>NW_013562488.1:3287999-3649802 GCF_000835505.1 Exophiala xenobiotica
AAGGTGTGAAGGTGTGAAGGTGTGAAGGTGTGAAGGTGTGAAGGTGTGAAGGTGTGAAGGTGTGAAGGTGTGAAGGTGTGAAGGTGTGAAGGTGTAAAGATCGGGAGGATATTGCACCGAATATTGTTTATATTCGCACTTACTCGGTACTGCATAAGCGCCATAAGAATCCCAAGACTTCTTGGAAGGCAACGTCATGCCACCAGCCTCACCGTGACCACCTGCAGTCAATATTAATATCAAGACCGTACAGCTTCCTATTGATATGTATAACGCCCCGAGGAGATAGGAGATATACATTCAAGATTTTTCAGTGATTGAATACTTTCGCAATTCTAGGTCTAGGTTCCTGCTGAGAAGCGTGACCGCCTGTTCTGGCAAGCGAGGAAGATAATATTGATTCCGATATCTTTCTTCACCATGCCGTTCAAAGACACCCTCAACCAGCTCAAGGGCCAGCTGAAGGACCTGCAACAAGGAGGTCAAAAAATGCTGTCCGAGTATCAATCCAAGCACCAATCTCAACCTCACTCTCAATCTCAACCGGGATACCCCGGCGCATCCCAATACCAACACCAACACCAACCTCAATATCAGTATCAACATCAACATCAGCCACCTCCGGTCCCACACGGCACGCACCCAGGCGCGCCAGGTCCAGGTGCGCCGGCCGTCTACTGGCAACCGAGCTTCGACCCGTCGACACCCGTGGGCGCGTCCTGGGAGCACAAACAGGGCAACAACAACGGCTGGGGCAACAACGAAATCGAGCAATACACCTCGGAGCCGACCAACTCGTTCCACACACCGGACCACAAACTCGTGCTGCGGGCCATCAGCCAACCGAACCACCCCGACCCAGCGCGCAAATACACGTCGGCGCGGCTCGTTTCGCGACAACGCCTGTCGCGCGCCCGAGGCAGTCTGGTCGCGACCCTGACTCTGCCCTGCGCGCTGGGGATCTGGCCGGCGTTCTGGCTCTTGCCGTTCGAGCCCTTCACGTGGCCGACGGACGGCGAGGTCGACATCGCCGAGACGTGGAACGGCGACGGGGTGAATCACTCGTGTCTGCACTGGGGGTTTTATACGCCGCAGGACACGGATAAGCACCGTGTCGTCGCCACCCCCGTGCACGACATGCAGCAGGGCCGGCCCGTCAGGTTCGAGTTCGCGTGGTGGCAGCATGACCAAAACCAGGGTCGGATGGTCTGGTGGATCGACGGCCGGCCCGTGATGAAGGCGCCCATCCCAAGTGGGACGAGGCCCATGGCGGATTTTGTCGTGCTCTTGAACATTGCCATGGGCGGGAATGTGTGTCAGGGGCAGATGCCCCGGGAGGGCAGTTATGATATGGTCGTGCATGAGTTGAAGATGTTCGACGAGCCCGAGAATGGAGGCTGGCAAAAGTTTGAGATGGACTGGGCAAGGGTGAGGGAAGGTGATAGGATTTGATCGGGTTCGATTTGGCAGAAGATTGCATGCGGTGAGCATATGGATTTATTTCGAGTTGCACATGTCAGGCTTCAAGTTCGCATGAAAGGGGAGATAATTGGGAACGGGATATGATTATGTAGATACGTGCCAGTCGAATTTCAAGCCGACGATTTGGAATGTGGCATGTTTCGTTGAATGAGCGTAAACATTACTCGGTACTTTATATACATCTAGTGCCATGACAGCAACTAGTAGACATTACTATTACATGCACCCAATATGCAGTGGTGGTGAGACCCGACGTGCAAGTCGTGATAACCTCCATTCACGCAACTTTTCCAAGCTTCCATGCCTGCGCGCTATCTATCAGGCCTTAACCGGCCTGGTAGAGAGCTGGTCCGGCGTAGACATACGGGTTGACCATGCTGAGGTTGAATGGAGTAACGTATGGGTTTTGCGAGGTCTGGAGGTTATGTTAGCGAAAATTCCCGTCATAATCTGGGTATCTGGGTGAAAGGAGGTTACGCACGATAGCCAAGAACATGGTTCCATTGACAGCTGGGTCACCTGCGAAGGTGCTCATGTTGGGTTGAATACAAGCTGCAGTGTTGCCGCTGATGTTGGTGAGAGGCACGTAGGTGGCGTTCAGCTGCGACACGAACATGGCGTAACGAGGAGCGTCGGCCAAAGGTGAACGAGAAGTGACGTAGCTGTTGTTGGGGCCGACAGGCTCGCCGACATTGCCCCATGAGAGGCGGACAGGACGTCCGGGGTACGACAGAGGAATCGACTTGTTTTGGCTGATGGCAGGACCGCAATCTGTGGCGGCGTTTTTGGAGCTAAAGCATGCATTGCTCTGAGCGATACCAGTATCGTTGCTTGGGTTGGAGCCGGTGGTGTTGGATGGAGGTCCCAAGTTAGGGTTGATCTTGAAGCTGTTGGGCTGGTTCAAGATGCTCAATGCTGGGAAGTTTTGCCATGCGAGTCGGGTGTTGTTGGCGGGGCAGCTCGAGATGTAAGGAGCCAGAAGAGTCCAGGCCCAAGACTGTACAGGTCAGTATAATGCCTGCAGAGAGATATTTTCGCATATGCTTACCTGAGGAACTCCGACTTCAAACCAGACGGGCATGGGGAAGAGGCCGGTCATCTGGCGGAAGGCAAATTGTTGACGAGCTTCAGTGGTGATGGACTGCAGGAGCAGAGTGGCTGACTCGCGAGAATCCAGGTGGCCGAGGAAGCCATAGACACCGGATTCACCGAATCGAGTGAGCTTCTGGCAGAAGTCGAGAAACTCTCGGACAGTGGAGAATGGGTAGTTGTACGTGCACTGAGCAGGGGCCTGATTACATTGTCAGTATGAAAATCGAACCCTATGAGCGGACCCAAACGTACCGCTGCGCCCAAGATGTTGCTCAATAGAGTAGCATGGCCAACTTCCTGGTCTGCCATGAACTCGATCAAAAAGCGATCCTCAGCGGTGAGGCCAGCAGCTTCCCACTCTGAGGCAGGGAAGCGTGCCAAACCGTTGTGGAAAAGATCCAGTTCAATCCATTCCTGGTAGAGAGCAAGGGTAAGAGACTCGTAGTCGAAGTCCGACAATGGGTGATAGTAGGGGAGGCTTCCGTTGGTACCGGCGCCACCTGCTGGCTGGTATGGGATCGGTTCGTAGCCAGCTTGAAGCAGACCGTTGTTGTTGGTATAGGTGACTGGGTTAGGGGGCCCAGGCGCAATAGACTGCGCGACCGCAGGAGCAGTCAAGGCACCAGTGACTGTCGGTGTACCAGAGTATGGTCCATGCGAGGTCGGACCAGTCACTTCTGAACTTCGGACAGGAGGGATTGGCCCGCTCAAGGGAGTGAGAGTGACTTGCGGGGCGGCAGCTGCAAGAGCGCCGAAGCTCAGCAGGAGGCTGATGTAGGACTTCATGGTGTCTGCTTGTGGAAGATGGGAAGACAGCAAGGAGCAACAGCCAGAGCTTCGGGCGTCAGCACATTATTTATCACAGCTCACAGCTCACAGCCGTACCTAGTTGCTTTGGAGAAATCCCTACTCGGACTGTATTAGGATATACCGGACGAGATGACCTCACCACGACCCAAAAGACTCGAGCAAATCGCTGAGACAAGCCCGATTCAGTAAAGCAAGTGGAGGTTCGTACTGCCGACTCTGAATCATATTTCCGTGGCTCATAGACAGAGGATGCTCAGTGGCGGACCTACGGACCTGCAAGCCTGTGGACACGGCGCAGGACCTTCGGCCACAAACATCGGGAGTGCACCAGGTACAATACTTAGGTATGATCAGCCCTTTCGCCGCCATTACACAGGAGTGACTGGGCAGTACTCGTATGAGAGGAGAAGTGACAAAGTCATGACGCGGGAGTGTTGTGACGCAGTCGATGATGATTCCACTAACACAGTCACGCACAGTACTACTAGTACCTACCCACCTAGGTGCTTACCTAGAGTAAGGTAAGTGCACAAGGCTGTCATATCCGGGGCGATTGGAGTCCGGAAACCATCACGGCAGAGCAAGGCAAACTCCATCATTGGTGGCTGGTCATGACGTTGTTATGGGTCTTGGGGGTTGAGTGGTTCGGATACCTTTCCCATATCTATGATGCACAAGTCCATCATACCAGGTGCCTTGATCTCCGCTCTAACCACCACGATTGGTGGTAGACCTACGGAAGCCAATTGCGTTGGATACAGTACCTAAGGTGGGTAGAATTCTTTGCCAGCCTCAGTAAGCTCAATGCAAGCTCACTCCAAGCTCACTGTAAGCTCACTGGAAGCTCACTGCACTATTGATCTTTTCTCACCGGGGTGGAAAAGCGGTGACAGTCTTCTCGAGGCGGCGGATTGGACGGGAACGGTGGAAGTGACGATCATTATTACCCAGGCTGCCAAGTCAGGTAGTGAGGGGGTTTGAACCGTGTCGTGACTCGTGCCGTGTTCAAATCGTGTCCAGGCCAGTCCCGCGTCTGTCGCCGAATTCGCAACGAGGACTCGAGGAGGAACATCCCTGTAGAAAGATTGCGTGAACAATACTCCGGACTGTGCTAACTTACAATGGCAGCACAGGACGAGGACGAGGACGAGTGCTCGTATGCTCAAAGCTCCATGACCATGTTACTGTCGCTTGTTGGTCCGAATGATGGCAACAACATACCAACCACGTCATCTCCGCTGCAGGCTTGATAGTTAATTTTTGTCCGACGCCGTGGAAGTCGCCTCAGCTCCGACACCAAAGGGAACAACAGCTGAGTTGCAATTCGCGGAAACAGCTTGTTTAAAACCATTGGGAGAGCGCAGCTAAGCAAAGGGCTTGATATAGCTTTGGCGTCATCACCGAGACCTCCCTGTTGGCTGGACATGCTACATGCTGCACAAAGTGAAGTATCACGGTAGTCACAGCTTCGCTTTGCTTGGTTCAGGAATTCAATGTCCGGCGGACTGCATTAGTGGTATGCATGCATCAGAAGGTCTCGAAGAAAAAATTGCCAATGGTGAAGGTCAGGGCACTAGGCCAGTGAATTCAGCGCAGGCGGGGAACCCTGTCCTTATTATTTCAAGAGCAAAACCTCCGAAGCCCGGAGCAGTCTCCCTTCCGCGCCCAGTAAGCTCCATTAAAGGAGACATATCTAAATCCGTACAGAGGGAATAAAATATCTAACCGCCAAGTCAGCCTGAAGCCTGTCTTGTCTATCTTCCGTGAGACTGGGATGGCAGGTGGCGTTGTCAATCCACAACAAGGTCAGTACCTAGGTAGTGTGCGTAGCCTCATGGCGACTGGCTTGATCTTCATCATTGGGTGGGATACGGAGTAGTCGATGCCCTGTCAAAGGCAGATGCTCCAGCTCACAAGACTTCAAGAGCATTACTTACCTAGGTAGCCAAGTCACGCAAAGGCAAGTGCCTACTCCGTACCAGGCCACGCTACTGTGGCCTGGTGCCAGCCTCAAAGAGAGCAGTCCAGGCCACTGTGACAGACGCGGAAACGCAACACGCGCCTAGAAAGAATGCTATAGATAGTACGGAGAAAAGCAGCCACATATATCGAGAGCGCCGCACGCAATACTCCGTAATTTGTCGTATAATGGTGGCTTCTCAGCCAGCAAGTTTGCACCTGTCGACACAGGAACTCCTCCTCGCCCTGTCGCGCTTTTCGCGCTGATTGATATGATCAAGGTGATCACAATCGAAGACTATCGAATGACTATCCGGTTCCCTTCTGTCATGGGATTTCTATGGTGAAACAGCGCAAGATCACTTCTCCTCTGTGGATCATCGAAGCAGACAACCTACAAGTACGAAATATTAATGTCTTGCATGCGAACAACTCGGCGCGTCGATCTTCTTCCACGCAATTCAAGAGCATTTGTTATTTGGGGATCGCCAAGTGCCATGATGAGCCGGTGGTGGACCAATCCAGGCCGCGATACGGAGTATTTCCCCCTGAATGGCTTGCCAACAGTACCTAGGTAGGGAGTATCATGGAGTAACCTGTTTAACATGAAACCCCCAACTCCATCTCATCTGCATCCTCTGGCCGGCGTAGCATTTGAGATCTTGGGAGCGATGGAGCTCACTGGAGCTTTGCGTCGCCGCTCGGTGAGGACGAGCTCTACTTGTATTGCACCATCTGACCGCTGACTTCATCTGTGACCTCAAACCGCTAGCAAGGATCGCCATCTCATCGCTGGACGAAAAGGAGAAAAGCGAGGTGCAGAGGCGAGCAACCCAAGTGGCTCCAGCCCAGCATTTTCCACCAAATTACAGCTCTCGGTTCTCCTATTTGGATGTCCACTGTGTTGTTGCTCGGGCGCCTGCGACACCTAACAGGCCATCTCCTGAACTCAACCCCGTCACCTGCGAGATTCTACCGCCCATGTGTCTACGCGGTGGCGCCCACAGGCAGCTTCTGACTGGCTCGACACCACCCAGATGGGCTCGCTAGGCTCTGGTACCTGCGCTGGTGTCAAGCCTGCCGCAGCCTTAATTTGAGCTTTGACGAGTTTCTAGCGTCGAGCTCGCCGTCGCTGGGGTCCAGCTGAGCTCCTTTCTCCCGTGACGCCCCTGTCTTTGTTGCTTGATCACTCGCGCTTCTCCAGATGTAATCTCCAGGCACTGCCATCAAAGCATGTCCTCTAGCCTCTTGCGAGCGATGTCCACCGCTTTAGCTCGGCTCGGGGCCTGTCAATGGCTTTGCCCGGTGCAATCTCCCAGGCTACCGTGAGCAGTACAAGTATCTCAAGATGCCCAAAGCCTCGACCTTTTTCTCTTTGCATACTAAGCTAGAACTTCAGTATCCAGAAAGCCTTGACTCCGGTCGTCCACTCTTTCGAGTTCAGCTCCAACCACGTTCATTTTAATACACCAACCTCTTCGCCTTTCGAAGCCCTTATAATTTTCGATTTCCGGTAATTCGAACCCAAACGACAAACCCAACAACACCAAAATGCGTACCTCCGTCGCCATCGCCGCCGGCCTTGTTGCCGCTGTTTCGGCCAAGACCTACTCTGTCACCGTCACCGACGATGTGACCATCACCTCCTGCGGCCCGACCGTCACCAACTGCCCATACAAGCCAACTTCCGCGGCCGCCGACAGCACCGAGACCTGGGGTGACTGGACCACGACCACCACCAGCAGCAAGCCCGTCTCGCCTGTGAGCACCTCGACCAGCTACGACCCAACTTGGGGTGACTGGACCTCCACCTCGAGCACCCCCGTTGCTCCAGTGAGCACCTCGACCAGCTACGACCCAACTTGGGGTGATTGGACCTCCACCTCGAGCACCCCAGTTGCGCCAGTGAGCACCAGCTCTTCCGCTCTCTGCCCCAGCTACACTGCCACCACTCCTCCGGCTTGGTTCTCTCTCCTGCCAACCTCGGTCATCAGCTCCATCTCTGCTGCCTGGACCGGCGCTCCTCCCGCCGACTGGTGCTACTGGACCTACAGCACCTCCTCCATCAGCACCACCAGCACTCCCGTCAAGCCAACTGCCAGCACCCCAGTTGCCCCAGTCAGCGAGACCACCACTCCATACTGGCCAGCTGGCACTTCCAGCACCCCAGTTGCTCCTGCTTCCACTGGTACTGGTGCCGTCTGGTCGTACTCTCCGTAAGTGTTCCTGAATATTTCTGCACGCCAAAATTGAGCAAGCGCTAACAATTCTCACAGATCAAGCCCAGTCAGCCCTGCTACCTACACTGGTGCTGCTTCAGCCAATGCTGGCTCCTTCGCCCTTGCCGGTCTCGTTGCCGCCGCCGCCGTTGTCATGGCATAAACGCCTTGACTTTTTGCGCTTTTGTTTTGTCACGATTCACATGGCCACATTCTAAGGACAGGAAAGCATGTCTGGGGAGGGTGGTGAGATCAACATAACATGATTGGAGATAGGATTCTTTGCATATCTTTTGGACGCATCAAGTAGGTGCTGGCTAGGACCACTGTAGCTAGCATTGCGTAATACCTATTCTTTTACCGGATCTTTTGTTACAGTGTGCAGCTCTCGTAGTCTGTTTTCGCAAACACTTCTTCGGCCTGATGTTCGTTGACTTCGAAAACGGGAACACGAGCCACGGATCAGGGGTAGAGTTGACGGGCGGAGCGGATACTAGCATGTTGCTTCCGTCAGTGGAAATTGCACGTCGCTGAAATTGCCAGTCGGGCCCAAGGCGCGGCTGGTCACTGTCCTTGGTGGTCCATTCCGCCCAATCCTCGAGTAGAGCTCTGCGTGTGTGGCCATCGCCTGGTCTTGGGTCTTCTCGTAACTTGTGGTGAGGTGAAACGTGGCACTGGTGGCTTTTTTCCCAAGATGTCCATGTTTCGACCAACCTTGTCATCAAGTTGCACCATGACGCGACATGGACCTCGTCTTGCTCAGTGCACCGGTCAGTGTCTGCAGCTGGGAGACTTGTGAAGAGAAATGACAATCGAACCGTGTTTCTCGCCTTCCCAGCCTCTCGCAGAAAACAGCAATCCAGTGCGCGACATCCTCTACGCAAGCGATGAGTGACCACATTGAGCGCAGCATAGAAGTCTTGAACTACCACTGCGATCGGCGTCAGCAGAGCGTCGAGTAGCAGCCCACGGCCGATGAACGAAAGACCATATGGCGGTAGGTTCGCATGAGTTGCTGAGCGTTGCCAGCCCTTCAGCAGGTGCGAATCGCGAATCTCGTCTGGGAAGGATTCCTTCGACGATGCCAACCTAGAATGATGCGTAGCTCTAGTTGAGCGCATTGTCTGATGTCCATGGCCTTGACGCGACAGCCTCGACCTCACCGCGATCAATGGTCTTCTATTGCTTGTGAAGGTGCAGCACCACAAGGCAAGCCATGCATATTTATGTGTTAGGGCCTTCTCGGCGAGTTGGGCGCCCAGGAATTCTGGGCGCACAACGCGTGGAGTGCTAGGTTTGCACCTATTTTGCTAGTGTAGTAAGCATGACAGGGTACCCTAGTGCATAATTTTGGGTAAACTGACTCACGTTGTCGTCCCCCGCGTAGTTGCGAAATCGCGTCTTATATAGCGATTTTTAGTGTTTTCTCAACGTCGTCTATTGTTGTATTTTGTAAAGCCATCTCTAGTGGTTTATAGGGTCGTCTAACTATCTCTCTATATCTTCTTCTCTTAACCTCGTCGCCGCCAACAATATAGACGACGAGGAGCTTATACTTATCCTCTCTCTTACCGTCGTTACTTAGCACTTCGATACCGTAGTCCCTCGTTCTTTTCGTCTATCGTTAGAACCAAAAAAACTTTATCTTTAACGCTATCGCCTTAAATTATTTTAGCGTTAGTTAAAGATATTAATTAAGACTTTTAATAGAGTAATTAGTTTTTATAAAAAGAATAGTCTATCCTCGCGATATATAGATTAAAATAAAAAGGTCGCTATTTTTATATATATTTATTGATTTAGTATTAGCTAGATAGTCGTCTCTAAGATATTTAGATACTCTTTTAATACTATCTTAAAATTATTTTATTAGATCCTCGACGCTCTCTCGTCTCTATATACTTAAGAGATAGTATAATCGTTAGCGCTTAATTTATCGACTAAAATTATCTAAGATAATCTTAGATATTAATTTTTCGTAGATATCTACAATATAATCGATAAAACTTATATACCTACGTTTATATCTTTTTAAGATTAAATTTAATAAAGAAATAAAAAGAAATAGCTCTTATAAAATATTTTTACGATATATAATTTAAATACTATAAAGTTTATATTTATCTATACTAGATATAAAGAATTTATATATAATATTACTATTCTTAGATATACTTTAATTAAAAGATTTTATTTACTAATTAGTAAATATTATTTTATGAATATTAATTTCTATAACTATTAGTTTATATTTATACTATATACTAATATAAGATACTACTTATATAAGTAGACTAATATAAAGAAAAAAAGACCGTAAATATAGAAAAAGCTATTTAATCTACGATACTTATCTTTACGTAATTCTATTAAGTATATCTTTAGTATTTTTAAGAGAAAATTTTAATATCTTAAGCGATAGCTTAAGTACAACGTTAATATTTAAGTAAAGAGGATTTTAAGTATAATTTTAAAGAGATAATTAATTAATCTTTTTAATAAATCTATTTTATTTATACCTTAATAGATCTCTTTAACTTTATCGCTAGATTTAATAGAAATTATACAATATTTAATAAAAAGACTACTATTAACGTTAAGCGTCTTTAATTTACTAGTATATTATTTTCTTCTTTTTCTTATAAGCTAACTTCTAAGGAGCTAAAATAAAAGATATAAAAGATAATTAATAAAAGAGATATAATTACCTTTAATATATAGATAATATAAGAGAAATATCTTTAAAAATAATAAATAATAAGACTATTATTAAGATAAATAATATTAAATTTCGAAGAATTCTTTATTAATAAATTTTATATTTCTCTTTATTTTATAAATTCCTCTATTTTATTTTATAACTATACTATTCTTCTCTTTAGCTTTAAGATATATTAAGTACTAGGATTTTAAGAGATAATCTTAATAGCGACGATATACTTATAGTTAAATATATCGTCGGTCTTTTTATTAAGTAACTTAATGGTATCCTCGATTATCTTCTTATTAAGAAATTTATTTATAATAGCCTAAAAACTACTAGCTATTTAATTACCTTTATAAGCTCTTTTAAAAGTAGATACTACTATAGATTATCTAGCTCTTTTAACTAAAATTAATAACGATAATGACTCTATTTCTATTAATTCTAGAGTAAAGTTATTATTTAGCTCTCTTATAAATTTATCTATAGTATATATATTAAAGTAAACTAACTTTATCTCTTTATATTATTTTAAAGTATTATAATAAAAGAATTTAGTATAGTCTAAGTAATTAATATAGATAGTATTTATCTAGATTTTCTTATTCGTTATTAATATATTTATCGCTTTATTAAAACTTTAGTTACTATTATTGTAGAGAGACTTTTATATTCTTTATTTCTTAGATAACGCTACTCGCTTAGAATTAAGTTATTTAATGAAGATCTTAAAGAAATCCGCGCCCTTAAAGCGTTAATAGCAATAATTTTAGAAACTATCTAATTAGATATTATTTTCTCTCTTTAGTAGACCCTCTACTAATAAATCTAGATAGAACTTCTTTATCTTCTCGCTCTAGTTATATTTTAGGCCTCTCTACTTTAACGACTTACTTCGACTTTTTTTAGGGGTATCGATAGAGGTAATAGAGCTAGGAGTAGCCTCGATATCGATATTATCGCTATTAGAGGATATCTAAAAGAGAAGATTTATATAAAATAAAGGCGTAACGATAGTAGTAGTAAAGGCTAAAAATCGTAAAAAAATAGTAAGGGCTACGCCTAAAGATTTACGGATATCTAGACCTCTATAAATCCTTGGGCGATACGCTTATACGATTTTATGCGAGCTATCCTATTTCAAGTATGGCTTGTACTTTATTTTACGCCGTCGACGGACTAAATAGGGGCCCTGGTGCACAAACCGCCATGCCCCTCGTTGGGCGCAAATGTCGCCGATGGCTATCGCCCAGGAGAGAAAAAAACAAATCTCTGGGCGCGTTAAGCGCCCAAATTTGCTCGCCGAGAAGGCCCTTAACAGGAAGCCGCCATGGCATATCCGGCCGAGGCGTCCAATCTGAGGTACATCCCGCGAGGGCCTCATATTGGTATTGGTACTCGTATGTATGCCATAACATGTCCGAAAGGCGTATAGGATCCTTCACTGCAGAAGCTGACCTTACTCAACCCGCCCAAATTCGCGAGCCTTGAAACGGCCGAACCCTGATGGCCATCATCGGCCCCCAACTCCTCAACCCTCACATCGAGACGCTACAACGGAAAGGATTGGGGGCTAGCTCCCCCATGAGCTTATCATAGCCTCAGCAAGGTCAGCTCTAGCTCATTCGGGTATGATTGCATAAGATCACCTTCTCCGCGTTAACTTCGTCAAAATTGAAGATCACCGGCATGATGATCAGGCACTCTTGCTCAAATTTCTGAGTCCAGGGGGTTGCAACTGCATTGCTTTATGTTCTCACTGACAGCCGAGCAGAGAATTGTCACGCTTCTCAATGGGGGGCCAACGCCTGCTCGAGAAGTCAATGAGAGACTTCTGGCACAGCCGACAGGTTGGTTTATTGTCTGCTTAGAGTCGACCCGCGAACTGCAAAAATGGCAGCGACTAACACGAAACCCGCCCCTTGCATCCATCGTCGCCTGACTCCGTCGAAGCTTACAACCGACCATCCCACTGTCTGCCCTGACTGCCTCCATCACCCATGGCCGTACTGCTATTTCTTGTCGCTGCAGGGCTGCCTCTGGTGGGATTTGAAGGAATCAAAGGGCTGCGGCGTCCTCTTTTCCACTATAATTCCTGGCAGTGTCTAGCTTCGCCTCCGACCAGCTTTGGCGAGATATCCCTTGTTCACTAACCATCCAACAACAGACACTAACTAATATTATACGTTGGATCTGAGCCGTATTAGGCCAGTTCTCATCGCTATATGGGATCCGACATCGAATACCTCTCTCTTGGACAGTATTTCATGCTCTAAGACCGTGCTGCCGTCTCATTACTTTGTCTGTCCTTTGAGCCTCGAAACGTAAGCTTTCACCATGGCTTCCCAGGGTCACGATTTCTTCTCTCATGTACGCTCGAAGCTCCGACACTCTCGGTCCAGCGTCATATTGTCGACCTCCTCTTCTACGTCCACTCAAATTCCCGTGAAACATAATGTCCCGTCTTGGGATAATCTTCCGGTGGAGTATCGACCAGTTCAAAGAGCCCATATGCGGAGGCCATCTGACTACTACTATCCATATCAACCACTTCCGGGACCGCCTCCTCGACCGAGGACAACGTCACCCACCCCGACATGCCGGCCACAGCTGAGAATTCATACCGGCAATGGACCATATACGAAGCCGAAGGCTTATCGTCGAAAATCAGCGCAAGAGTTTTATACCACTCTGCCGGACAGAAATGCTGGTGTCTATCACGCTCAACAGGCGCAAGATCGACGCAAAAGCATGAGCGTGGAAATAGCGGTAGCTCTACCGCCGGACCACCTAGATCCTCCACCACCATACTCTCCGCCGCGTCCTCGACCGAAACGGCATGAAATCTATCAGAGTAGATCGCAGCAGTACCAGGCGTATCAAGAAGCCACGGCCCTTCGTCCCTATGACCCTAGAGAGTATGCGAGGGATGACGCGTCTGCTCAGGCCACATACTTCGCAGGAGGCACAGTGCGAGCCATGAGGGAGGTACCAACAATTGAAGCTCAGCCGCCCACGCCTGTGTCACCGCTGAATACTCTCGACCAACAATATCTAGCACTAAACCGATCGGGCGGCAGCGTCACTGTCGACGCTCTTCTAGCTCACCCCATGCTGCATCGGTGAGGCGGCGCCTTTTATCGACTGCGAAGAGGCCATGTCACGACAACGTACGGAACAGTCCTTTTGTGTCAAGCACACGATGCACGTGCGCTGTACTTTCGACACGGGGCCTTAGCTGAAATAGTTCAGACAGATGGTGGTCTGGCGGTCGAGGTTATCCCGTAGCTTGTAACAGCCGGGACCGCTGCGCAATGGAACGTCCTTCACGCCGCACTGACCATGGGAAATCGAGATCCCAAGTTTCATGAGGTTGGGGAAAGGTCCTTGCGCGCCCCGGCCACCAAAAAGACGCGGGTTTTCTGGAATGCAAGGAACATGGCACGGACCATTAAGGCTGGATCCCTCGACTGAAGCATACCAGCCTTCGAACTCTCAATTCTATAATATAGCCTTCCACAGGCAAGTTCTACAACCTCATATATTACATTCAGTTCGCTCCTTTCTTTTCCACCCAACTCGAAGAACCTTCCTGTGAAGCTCTCACACTTCTCCATCCAAGGTTGACCAGCGACTGGATCATTCTGTTGAGTCAACTCTAGACACTGCCACGGCTGCTCACTGAACCTTGCATAATGGCACCTGTACCATTGATTGATGGGCTTCTCCACAGAACGACAGTGATTCGATCTTCACAACTGCTGCATCACTTACAAATTCGCGATCTTCCTCCTCAAGCCTTCGTCGGCAGCATCATCGGCCTGGTGATCCTGTCATCGCTAGCCATTGTCGGCTTCATTCTCCTCTTGGCAAAGACTTGGACGTTGATGGCCACAAGGCTCGGCCGGCGCTTGACCCCACCACCGCCGTCCCAGGCCACAAACATGACCGAAATCAACCCCAGCGACTGGGCCAGACAAAACAGCAACGTCCTGTGGTCAACGTACATCGGCGAAGACGACCTCCGCGCCCAGTTTGCAGGACCCTCGCGAATCTCAAGGCTGTTCTCCATAGGATCCCTGGCGAGCGACTACGGACGGTGTCCACTTGATCGACGCGCCTCAAATACCAATGACAACGGCTCGCATCGTGTCATCGACGCGAAGAAGGTCAACGAGGGCGTCGAGGTTGGTGACGTGCGCAACCGAGTCACGTTCGAACATGAGTCGTCGCCACCCAGGAAGCCTTCCATCATGCAGGCCAAAGCCAAGGCAAAGAAGCCTTACCACCTGCACAGGCATACCAAGTCTCTCGAAGAGATGGCGGGGTTCAGCAAGTCTCTGAAACTCATGGCGGACCGCAAGAGGAGCATGCCCGCACACTATTACAAGAGACTATCAGAGGAGGAGTAGCGGGCTTTTTGTGAATGGGATTGACGGGCAACGATTTTTGATACCAATTGAATGTTTTGACGACGACGACGAGTGCAATGATGGCTGACAGGATACCTTCGCTATGGCGCTGCTGATGACGACGATGATGACGACAGACGATGATGAGCACTGGTGCCGCATTCGTTTTATGTACCTGATAGGAAATGATTGAGTCCTCAGATTACTCTTGCGTGCCTTGTTTCACTTTCATGAAGCCAGCCATTGTGGCCATTCTTGTATTGAATCATTTTGCGGCAGGTTTGCCGAGAGGACGCTGACTAAGACCTGTATTGTACCTAGTTCTTCACGTGACTCCCATGTGACACCCGGCATCTTAAGGTCCTCGAATTGTTTCTCTCTTCGCTTTTACCAATCATCAACTGCTTTTGGATCAAACATTTCTTGCAAGGCCAATGATGCATCCAGAAAAGAGATATGATGTTCACGATGGCGGGGCACCAGCCGTCGACGGCCTTCACATCACTTGCGCAATGCCGTGTGGATCGGCTCAGTCATTGTCCTCAGGTGTAATGAGGAGAGCACGGTCTCTGGGTATATAACGAGTGGCTGCTGCCCTCATTGATACCACTTCAGGTAAGAGTGTCGTGTCGGCAAATCCCTTCTTGGACGGAACACGGGACCTTTCCATCGGCCGAAATCTAGCCCCGTAGGTTCCCCTACACGAACGCTTCACGCTTATTAGCAGTCTTACCGCGAACCAACACGATGCTGCTGAATCCATCACACAAGATTACGTTCAGCGGCTTGCCGCCAGATGTTCTGGACGCATATGTGCGGTACAAGAAAGGCAGCCGTGCATTGGTGGGCTGGTTGATCCAGTACAGCCCCTCGCCTAACCGGCGTGTCAAGACCCTTCCGATCAAAGAGCTGGAATCACTGGCCCAGATTGCGGCAACAAATCTGCGATCAATTCCAGACATTGTTCATTTCTACTTTCGAGAGACCATCGCCGCTCGCAAGCGACTCAGCAAGTACTGGCGTGCCCAGATCGACGAATCCACCGAGGATGTGGATACAATCAATCACGAGCATTTCACAACGAGGTAAGATAATCCAATAATCAGTCCGCTATCTAGGAACTGATTCGCTCGCTAGTCTCGCTCAGATCTACAAAGATCTTTGCGCCTGCTGTGGTCGCAGCGACCATAAGCCGGGAAACAAGAAGTCGAGCTCAGCGCCGTCGCCGGAATCTTCAATTAACTCGTATGTTGGTTTGGACGTGGAGCATGTCAACGACGACCAGGATGAAGTCGAAGAGAATGCACTCTCCTCCTGTCCCGAGTGCACGGCAACCACCCCAACGAATTGTGACGGGAAGAGACTGGAGGTTCATTTCGCCGACGATGAACTCGGGACATTTTTGGAGGTAAATGCGGCTGTTCAGGTAAGAGACATTTCTATATTGTCAGCTGCAGGCTATTGATCAATACAGCGTATCCAAGATATAGCCTCGTCCGCTGAACATTGCTGGCAGTTGGCTGCAAAAGGCAAACTATCGTTCACGGTGGCCGCGTTCATTAGCAATGTTGCCTTTTCCATGCTACGTCAGGTCGGGGTTGAGTTGCTGGAGCATGATGAGCAGCTTAGCCTGTCGGGACTACATCAAATGTGCTGTGCTCGGTCGGGCACCGAGACCAAGAACGGTGAAAGTACCAGCCACATCATGTTAGATGATCTTCAAAAATTGGAACGATCACTCCTTCATTATCGAGAAGGACACAACAAGTTGATCATCCCATCCTGCGCTGGCTGTATCCAGAAACCCGCCGAGTACATTCAAGCGCCGGCCAACGATAGTGGCATAGCCAGACCTCAGTTTACCGAAGCGATAGTTGACAACATTGTCCATCTGGTCGCCACCACCGTTGTGCCACCAAGCATTATCAGAAACAGCACCCCTGTGTACGCAGACGTAGGCTATCTCATCACTCGTACCGACGAGAAGACTCAACCTTGGTCTGCTGTCCTAGGACTTGATCTGCTCACCAAAGGCTACAAAAGCTATCTGACATCGCTCGAATCCGCCAATGAAATCTCCAAGTGCCGTCTGGCTGCGCTCAGACTGGCCCAGCAAGCTTCAGCCCAGGTCACAAGAATACTGAACGATAAGACATGCTTCCCGTGCCGCTGTACACAGACTTTAGCCTACCACCTGCAAAACCTCGGCGTTGATCTGCAAGCGTACGCCAAATACAAGTGCTGGGACATATACTTCCAATCGCCGTGGGTTGCGGGAAACCAGCTTCTGGAGATTCTCGACTCGTGCCAATACTACGGCATGCGACTGTTCAACTATCGACACTACGTGGGAGCCGTCCTGCATTCGTACAATACTTTGAGACAACTTGGCGGACTTGAAGAGATTCCAATTCTGGAGAGCCTCTGCGAGCAATTTAGCAGCGTATTCTTCCCTGCTGGCAGTCGACCCAAGGGCAGCTTCCGTGCCTGTTGGAGCAGGTACGTCGGTGCTCGGCTGAAGTTCAAAAAGGGCCACCGGAACAGGAACAGCAGCGACGCTTGGTGCATGGCCATCCCAGCACATGCTGCCCGTCGAGCTGCGGGCTTGGGAGCGCAGAGTGAGCAAGATCTGAGCAAGGTCGATTGCCTGCTGTTCCGCGTCAAGCAGCAGGACTATCATGTCAGCGACGATGTCTGGGACAGCGTCAACGATGCAGCAGCCAAGGCTTCGAAACCTCCAGGTACGCGCAAAGTAGGACGAAGCAGCTCGACCACATCGCGTGAATCGCTGGCCCCGGAGCGGCGATTGCTCGATCTCGCCGAAGCGACGCAGAAATCCTTCGATGCGTCGGTTGCAGACACCAACCGGTGTACTGTCCCCGTGGCGCGTTTGAACATGTTTGCCGTCTTTGAGAAGTGTGTTGGCGTGGTTTCGACGTTGTCCGACGGCACGCACACCAGTCCCGAAGAGAAGGGGACAAATTGTATCTGCTTCGCCAGTGCAATTCTCATGGGCGGCGATCGTATTGTTGACGGACGAAAACTCGGCCGCTTGGAGACATGGAAGAAGGATGAGAAGGAGTGTGTCAATCAGGCTAAGAAGGCGATCAAGGAGGCTTTTGCCGAGGTGGATCGGGAACAGTGGTTGTGGAGTGTTTGAATTCACTAACATTCGTTGACGGTGATTGTGATGAAGCTGTCTCGCCTTGCCTTCCTCGCCTTCTGTAATAGTTGCCAATCCGTTGTACTTTGCTGTTTGAGCCTGAGCCTGAGCCTAAGGTATGAAGCAGAATCTCATTTTGTTCAATGATAGTTTTGTTGGTGGCTTATCCAAATCAATATGCCCTGTCTGCCAATCAATCCCCATGATGACGCCTTGCTATGTCCTATGTGCCATGTCCCATAATCCACAAATTCTACTCTCGCTCGACCACAACCACATCGTCCGCCTGGGCCTCGGCCAGGGCCAGGGCGAGACGATCCTCCAGCTCTCTGATCCTGGCGGCCATGCCGGATTCGAGAGCGTTGAACTTGGCCTCCATTTTCTCCTGCAGTTCCATGTAGATCTCCAGTCTCAGCGCAGAACGCAGGTCCTCCTCGACCTTGCGTCTGATGTCCGACGCGGAACCGCGGCTGGCCGTCCCGAACGCGGTCGTCAGCTCGGCCTTCATCTCGGTCTCGAGGGCCTCGAATTTGGCGCGCATGTCGGTTTCCAGCTGCTCCCGGATTTTGGCCTCGAGGTGGGCCGTCAGCCTTTCCTCCAGGCTCGCTTCGAGCTGGACGCCCAGCTTGTGCACGCTGGCTTCGGCCCCTTGCGTCACGTAGCTGGCGAGACTGTCGAGGGGTAGTATTTCTTTTTCTCGCGTCAGATCGGCCTGCAACTCCTGCTTGGTCTGCGGCATGGCTTCGTTCTGGACGTATTCCAGGACTCGCTCCGTGGTTCGGGGCACGACGGTGTCCGCGATTATCGCGTCCATCATGTCCTTCATCTTGGTGTGGAGTGCCGAATTCGTGTCGGCGATGGCGGCGTCGGCGACGTCGAGCTTCTCAGCGATCATGGCAGTCATTTTGGCTTCGAATTCCCGTACGACCTTGGTCGAGGTAGTGTTGTTGTTGTGCTTTATTATGCGGTTGAGCTCCTCTGGGAGTCCGTGCACGTGTGCTTCTAAGTCAAGGATCCTTCGATCCCGGCTGCTATTCTGTTGCGTCATCTTCTCTTCGAAGTCCTCCAGGTCGTCCCTCAAGGCCCCGATATAAGTCCCGTCGAGGCTTCTCACTACTGTCGCTGGGGGAGCCCTGTCCGGGGTTAGTCACCTTCACGTGGTGGTGGTAGAGGCATGGAAATGAGGAATGGAATGGATGAGCGAAACATACTGATAACCAGTCGTCGACTCCGGATACGAGCTATCCGAGTTCGTATACTGTGGCTCGTCGGCGCACATCCAGGGAGGGACCTGTCCCGCTGTGCCTGTCAGTAAAGAGAGAGCCTCTTTGGATCGGCTTTTGTTGATTGCTTACCTCTGCTAGAACTGGGTCTCGTAGGTGCATCTGCAACGAAATGTCAGCTCAACGGTGTTCTCTGCATCTGTCACGGGTGACATACACATGGTTTCTGAAATTCTGCGGTGTTTCGAATATTGATTTGGTCAAGCCGAGAGACGGTGAAGCTGCGAATATGTATATATAAAGATGCAAGAGTGGAAAGGGTGTGAGGAATATTTATAGGGAAGAGAAAGTGGGCAACCTTGAGACATCGACAACAAAATCAGGCACAAAGTCAAAAGGTTGAATTCAAACTGGGCAGCGATCTGCTCTTCTCCATCCGTAACCCTTTTCGGTGAGTCTATCCGTATGCAAGTTAATGGTACTGCTCGAGTGACTTGGTACGCTGGCCCCATCTGGGGAGAAATGTTTCACTCAAAAAGACTGATTCTGGGACGGTCAGGTCAGCCCTCGACAGATTTCAGGCCGACATCGTCCGTCGACATCTTTGCCGCGTTGAACTTCTCGCTGGTCGGTAGTTCAAGGTGGAGGTTGTTGATCGTCGCGATGCCCATACTTACATCGGCATCGGCGAGTTGTAGCACATGTCCGCCCACGCTGCGGTCTTTGGAGATGAAGTGCATGTGTTCGCCGGCGACGAAAAAGCCTTGCCATGCTTCGGGTGTACGAAAGCCAACGATTGTCCCTTCGATGTTTTCGTACTCTGCGACGAACTGTGACTTTCCAAGCTCAGAAAGAGGCTTTGGGGACCGTCAGCCTGTTCGGGCAGCAAGAATGAGTCACGTACCTGGTCCTCATATTCTTGGCCCTTGACGGTTCGGCATTTTACTTTTTTGAACTTTCCTTCTATGCGGTAGGACATGAACAAATTGCTTGCATGGTTGTTGAATTTTTCCAACACAGCATCGACCGAGTCTTTGTCCTCGAGAGTTACGTTGACGGTGTCTTGACCTCTGAAATTGGTGCAGACTGCATATGGGAGTTGTTCGTCGGGGCCTGCCACTCGGACATTGCCCTCGGCCTGGAGCTGGTAGACCTTGCCATCGAGAAGAACCAGCTCTCCTCTCATCTTGACGAAGGTGCCCAGTCCGACATTACCCTTTTCAATGAGCTGAGCGACTGTGATGCCAGAGTCCGAGACTCCGCTCATGAGAGCATTCACCAGGGAGTACTGATATATCTCGTTGACTGCCATTGGAGATCTTGGAGTGAAATAATTCCTCGAGGATTACTGATTAACAATGAACAACTACCTGAACGTACTCGTACAAAATAGGTTGGTGATATGGGTGTTATGGGTGTTTTGGGTGCTGCCGGCAACCACGGAGATGAGGTCATTTCAGCCAATAGCATTCGATTACATCATCCATCCATTGCCGCTTTTTGTCCTTCATCATTGTCACTCATGATCCGTATTCCATATTCCATATTCCACATTCCATATTGTGATCGTCCATCTTCCTTCTGCTCGTCTCCTTTGTTTGAATTCTTCCATATTGACTCAGAGTACTCGATGGGCTGAAATATTGGCAGCCTGAGCTTTTCTCCCGTCACGAACCCGCACACACCATGGCCGAGGATACAGTTGCTCAGATCATTGTCAACAGCTTGTACAATGCTGGAGTCCGATATGTCTTCGGTGTCCCAGGAGCCAAGATAGATGCCATATTCGATTGTCTTGAAGACCACCCTGAGATCAAGCTCATTGTCGCCCGACACGAGCAGAATGCAGCGTTCATGGCGGCGGCGTTAGGCCGCATCACTGGTACACCCGGGGTTTGCATAGCCACCAGCGGACCAGGAGCAAGTAACCTCGCGACCGGTGTGCTAAGCTCCCACCAGAACCCGCGCATGGAGGCTGACACAGGCACATAGGTCTTGTCACTGCGAACACAGAATGTGACCCTGTCGTTGCTCTGATTGGTAGTGTCCCGCGAGCAATGCAGCTGCACAGGACTCACCAAAGCATGAAAGCCCTTGACATCCTGGGACCAACCTCAAAAATGGCCGTCTCAATCGACGTCGAGGACCAGGCTGCCGAGGTCATCTTGAATGCCTTCAGAACAACTTCTTCCTCGCCAAAGGGGACCGCCGTCATTAGCATTCCCATTGATGTCTCCAAAAACAAATCCAAGATTTTGCCGTTCCAAAGCCAGGCCTTTCTTCCACCGAAATATGGCACAGCTCCTACCTCGCACCTTGATGAGGTCATCTCGATGATTCAAAATGCGAAGCTTCCCGTTCTGTTTCTTGGACTGCGAGCCAGCGCTCCGAGAGTCGTCGATGAAGTACGCAAGCTGCTCTCAAAGTTCCCCCTTCCGACGGTCGAAACGTTTCAATCGGCCGGGGCAATCTCCAAAGAACTAGTACACGTCTTCTATGGCCGTGTTGGTCTTTTCAGAAACCAGTGCGGCGACAAATTGCTGGCAAAATCTGACTTGATTCTGTCTGTCGGCTACGACCCGGTCGAGTACGATGCAAGCGCTTGGAATCCCAAAGGCGACGGACGCATTGTTCATATCGACGTTACTGCCGCAGACTATGGGGTAGCTTATCGCCCCATTCTGGAACTGGTCGGCTCGATCGCTGAGAACGTTGCCTACATCTCGAAGCATTTACAGCACATTCCCGAGGCCTCGATCTCAGACATGTGCCAGAGTCTCCGGGAGGAATACCTCTCGTGGCAGGAGCTACCTGATGTGAAACGGTCATCCGGTCTTGTCCATCCGCTCCATTTCATCACTGTTCTCCAAAGTCTCGTGTCTAAAGACACCACAGTCTGTGTCGACGTAGGCAGCGTCTACATTTACTTTATGAGGTAGGTAGACAATCCCTGCAGAGGTTGGTACAGACGACGCTGACTGCTGGCTAGATACTTCTTCGCCTACGAGCCTCGCCGGCTCCTGTGCTCAAATGGGCAGCAAACACTAGGTGTAGGTCTTCCTTGGGCCATTGGCGCAAGTCTTGCACAACAACCTCCATGCTCCGAGAAAGTCGTCTCAGTCAGCGGCGACGGCGGCTTTATGTTCTCGTCCCAGGAAATGTCGACCGCTGTCCAACAAGGGTGTAACATCACCCACTTCATCTGGAATGATGAGCATTTCAACATGGTCGAGTTTCAGGAGGTGATGAAATACAATCGCTCATCAGGTGTAAAGCTGGGTGGCGTGGATTTTGTCAAGTTTGCTGAGAGCTTCGGCGCCAAGGGCTTTCGGATTTCCGATTCATCTCAGGTGGAAAGCGTCCTCAAGGAAGCCCTAGCACACAAAGGCGTCTCTTTGGTAGACGTGGCCATTGACTACTCGGGGAATCTCGAGCTGGCAAAGACCATTGCTCAAGACCAATGGAACTGATCGCCACCTCATACAAGTAGTTGATATCACAGTGGGCGGACACGGTTGACTGCTTAAAATAAACTGCCTGGTCTAGCAAGGGACGGAGCTTCCTGGAATCGATAATAGGTTCAGCCTTGTTGTGATATTAGCGTCGGGATACTTGCCCAGCCTAGTATTCCCCCTCCTTGCGCTCAGTTACGAGTGACTACATATAGCGGCCAGTCTTTCCCTCTTAGATTAGTTAGTTAATCAATCTCTTCCGCCGCTACAACCACATTGTGTCTATGTCACGTGAAATACTCGACGAGGCTGAATTCTCCTTTCATCTTTCAACAACGCCCTGTCAATAGCATCACAACGATGATGTCCCGCCTGTCCTGGACGCTGGTAGTGATAGGTAATGGTCCAGTGTACGCGTAGGTCCGAATGGGAGTTCAATACTTCATCTAGAGTTCTCTTTACTCTTGAGTGGCACTAGATGCCGAACGCTGCTGTTCCTGTCAGAGCGCAAATGGTGACCCAACAGCACAGCCCACTAGCCCTTTCATTCAAGCCAACCCGAACGCAGCACAACGCCCAAGTCATTGTTGATCTTCTGAATCTTGTCCATGGGACGGCTCGATGCCGAGATATGCTCTCTAAAACCCGCAACCCTTCTCCCAAAGCTGTGGTTCCGGCTCTGAGCACTGTCTTGTTCACAGGATACGTTTCTGAGAGCTGCGCATCCGAGTAAAATATGGAGAACTGTACTGGACTACTACACAGGAAGAGCGGTTGTCGAGTAGTGCGAACGTGACTGGCATTGACTATCAAGACAACTCGTGAACTGAAAATGAAGCAGAAGTCAACCCAGCATCACCGTGATCAATAGTTCCCTCACGGCGTCTCTCTTGGCAATGGGAGAGGTTAATCAAGCTGCGAGGGAAAGGGACAGTGAATGAAGTCTGACACGCGAGGTTGAGTCTCATTGCCAATAGTTAATCACTCTTTACGACTGGTCAGCCATATCACTGAATGAAGTATCAATATGTGCTTCGTCCAATTCTCCATAATCTACACGTCCCGGTACCCTCAAGAACAGAAGACACCTATCCAGAGCCATATACCGTTACCAACGACACGAGAAACAGTGCCTTTCTCTGAAACCCAAGAGAGTAGGTAGCCTTTCAGAGCCTGTCTCGTAACATTACGAAAACCAGCCCCAGAGCCATCCAACCCGCTTTGGGGAGATGTGTTGGACATATCGTTATTTCTTCACCTGCTCGTCTCGACATCGCTGGAAGGAGTTTGCACGCTGCCACCGCACACGCCGTTGCACAAGACCGCGCCGGGTTCGGGTCAATGTTGGCCATGTCTGTGGAAGATGCGCTGGGGCAGCCTCGTGATGTCGTGTGTGCGAGGCCCTGGAGTCGAGGACTATTCAGAACGTGCTGAACAGACACAATATGGGCCACAGACCAGGCTCGGGAGGAGGCATTACGATGGGGCATGTGGGCCAGCCAGGCAACTCGAGAAGCGAACCTGTCAACTCTGCAGGAATCGGTTAAGGGCTTTCATAGAGCGAGAGAGAACAGTTCTCACATTGTGGCATTGAGCCTTGACAACGAACCTGTGCCGCATTCAGAGGAGGTACAAGACGTTGATTCTCCCGGCAAACGATCTCCGCAGAACACCATTCACTCTTAGTCCTTTCCTCTTGACCTCTTGTTGACCATGGTACTTTCCACCAGGGTCATATATGAACGATTGAATTCCATTCTTGGGCCTCACCTGAGATGAGTAGTCAATATTGCTTCCACGGTGAAAAACGGTGATTCGAGTGCAGAGCCTAGTGATCCAACAGCAGAAGCCGAGCACAATGATTCGTACCGCAGGCAGTGGTCGAATTCACCGTGCAGACTGTGATTCACTACCTTGCTCGTGAGGTTGCTACCTCTTTGTGATTGGCTTCCCCTCTGCTGCTACTGTTGTGTTTGCCAACCAGCCCCTGAGCCTCTTTCTTGATGATTCGCTAAGCCCAGGTGAACAAGATAACTCAATAACTTCCAGTCTCCTGTCCTAGCGCGTTTTGAAGACCATCGGTGCTGAGAAATTGCAAGGAACAGTAAGGCTTTCATGAAATTATCCCAAGGCAGTAGTTGATTTCGACAGGCTCCAAGAGCATTGAAAGGTCAAAGCCACGTTTGCCAACACAAGTCCTTCCCCTTAAGGCGCTCGTGTTCCGCAGCCACGATCACAAAAGTCAGCCAGCTCCACGCTGCCGACGAGGCTGTCACCGGCATGAACAAGCTCAAGCTGTCGCCGCCTGGCGACTTCAGCACCATGGAGAAGACACAGGATGCGCTCGAAGAGCGACAGGAAAATGTCGAAACCTCCGTCAAATCCATCCAAATCACTCAGAAGAATCTGAACTGGTACCTGAACGACAAAGCAGCCGGGGCGCAGGTTGCCACTGGACTCAAGGATATGGCAGAAGTACAGCTGCGTACAAAAGCGGTCCTGATACAGATGCGGGACATCGTTCAGAATTCACAAGCGCCGGGCCTCATCTCCACAGAGCAGAAGCAGAAGGGCCTTGGGAAATGGGAAAAGGTGGGTCAAGAAGTCGAGAAGATGCTTGTCAACTTGGAAGAGACACTCGACCTGCTCAAGGCGAATCAGGACCACCAGAAGCAACAACTTTACGAGCCATACGAACAGCTAACCCGTAAGTTGAGTTCATGGTAGTGAAGATCCACCTGTCAGCTCGAATGAATATCTTTTGGACGAGGCTAGACGCAAGAGCATCGCTGTGCTGTTTCGAAGGACAGGGCAAGACGAAGGTGCTGGAGTCGAATGTACTGTTTTGACATCTGTAAGGCTGTGGCTCTAGCCGGCACAGCAAAGATATGGATTGTTGAAGAGCGCTGGTCCAGTGGAGTGAGGAACTGGTTTCATGCTGACATGGAAGAACGTCAATATCTTGACTGTGATACCCTCAGGCTTGAGATTTTGGGACAAGGCAAATGCCACAATCATTATGTTCCCCTTATTCTTTCGGTCCATCCTGGCCCCATGGGATGCAGTCAGTCTCTTGTCTCTGCAAGTAATACGGCATGCCGTACCTTTTGGGGCCGCTGCCGCGACATCGAAATGCTTTGGAGACTATTGCGCAGCCGCGTCCAAACGAGGAGAGACAGACCTTTTGTGCGCCGAGAGGTGCGTCCGCGTTACCTCTTGTCTGTGATCATCTTCCTCTACCTCGACCTGTGTTCATTCTTTCATTATCCCGTCTCACATAAAACTTCCAACCTGTCAAAGGCAGTGAAACCGTTCGTTCTTCGCAGTCACGATGGCGATGGCGGAGAGAGTGAAAGACATCCGTGAGAATTCACCGCCCCCTTTATACCTGGCTGGGGCTCACTTCACTCAGGTTTCTTTAAGAAATTCTTCAAGAGGGGCAAACTCCGAGCTGACAAGGAATCCTCGGCCAAAGATCGAGAGACCACAGCCAGTCCTGATCGTTTGTTCCTTATCGACGAGAGAAACCTCATCGCCACGATGCCAGTCATTCCGGAAGGCGACGAAATGCAGGATTTGAGGGAGATGATGCGGTAAGCACAGATCTTGTCCTCAGTTACCTTTCAGATGGACCTCAGACTCTGACATGAAGAGACAGCGACATGGACCGTGTCGAGGAATTGCGAGCGGAACTCGAAGCCCTTCAGAAGAACTCGGACGGATACATGGGCCACGCTGAGCGACGACAGGAGAAGGCAAACAAGTTCTGGTGGAAGTTGCCACTGTCGAACAAGGAACAACTGACCGCAATGAAAAACGCCTTCTACAAGACCAAGGAGACCCTAGCCAATCTGAAGGAACAAAACGACTGGGGTTGGTTGGAGATGCTTGCACTCCAGAACCCAGAGGTCGCAGAAGAAAAGGCGGAGGAATGGCGAAGATTTCGGACCATGCTCGAAGCCCAATGTGAGAAGCAAGATGGCATCCGTGTTCAGATCAAGGCGATCGCGAAGTTGCAGAAGTCGGACATGATCGCTGGACTCAAGACCGTGCTGGAAGAGTTTGACCTTCAAACCGACGAATTCGACAACTTGAAGGAAAAGGGTTTGGCGTTTGAGCTGGCTTCAACAATTGCCGAGGATCTGCTCCAGAAGATGCGTGACATAACAGCCTGCTGGAAGGTCACGAACATTGACATCAACGAGGTGCCAGAGCTCAAGACGAAAATCCAGTTATTGCTCTTGCTGGAGGAGCAGAATCCACAGGAACCACAGCAAGCACCATTTGCACCGTTGTGGGAGCCGTTCTCATCCTTGACTCTCTGACAGAGGAAGACAAAACAGTACTCTAGCCGAGGCGATCATTTCGAAGAGATTGATATTGGAAAGCATCGGACAGGATATCTCTGCTTGGCCGATTGCAGTTACGGTTTCTTCACTGTACAGCAACATCAGCTGCTCAGACGATACATGCAGGGGACGATAGCCTACCAGGATAACAAGAATCATAATTGATTTGCCATACATTCCGGACCTTCTCTGCCGGTGGACAGCGAGCTGCGGATCGAATTGTGTATTTCGAACAGATAGAACGCAATTCTAAGCCCTCACAATCACAGTGCCGGTTCTCAATCCAACAGTGGAATAGTCGAAGGCCCGGAGGTCGAAGCTGCAAGACAGAACACTAATAGAGAGTCGAACAATACAGAGGCAGATGCCAGGCAAGCTTTCAAGTGTTACTATCGATGTCACATCGCTCACATACCTGCGTAAGCGAAAGCAGACGGATCAGCCTCTCAAGCATCAATCTTGGATGCAATATCACTTGCAATGGTCATCAGGCATCACACATCGCATTTCATTTCGTACGTTCTAGACTCAAGAGCAGACCGCAACCAGCACGATCTCAAGCTCAGAATTGATCTGTCGCGTTATCATCAGCCGCGCACTTACTTGACCCATCTAGAGGTACCAAAACTCACCTAGTGTCATACTCATGCTCACGTCCGTGTTCTCGACCATCTGCGTGAACTCCTCGAAACTGATCTTTCCATCACCATCCTTATCCGCCTCCATGATGGTCTTGTCCACGATCTGCTGCAATTGCTGGTCTTTGAGGTTACTTCCCACCATCATCTTGAGCACGATGAACAGCTCGCCATTGGAAATGTACCCATCGCGGTCGATATCGTACACTTTGAATGCAAACTTCAGCTTCTCTTCCTTGTGGCCTTTGGCCGAGAACGCGGATAAGCCCAAGACGAATTCTTGAAAGTCGACGTCACCACCGCCGTCTTCGTCGAAGATCGCTATCATTCTGCTCCCGCATCAGTATCTGAGGTATAGCTCTCGTGTATGTAGAAAGATGTGCGCACCTGGTTGCAAGCGGATTGGAGGAGACTTGAGGTAATGAGAGGAACTCTTCTCGTTCGATCGTGCCGCTGTTGTCCTACACCAGCCGTGTCAGACCCCTGAGGACTACGCAGGAAGAGCTTCATCGTGCCTTGTCCAATTTCATAAATCTTTTCCTTAATCTGTCCACTTCATCTCGGTCAACTGCATTTGGCGCAGTCAGCACGTGCCCCATCGGAGGCCCAGTATAGTATTGCGGGATACGCAGTTACATAAGGGTGCAGGAAAGGTCAGGACGCACAGTTTGAGAAAGTAACTATGTTGTCGAGGATCTGGGAGCCGCTGACTGTCTGCCGTCTTCGTGATTCGTAAAGAGCGGCATTGTTAGGTTCAGCTTCTGTTGACGCCTGCGCTCCGCTGTTATATCGTTAGCACTGAAACCGGGTCTCGGGGCTTGAAAGCCTATGCAGCACTGCTATTCGTCTGCGGGAGACTTACAAGGCAGGTGTCGCCATGATGTAGGATCTGAGGGCGGACAGGCTGACTGAGAGTATGTGGAGAGTTACAGGCGTACGATGCGTGCTGCGCGGGGAGTTTCTTAAGGGCAGCCCTTGAGAGTGCTAGTATAGGTGCAATTGAAGAAATCCTTCAGCTGAAAGTTACGATTGGCTTGCAATACTCATGAAGTTCGAGGCCAGCCCACTTGCACCGAATCTCACGAAGCCAAACGGACTCCGATGAAGTGTGCTGGAGCAGCGTGAGGAACCCAATGAGCGCAGACGGCTGCTTAGTCATCAGAGACATGTCTATCTGACCAATCGTAAGGATCTGAATTTCTCATACAACAGCAACCTCCAAAGATCTAGACATGGCGACTCACAGGGGGCAAGGCCTCCAGAAGAACCAAACTGCCGACAATGACTACTCCCAAACAGCTTCCACAGTAGCCAGGTGGTAGCCAGCAATGGCTTCTGAGCGCAACTCGTCTCGCCAATGCAGCTTCTTATTCTCGTGATCAGCCTCCTCATTGATACGGATACTACAGTACGGATACCAAATGCAAACTCATGTTGGAAGCAAGAATCAGACCCCATTTTAGAAGGCTCGTCCTTTCGAGTAATGTTAGAAGTCTGAACGGCAGCCAGCCACGATAATCAGGGGCCACGAGCTACGGAAGGCTAGTCCAGAATTGGTTAGGTTCAGGCACAGAAAACAGAAGGCAACGATGCTGCATCTTGGAAACTCACGCGGATTCCACGAGCAGCATGGGACAACATTGGGACTTTCATGGGGAACAGGTCTTGCAGCAGTGTGTAGGCTCTTCAATGCATTGGGAGGTGCAGGTAATGATGGTGGCAGGTGACCGTTGCGTGGTACCAATTTTAGATAGTCAAGGTTGCGTAACTACTACTGTGCTCCGCATTAGTACGGGCTGGCATTGATTGCTCCGCAGTACCAGTGAATCATCCCCAAAGCGCAGGCCGTGTTTTCTCTACCTGCCGTCAGGTCCGGTCCCCCAAAATTGTCAACTTTTCTTGCCTTCGTCCTCCCTAGAAGCTAGCACCCACCAAATTTTCACCTCACGCCGCCGCAGCCAGTCTTCATCCCGAATCACGACATTAGTTGGGCGTTTTCATCAATTGGAGGCGATCAAATTATTGAGTGCATCAATCGCTACATTTTCATGTACTTTTGACGAATTATTGGGTGTGGTTTGTGCCCAAATCCCACTACCTAGATTTTGTTGTGGTGGCCGTCGGGTCTCTTCTTCCCTTGATGAGGTTGAGGTTACCCGCCTAGATGGCCGCGAGTCGCAGCCGCGCTACGAGTCAGTCACTTCACTTTTCCACCCAACTTTTCGCTGCTAATTTTCCTGTAGGGCCAAAGAAACTCAACGCGAAGCAAAATGTCCAGATATTTCGTGAAGATCAAGTCGATTCTCTCATCGACTATGATTCCCAACGTGCTGCAATAGAAACCGGCGTCGAAAAGGCCGAAGAAGCAGTACGTGTTTGCCATCTCTTCTCTCTCCCACCCACCTGTTGATTTTGTCACTCTGTTCACTTCACGTTGCCTGCTTAGTCATCCCCACTCACTCACTCATTCACTCTCACCCACAACTTGTTGACACTGACACCGCCACGATATAGGAATACCACTTGCAGCAAGCCATCAAAGCATCAGAGGCTGCAAAAGCAGATGCAAAAATCAAAGACGCATACATCCCCACTCCACCTACCATTGCCAGTGATCTCCAGTATGATGTCCTCTACCCAAAAGGGTTTCAACAGCCCGCCACGTACATCCGTTCCTCTGCAACAGTCGAAGACTATTCGGGAGTGGCATATTGCATGGACGAGGAGGATGAGCTCGCCTTGAAATTGATCAACGGAAAACTGCCCTCTGGCCAGGAACCTTGTACTGAAGACCAATTCGAAGAGGTCATGAACTTTTTCGAAGAGACCGCTCAGGCGAAACAACCGTATGCCGCCGTCGATAGTCCTCCCGTCTTACCTCTAGAAGAACTGCAAGAACAGTTCGACGAAACCACTCCCCCATTTGTTCGCACGTTTTCCAAATATGTGTACGAACATTGGCGGGCGCGGCGGGAAGCCAAGGGTAATCGTGGCCTCGCTCCTCGACTGAAATTCGAGACTGGTCAAGAATCCGACGACTCAGATCCATATGTATGTTTCCGAAGACGAGAATTGCGACAAATCCGCAAAACCAGAAATCGTGATGCTCAAAGCGCCGAGAAGTTGCGGAAACTCCGCATGGAGCTTGAAACTGCCAGAGGCATGTTGCTGATGGTCAAGCGGAGAGAAATGCTCCGCAAAGAATGTCTCGAATTCGACCGACAGGTGTTTGAACAACGCCAGGCACTGAGAGATACAAAGAGAAAATTGGGCTTGAAGGGCGACGATGATCTTCTCATCAACCAGAAGGTAATGCTCGCTCACCACAGTAAGAAAGGCGTTGTACTGACCTTGAGTAGAAACAGAAATTACCTCCCGGCATGACCCCCAATCAAGCCGCTCTTGCCCAACAACTCCGTATGCCCATGGCTCCTGGTCCAGGTCCAGAACTTCGGACACTTGAGGATGTCATTGCCGCTCGTGAACGAGAAATCCAAAAGGAAATTCAGACGAATATTGAAAAACATATTCGCTGGAATGAAGGGTTTGTCGACAAGACCATGGCACCACTTACTCCTGAAGTGGAAGATTGTCCCTCACCGGACGGCCACTTTAGAGAAGCCATGGCCGCCACAGAATATCTTCCCACGCCGCCAGCCAGTATCTCGGATGAGGAGTCCCAGCAAAAACCGGGTGAAGACAAAGACATCGTGATGAAAGATGTGTCTCGGCCATCAACGCCTTTCCGATATGCTAGTCCAGCTGATGAAGACTGTGTTGGGCAGATGCCATCTTTTCGGCGGAGAGTAGGTCGCGGGGGTCGGCTAATAATCGATCGAAGACTTCCTCGGCAGAGAAGAGAACCTGCAGAAGATGACAAATTCAGATTCGATTCGGACGATGACGATGCTCCAGACATCGGTGCGGAAGTCGACATGACATATGCTCGCATATCACAGCGAGCGTATCTGCTGGGTTCGAGTTCTTCTCAACCGATATCGTCGAGGAGACAACAACTTGAAGCCAGCGGTCCTAGTCAGTCGCCGTCAGGACCTCAAGCACAACCTCAACCCCTACCGACAGCTGCGCCTTCCTGAATTGTTTGATCGTTTTGGACCTCTTTTTTCTTCATCTTGTCAACGAGAGCACAATTCAAAAACTCTCTTCTCCAAGCTCCTATCCGGCTTCAGGGCTTGTTGTGTGATTAACACAGACGTCCTTTTGGGCGTGTAAGATGGTCGAACCCGTTTGGAAGGGAGATCATAGAGTGCTGGCTGCGGATAGCGCGTAGTCAATGACACTGTGGGGACTGTACATAAGTAGCAAGGCCAGCGCCTGATTGATTCGCAATGAAAAACATTGTGGAACCTCATGTCGATTCTTTTCGTTCGGCCTTGAATTTCTTTGCACTGAAATTCCGGCTTGTTACTTCGCCGCGTTTTCGTTTGGTTGCTGCCAATTCTTCTGACATCAGCTTGATATGGTCTTGACACAGGCTGATCAATTGCCGCAGAATATCTTTCTCGCCCATTCTGACTTGGACCGCCATGGCGTAGCGGCGTGCATTGCAGCGGACTGGGATTGACGGGCTTGTCGATTCCGGCTGTACTTTTTCCAGTTGAGTGTGATCGTGCTCATATGTCGTTTTGTACTCGGACAATCGCTTGGTAAGTACTGCCTGCAGTAATGCAGCTTCTTCCAACGTCACAGGTTCCCGAGGCTTTTTCATGGCTTTGTTGTCATCGTCATGTGCACAGAGAGCTCGCAGGAGCATATGGAGGTGGCCTGGGATCGCATCTCCGAGGGGTTGGACAACTGAATCAGGACGAGGTATTGCATACCCATCGTCGATGATGCCCAGTTCGTCAAGTTGCTCTTCTCTCTTCGACCATGCTTTGTTCATCTTATCATGTTTCTTGCCTGCCACCTCCAGCAACATGTCATGCGATAATTCCACCAACATCGTACTTTGCATAGTTGTCCGTGACGTATCCGTACATACGAAGGAGGTCCGATCGTGGTAGAGGGCCGTAGTCATTGAATATCTGTTCCCCTGCGGCTGTTGTTTTGGTGGATTTCATGATCAAATAGTCATCTTCCTGAAAGAGTCGAGCCTGTTGAGAATATTCAATTAGTCGCAGCATCCCAGCAGACATGTGAGACGACTTACATTGCCCTTGTCGGCATCCGCATTGAGCATATCAGCAAATGGCACCATGCCTTGGAGGGGCTCTTCCTCGTCATCTTCTTCAAATTCGTCGTCCGAACCAGCATTTCGAGGTCCATCTTGTTCGTCATCTCTGTCAATATCAAAAGCATATGCCATGATCAGACTGCCAGGCATGTGCGCAAGCATGATCAATTCCGCCGTACGCTCAGTGTCTGATACAACAAAAACTGGGAACAGCTCAGGATGTGCGAGCATCACCGGAATAATCGTCTCTTTCCATGTCGCTTCTGCTTGTGCTTTTCCAATCTTGTCAACTACGGCACTGGCCTGTAACTCTGCAAGTTCTGCATCGTTCCAGAACATAAGCGTGTCAAAGGCGGTCGGCAGGACTCGAAAATAAGGGTGCCACGGGGACTCTTGTCTGCGCAGATACTCGTAGATAATGGTTACTATGAGCGGTGGCCATGTTCCAGTGTCTGCCAATGGTGCCAATATAGTAGGGGGAATGCTCGACGTCGTGCTCATTAGGACAAGAGGTCGAGGGACGGCGAATGGTTCTTCATCCTCGGCGATGGCGTTTATGGCAACTGTGCGAGAGGCGTCAGCAAAAAACACCAGCCATGGCTATGAGAGCATACCAAGTCCTCTTCCAGCATTCTCCTCTCGCAGATCCTTCAGTTCAATCTTCGAACTAAGCCGAGTTCCATCAGCCGACGTGAACCATTCGACGAAGCTCGCGGTCGTCTGGTCAAATTGTGGACCAACCTGCGGACTCAGCGCCTCTTCCATATCACTCGAGTCCTCTGAGGCAAGAGGACCCTGGAATCTGTTTGAAATGGCAGGGAGAAGAACGGTGAGGAAAGTGTGGGACCGAAGTATAGTGGGAGAGGGAAGACATCAGTCGGTTCTTTCAGTTGACGCCAAGGATCGGTATTTGGGTATTTCCGATTGGCCGAATCGCTCTTTCCACCAACGTAAGTGATCCACTTGGGGCGAGTCATTATCAGAGCCTTGTTCACATTTTCCAACAAGCATACCACTTACTCCCACAGATTGCGAAATCCAGAGCGAACGCAGAGGGGCGCATCGCATCAGTATCATTGCACAAGGACCAGTGCTGACCGCCATTCAAACCTGAACTGATTGGGGAGATATTAGGATCCGGCTGTGCCCGCTAGCGATCATAGAAGTCAAAGGGCGAATACGAACACCACTCTTTGTCCTGGGCCTGAGACCACAACGAGGACCTCGCCATGATTGCAATCGGCCTCGAAGGCTCGGCCAACAAAATCGGCGTAGGTGTTATCTTACACCCAGCCAAAGGCAAAGGCTCTCCCCAAATCCTCGCCAACATCCGTCACACATACGTCTCCCCTCCGGGCGAGGGCTTCCTCCCCAAAGACACAGCCATTCACCACCGTTCACATGTCACGTCACTCGTCAAGCGGTCAATCGAAGAAGCGGGCATCAAGATCGCCGATGTTGATGTAAGTTCCTATGTTCCACTCCTTGGATCTGGGTGCCTGTATCTACAGTGGTCACCGTTCATGGAATCTAGTTGCTTTTTCTTCCCAGCTTCCCACTCTCAATCTCCCGCTCCTGCAAGGAATAGTGCTGTGCGCACATCTCGTAGCACACCAACGCATGGTCCAGCATATCACAGCTTCCCAGCTATTCGTTCACCTCCAGCCTCCTTCCCATCCTCGTCATTCATCTACCCACTCTAACCACCCTCCCAGTGCATATGCTATACCAAAGGCCCTGGCATGGGCGCGCCCCTCCAAGCTGTCGCTCTTGCTGCGCGTACCCTTTCACTCCTCTGGCAAAAACCCCTAGTCGGCGTAAACCACTGCGTCGGCCACATCGAAATGGGCCGGTCCATCACAAGGGCCTCCAACCCCGTCGTCCTATACGTCTCGGGCGGAAACACACAGGTCATCGCCTACACTGCCCAGCGGTACCGCATCTTCGGCGAGACCCTCGACATCGCGGTAGGGAACTGCCTCGACCGGTTCGCTCGCACACTCAACATCTCGAACGACCCCGCGCCGGGGTATAATATCGAACAACTCGCCAAGCGCGGCAAAGTCCTTCTCGATCTACCCTACGCCGTCAAAGGGATGGATTGCTCCTTCTCCGGAATCCTGGCGCGTGTGGACGAGCTGGCGGCACAAATGAAGGCCGGAACACTAAAAGATCCTACGACTGGCAATCCCGTTACGCCCGAAGATCTGTGCTTCAGTCTGCAAGAGACCGTGTTCGCAATGCTCGTTGAGATCACTGAACGGGCTATGGCGCATGTGGGCTCGAACCAGGTCTTGATTGTCGGCGGCGTAGGGTGCAACGAGCGCGTACAGGAGATGATGGGTATAATGGCCAGGGATCGTGGTGGGAGTGTATACGCCACGGACGAGCGGTTCTGTATTGACAACGGCATTATGATCGCGCATGCAGGACTGCTGGCGTATGAGACTGGTTTTCAAACACCGCTTGAAGAGAGTACATGCACGCAACGATTTCGGACGGATGATGTGCATGTTGCGTGGAGAGATGATTGATTTGATTTGGGTTGGACCATGAAGGGGTATACTATGCTGCTCTAGCCAGCATCCCGGTGAACGGATCCTTCCATCGCCGGTCCCGCACTGGCTGGGCCGCCAACCCGTTCAGTAATAATATCGTTAAGCCCGAAAGATACCTAACACCCCGCTTCGAAAGAAAAAGGTCACCGGCTTTGCTAAGCAGAATAGTCTGTCGAGTTCGGACTGCCGGCTTTATTGAGCAGGTTGTTGAAACCGAGGCACTGGCTTGAAAGATATCGTGGTCACATACTTCGAAAGTTCAGCTACATCACGACATCAGAGTGGACATTACGTACCTTTTTCTTATACCGGGTGGTCACACTGGTTGCCAAAACTCCATTCTTCACACTACTGGTCATGAGATGATTCAGCACGGTGTGGTTCGGCAATGTCAAGACGCTGTTATCATCTTTGACTGGCAGAATCCCGTTGAGAATCGACCTGTTGAGGAAAAGCGGCAAAGCTGGTGGCTGAGGAGCTTCTTGAATGAGCTTGACTGCATTATTATATTCGTCGGTGTCTTCGGGCATATCGACATCGACCAAGCATTGGGGAATCAGCTGGCGGTAGTCGCCAGGGGGAATCTCTTCGGCTTGCGGTTCTTCCATCTCGGAATCGACTGGTGTTTGTACCCCTGAGTGGCCTTGTTCTTGCTCTTCGGGAGTAAGAGCCGTCGCTCTGGTGCCTGGTTGGGCACTTTCTCGTCTCGGCTTTGCAAGGTCCTCGGTCGCGATTTCGATGTAGTTGACGAGGAAATTGTTGAAGTCGACGGCCGTCGGCAAGTCAGGGCTAGTAACCATCTCACCATCGACCACGAACTTGAGGTGGTGAGTGCCGGAGGGCAGGTTTATTATCGTGAACATGCCGGGAGCATTCTTTCTGGAAGGAGTGTTAGTACGGGAACTCTTGTACCATTCAAGGACTCTCATGATCGTCCTCGTTCTGTGGGGTTTCTCCCGGGTTGGATTTGGCTTGGGTGACATGAAAATGCGACGTATCCCATATAGCACAAAGAGATGAAACATGGCGCACAAACCTTGGATGAAGCCGGTATTTTCTTTCCCAATTGGCAAATGTACCCGTGACGTAGACTTTATGTCCACCATGATTCCACTCGATGACGGTAGGCAATGTGTGAGCGGCGGTCTGGTCAACAGCGTAGGGTTGCAGTTCTTCACCAACCTCTTCTTCTGACTCGGTATTAGTGCTCATCATCGAGCTTTTTCTTCTGGGATGAGGCTCAACCGCCGATAGCGGCTCGTCTGTTTCGAAGATGGGGACATCTGAATTGCCTTTGTCGACAGGTAGCAAGGTTGGAGACTCCGGAATTGGGACATCGGCAATAGGAAGAGGAAGACGTGGAGGACGAAGTTGAGCGACAGGAGTATATCGGCGGTCCTGATACGTTGTAGTGTGTTCGTCGGCCGAGTCTGGTTTGCTCTTAGACATGGGGACATCCATAGGACCCGATGATTGGGGTGCCGCCGTGGGCGCTTGATGTCGTGGCCGATGTTCCAGCTCATGCTTCTTGTCGCGAGAGGCTCTTGAGGCCGACCTCTCTACCTTGCTGCCTCTGGCATGATTTTCGGGTGAAGCATTTTGTAGATATTGTTGTAAGGCTGGCTTGTCGAAGTGTTGTGTAGTGGTCTGCGCAACCGCAGTATCTTTGGTGGCAGACGGGTCGACGGGCGTGGCGCGGCCTTGAGAAAGCGCCTGAATTGAGACTCTTCGATTTATTTTGCGATCTCTTTCTGCTTGAGGAGTGCCTGATCTTGAGCCCGAGCTCTTTTCTGACGACTGTTGTTGGCCCATGTTGAGGTGGGTAAATTGATTTCACACGGGAAATGTGGTGTCGTGCGACAGTGGTGGAAGAGAGACGCGACCTCGGAAGAAGGGAAACGTCAAGGAGACAGGAAGTCAGAGGAGAATCTAGTAGGCTCCAAGCAGATGAGCATCCGATCTATCGCAAATTGAGGCTTCTAAACTGATGATAGATCTCGGGCTTGGGTTTAATAAGTGACGGACATTGAGGTTGGGAGTCGGGCAGAGGGGGGCTTGAGAGTGAGAGGCACAGAGGGCACAGAGGGCCAGCACCCTAACTTAGTCGATTGACTGCATTAGTTCAGGGCAATGAACAAGCAACAAATAATTGACGTGTGCGGGGGGAATGACACTGGACTCTTGACGGTCATTCTGAACTCAAGTCCGCTTCCTCTTTCGAAGCTTGCCTTGCATCAAACATTTCACTGGACCTACTCCGTACCTCTACGTGCCTCACACACTCACTCACTCAAGCAGAGGCTTATTCCGCGATACGATGATGCCTCGATTGACATGACGACCCAACGCGAACCGCCTCCATGGCTAATGATCACACTGGTTGTTCTTTACTACATCCTCTACCCAGTCGTCCTACTATTCAAGGCACTTTGGTACATTCTATTGCTACTGTCCACCCCAATTATATACATTGGACGCGTAGTCCTTGCTGTGTCACTAATCCCATGGCGCATGTTCACCCGTTTCGAGGTAAGACATACTCAAATCGCAGCCTGAACGCGCTCATTGTTGGTACAGACACTCTGGTACTTCATCGGTAGCGCAATCTTCCTCGGTGTCCTTTTCGGTCTCATCCTGCATTTCACCATGCGCGCCTTTGTCCTAATCTTAAGACTCGACCGCGAACCACCGCCAAAACTCATAGCTCCTAGCGGCCACGACGCTGTATCGTACAGAAAGGCACGAGAAGCAAAGAAGCGAAAACAGCTGGAGGAACAACAAACACTGGCCACACAAGCTAGGCTGATGGCATCCCAGCCGTTACTTCAAGAGGCTGTGCGAGAAGCGAGAAAGATGCCGTTATCCAGCACACCCGTCAGCCCAATAAGTCCTGGTATCTCTGGGTCAAGCAGGCCAGGTCTTCTGCAAGAGACAATCCTCGAGCATAGCGATGAGGATGACGACTCGTCTGTGTTTTGACATTACCGTATGCCAGCTTTGACAAGAGCTTTCTGAAACATATCCTTACATTGAACCCGACTGCCCAGTCTGGCACACAGAAGGAACGCTCCGCTCAACTTCCGATGTAAACTATACGTTTCCTCGGGTGGCGGTGCCAGCCTCTCTTTGAGCATAACTGGTATCAGGCCACGGACCCGATCGGTGATTGTCTGATTCTCAAAATCATAGACATCAGGAGCAGAGTCCATGAAAGGCTCCGCCAATGTCATGACTGAATCGATGTGCGCGTTGAGCATCGCTCTGGACTCGTATCCTGTAAGGTAGCCGAGCTGTATTGACAGATCTCCGCAAGCTTTCCTGTCTTTGCGCGAAGCCGCATCGAGTACTTTGACATAAAGGTCGATGAATTCAGCCGGGTATTCCCTGGACGCTCCAAAGTCCAACAGCTCAAGTTTATTCGTGGTAGCATTGTATAGGAAATTCGTCCAGTTCGGATCCGTTTGCATATATCTGAACTCGGTGATCTCCCGCAGACATAGTCGAAGAATTTGGGTCCCAATCCAGTCCTTCTGCTCTTGCGTGAAGTTCTGAATCTTGGTCACTGCAATTCCTTCCATTCTTTCCATGGTCAGGACTCGTTTCCCTGAAGCATTGTCGAAGACCTCCGGCACAGTGAAAACCTCTGTATCATCTGCGAGGAGCTTGCGAAATTTTTTGGCGGCTTCTGCCTCGCGGACGTAGTCGCACTCCCAGGCCAACTCGGTACGGGCATTGGCTATCGTCTTCTCCAAGTACAATCCCTTGGGCAACAGACGCGAGGCGGTCAGAAGCAAAGAGAGATTGTTCAGATCTGAAGAAATCGAGTCGGCGACACCGGGGTACTGGACTTTCACGGCAACTCTCTTCCCGGAGTCTTTCAGGACGGCACCATGGACCTGACCGATCGAGGCGGCAGCCATAGGCCGCTCATCGAACTCTTCGAACAAGTCACGCCAATTGGGGCCCAGGTCGGCGGCAATCACTGCATCGCGCTGCGACACGGGCATGTAATCGGCGCTATCTTGCACACGTTGCAGCACGTCATGAATGGGCTTGGGTAGCAGTTTGGCATCTTGAAAGCTCATCATTTGACCTAATTTCAGGGCCGCGCCTCGCATCTTGGACAACTTCGCAACAAGGCGTTCCATGTTGCCAGCACTGAGCATGACTGATCCCTGAGGTCCGCCAGATCGGGTAATGCTTTCACTGACCGCGCCGAACGCCATTGATGCTGCGAGTCCTCCATACTCGAAGAGACGGCCGAATCGTGATGAAGGAACTCGAGATTCCCTCATCTGATACGGCTGGACATTTTGTGCTTGTTGTGTCTAGGAGATCTGTCAGTTGATCAGTTGTGATGACCCAATATATAACGACAACTACTTACGCTGCCGATCTTCTGCGCGTCTTTAGCCATGTCTGCTGCCAGCTGCTTGATGCTGTCCTCGTCTGTATCGGATGCCTTTTGTTGCGAGGCTCTGACAGTGTGAAATCGCCTCCGCGAAGAAGGAATAGGCCGGGCTTTCTGGCCTAACAATTTTGTTGCATGTCGAGGGTTGTGGAAAAGTTGAGATAATTGTTCTTCGTTCGGCTCGTTGTCCACCGTCCCTGCTTGTGGCTTCGACCCGGAATAGTATACGTCTGCATTGATTCCCGGTGGAATATGGGAGTCTCCTTCTTGGACGTCGTTCTCTGTCTTGGGCACACGGACCCGTGGCAGGGCAGATAGGACTGGCTTTACGCTGTCGGGTGGTTGGTAGAAAACATCCTGCTCTTGTTCAACGCCGAATTCCGAGCTAGTCGCGTCGGCGGTAGGAGGCTCCGCGGTTCTTGCAGGTATCTGATCCTCGGACTGCCGTTGGAGTCTTCTGGCTTCATTGGGGGACAGAGGTGACCCAGTAGGATCTGGTATAGTTGACTGCCCTGAAGTCTTCAAACGTAGATCTTGAGCTCCTTCTGGTTCGACCGGGTGCTGCGGAGTCTCTCCAGCAGGTCTCTTGCCAAAACTCATTCCATCACCTGTTTCTTGCCCGATTGGACTTCCTTCTGGTGGTATTGTGCCATCAGGCAGCGGAGATCTCTTTGCTTTCGCTTGTTCAACATCAAGCTCACTAGCTTGACCAGATTGAGCAGCCGAGTTCAGGTCTGATCGATCGTAGAAATGGTCTTGCTGGATACCTTCTTTCGACTGCTTTGTCGGAGAATGAGAGGAAGCAAATCGGGAGACAGAGGTGGCCAGGGCTGGTAGCGCTCGAGTTTTCAATGCTTTGACGACAGAAGAAGTCTGGCCGTAGAGCTTGACCTGAGAAAACCGGATGTCGAAGTGCTTGACGGCAACATTGCGGGAGACATTGAACAACGCAATTGCGTCGAGAATTCTTTTTCCGGACATGATGGTAGATTGGGTCAGAGACCCAGTCGCGAATTTCGCAGCATATGTTGAGCAGAAGAAATGCTACCAGTCTAGCATCACGCAGTCTCGAATCTGAGCAAGAGCATGGAAGAGACTCTGAGTCGTGGAGTTTGATGGTGGATGCATCTTTCGTCCAGATCGGAGCTAGCAATATTTCTCCGCACTTCATCGAACGAGGCCAGGAGGCTTTCAAGAACTCGTACATCTTCTGGTTCATTACCAACTGGCTGCTTCTGAAGACCATGGCGCCGTTCATGTGGATGAGGTAGGCTCTCAATCTGCAGGAGCCTGTCCTCTGTGGTCCATGAACACCAACGACGCGGATGCTCTCCGCCAACGAATACTTGAGCTCGACACACAACTCCAAACCACCAAAGCTCTACTACGCCGGATAGAGGAGCAACGACCCAATACTGGCGGCAATGCTTCACTTCCACCCGTCTCGCTGCCTCTGGGTCCATCTACGCACAACCTGATGCTACTGTCCGACTCAGCTTTACCTTTAGGAAGCTTCGCCTATTCTTCTGGCCTGGAGTCCTTCCTAGCCCACCACAAACCTATCCCAACAGGCCAGACACATCTTTCGTTGTTCCATAAATTCCTGAAACTCTCGATCCAGTCTGTGGCATATACCAATGTCCCCTATGCCCTCGCGGCATTCCGAGACCCTCTGGGTCTGGCAGATCTAGACAACGACCTTGACGCCTCGACACCATGTACCGTCGCACGACGAGCAAGTATCGCCCAAGGCCGGGCACTACTAAGTGTCTGGGAAAAGGCCTTTGCATCGACTGCTAAGTCCCAGCACGAAGAAGATATTGAAGCAGTTACTACGATCGAGATCTTCTCTCGCGATCTCAGACTCGCCGCGATTTCCTCGGATCCTCTTCCCGCTGTCAATGGCCATCTCGCTCCATTATGGGGCGTGGTCTCTCTCGCGCTCGGTCTAAACCTCGAGGAAGCGGGGTATTTGCTCCTGCTGAATCATGCAAAGGCGGTCCTGAGCGCGGCGGTGAGAGCGTCTGTCATGGGACCGTACATGGCGCAAACTATTCTCGCGGGCCAGGGGCTGCAGGATCTAATCCGCCGAAGCCTAGAGAAGGTGTGGTTCTTGCAGCCTGAGGATGCGGGACAAGTCGTGCCGTCTTTAGATCTGTGGGTGGGAAGGCATGAGATGCTGTACAGCAGGATCTTCAATTCTTGAGCTGTGTGAAAGACAGCTTGACTGTCTGTGAGTCAAGAACGTCGCGACAGCAGGCACTGCGGTGGAAGTGAAATACGGAGTATTCAGCGTCCACCGCCTTAATAACGGGAGGACTCCCCACGAGCAGGGCAGCTTCGCGCTTCAGTCAACTGAGGTAATGTCGGATGAAGACCCTGTCTCAACAATCTGGGTACCGTGCTTAACTTACTCTCACCATGAAACTCGATCAGATTGCCACTTGCATCCTTCTGACTACTGTAGTTGGTCTACCAACATCCACGACAGCAGTTCGAGGCCAACAGCGTCCGAATGCCGAAATCCAAGTCCCCAAACCAAAAGCCGCCTGTCATTGCGAGCTTGTCAGACGCTCGATCAACGTGACACCTGAAGACTGCGTCGACTACTGTATCTGGAGATGGGGTTGGTATTGGATGTGAGGCTGTCAAAGGGAAGAGGAACCCTCAGGACCAGCCATTCGCAAAGCTTTCTGTCAAAACAGCAACTTCAAGCTACTACAGAGAGAAGTAAAACGCAAGACACCAACGGCATTGCGAACGTTGATCGAATCGACAACATGAGTTGGAATCAGCCCATGCTCTCTATGACTGTTCGTACTATATTGTGCGAGAAGCGATCTACCGGCCGACCTCATCAATCGGACCGAGTCTTTCTTCAACACCCTCGGTCGGTCGTTTGGCTTTCTTCGCTTGTCTTCCCCTACCCGCTGGCTCTTTAGTGGTCCTACGCTGCTGCGGTTGTCTCTTCTTCGGTGCCACAGCCGCCCCAACGACCGAGTCTGCCAATGCCGAAATCCGTTCTCTGCGATCTGTATTCGCTCCAGCGGTCTCGCCTTCTCCATCGCCAACGCCCTCGGCTCCATCGGCGTCTCTCTCAGTCGAAGGCAAGGGGACATCTGCACCCTCAAGAACATAACCTTCGCCCGCGCGTCTGCGTTCGTCTTCTTCGCGCAGTCTCTTCTCCTCAGCCGCAAGCTCCGCCATGACCTTCTCGGGATCCTCAAATTCCTGATTCGCCATCTTCGCATATTCCTCGAGATTGACGGCCTCCTTCGCAGCTACGCTCATCTTCACGCGAACAGGATTCGCTCGCTCTTCGATGATAAATTTCGACTTGATTTGTTTCCGGTCGAGGGCCGGGAAAAGATTGGCGATCATGGCGAAATCAGTCCCAAACATCCGCAGACCTTTGTAGAACAATTCAGTCTGTTCGTCATCCCATTTAGTCCGACGGCTCTGACCGGCGTGCTTTCCCAAGGTGCCTTGATTGACATATTTGTATATCCGGTCGTCCTCGAGCGCCACATCGGCATCTTCTATCACCGCTTGCTCCACGCCTGCACCATACGCAACTTCTCGAGACTCGGCCACGACCACAATCTGTCCGTTGACGACGATCTGCTGAGGAACATGAGCAGCTTCAACTGGTGCATCCTGCAGAAGCGTTTCCTGTCTTCCACCTCTACCCTTTGAGGCGGCTTGTCTTCGGCGCTCTACTTCTTCTTTCCGACGTTGCTGGATATCGGCCCAATTCTCTTGCATTCGTTTCTCAGTTTCTGACTTCTTACCCACTTTGTTGTCTCTCGTAAGATCGCTCATTGACACTTCCTCTGGGTCAATTTGCAAGTCTTCGGCGTTATCAGGTGTGGGAAGCCGTGACTTTTGTCGATTAATCTTTCCTGCACCGACTGCGTCTTCGACCACTTGTTGAGCAACGTCTTGAATTCTCTTTGCGCGTGTTTGTTTCTTTGTCGATCTTTTCCGTCGCGTTGGAGCGTCCGCTTCCGCATCTTGATCCCTTGGTTCTGGGGTGTCATTATCCTCTGTCTCCGAGTGGCTCGGTCTTGCAGACAGTGATCTGAGAGATCTCGCCCTCTCCTCGATCGAGTTTGCAAGCTCGGAAACTGCGGCAGCTTGATTTGTCGCATCTTGTAACAATACTTCAGATGTTCGTGATTCGCTACGCCTGTGTCGCGGACTGGTTCTTAGTGACAAAGGTACGTCATCTGGTAGAGGTGGTGGTGTAGTCCGTGAGCGCAATTCTTCGATGGCCTGCGCAGAGTGTGTGACCTTCCGTCTCTTCCGTGAGTCTGTAGGAGACTGTCTGGCTGCCTCTGCTGCATTGTCATTCTCTTGATGGGGTTCTTCAGAAGTTGCGGGTGTAAGTTCGTTCGTCAGTCTTCGCGTGGGACGTACAGACGGAGTGCTGGAAGTGATGGTTGGAATGGCGTCCGACTGTGATTGAGAAGCACGCTTATGTACTGGATGCAGTATTGAAATTCCAGTGTTCGTACTGCTGGGTGCAATGACTTCTACTGACACTGAAGGTGCTCTGTCAGTAGATTGGCTGGTAGCTTCTCGTGTTAGTTCTCTGTCCGTTGTTTCGAGCGGAGCAGGAAGCGGAAGAGATGTGTCTATTGATTGAGAACTGGAGGGTATCTCGGTGGATTCTAGCACGCTCTGGGTCTGGGCTGTCTCTGGTTCCTGGGTGTTTGCTCTTTCCTCGACAGGCTCGACGGCGGGGCTGGCCGTCTGGCTCTCTGGTGTCAAGGATGGCGGCGCAGCAGCAGGTCGACCACTGGATCTCTGGACATTCCGTCGAGGCGCAGTTTTAGGAGTGATTTTCTGGCCCGGCTTGCGGACAACGGAGGAGAAGGTAGACATGTTGACAAGAGTCGATACGACGCGTCATATCATCTTATACCATCCATAGTTTCGAAATGTTTTCCTGCTTGCTGGCACAGAAAACAATGTTGTCTTCCCCACGTACGAATTCCCTTTTGTAGCGCATATCTGGGATCCACGTGACCGCTCTTGGCAAATACAGCCTAAACTATTTCCGGCCTTGCGGCTTCAAGAATCTTTGCCTCTCATCTGAAGTTGATTTTGAACCTGATCACTCCGCAAAACTACAATCACCACGACGGCTTTCATTGTCTTTGTCAACTTGGGCACCTTCGAGGACACCTTTCACCTAGAAGCCCGGCCCTTTCGCTGATCAGGACTGATGACGGCCGTCGAATCTCTCCCCCTTTCCTTCCCTCAACAGAGCCTAGTCAAGATGGAAGAGCGCAAAAGACCCAGTCCATATGACCAAGTCGATTCAGCTCCTCCGTCTAAGAAGCTGGCAACCGCTGCCAACGGCGCGTCCAAGTCCCATAAAGATGACGACATGCCTTGGAAGGATGATCTCGAGGTAAGCAAACGCGAAGGACAATGCGCGCGATCTCTACGATTACCTGCTGACTTGCGATTTTCCAACAGAGGTTCCAAAAAGATGCGATTTATCGGCAGATGCAAGAATACAAGAGGGAGAAAAATGCACTTGAGTCACAATTAAAAGAGATGCGGAAAAAGAGCCGATATCATGATGATCATCTGCGGATCATTGATTCTTGGTTTCAACAAGTGATTGATGAGGTCAAGGTCATTGTTCAAGGGGATGATGATATAGATATGGATTCCTCGTCTCTGCCGTCGTCTCTGCTCTTTACCGATCAAGAACAATTCGAACAACATCTGCAGAGTCGTACCAAAGAAATCAAAGCCGTGATATCAAGGTTATTTGGTCCCAACAAATCCAGTTCTCCCGATGTAACGGATTTACAATCAAGGATCTCCCGGTTGCTTGCCGCAGAAAAAGGTCACGTGGTCGAATTGTCACGATTACAGGCCGAGAAGGAGGACCTCGAGGCTCGATTAGAAAATGCTTCTCTAAGGTACATGGTCGCCGAGAAGAAAATCGACAGAGCCAAGAGTGTCACCGTTGCAAAACTCGAGAAACAAGCTCTGCTAGGCGCAACAAGACCTCCAGCTGAAGAAGGCGGTTCGGTCAAGCGGGAGGAGAGTGTGGTCAACGGAACGACTGACAACGCAGAAGAGCTTGCGGAATTGGAGACACAATTGAACAAAACCGTGGCAACTTCTGAGAAACAGAAAGAACAGCTGGAAAGACTAGAAGAAGAAAACGCCAAATTAAATGCACAGATCACGGAGTTGACCACAAAGTCGATAATCTTGACGGACGATGATTATGCCAAAACGGAATTGTTCAAGCAGTTGAAATCGCAACACGAAGATGTCATCAAAAGAATTAACAACCTCGAGGCGACGAATGCTGAACTTAAAGAGGAAGCGACCAAACTGCGATCCGAAAGAACGACCTTCCAGCTGCAGATTGAAAATGAGAGTCGAGTCGTTTTGCACGAGAAGGAGTCCCTTCTTGCAGCCTCAGAGGCTAATCTGGCACGGATCCGACATAACCGGGACGAATTGTTGGCAGATCAAGCGATCAAGAAAGCGACACTAGAACAGGATCAAGAAGCCATGAGGAAGATGAAGGAATTGTTCGCAGCTCTAGAAGACCAAATCCGGGCACTCGAATCGAAAACTGAACGTTTAACCGAAGAGTCCAACACAATGGCCGTAGATCATCCGGAATTGGATAGCCTGAGCATCGAAGATTTGCGGGCAAAATACATGGAACTGGACAGAAAGTACAATCTGTTGAACGTTGAATTGTCATCAATGTCCACGGCATTCCAGAAGACATCCAAAATCGCGACTCAAAAAGTGACGGAATTTGCTGCCATGGAAGAAAGAGTCCTGCGATTGTCGGCAGAGAAAGCTAAGGCGGATCAGAAATTCTTTGCGGCAATGAAGAGCAAAGAAACTCGAGATTCTGAAGTTCGAACGTTGCGAATGCAGAATTCCAAGTCGGCAGAGGCTGTTTCCCAGCTCAAGGAAGCCGAGAACGCAAGTCGAGCTTTGTTGGCTACCATGGAGAAGCAACTGGCTGAGATGAAGGATGCGTTGACACATAAGACGAACGAGCATCGGACCGTTCAGCAACAGAATATCACCCAAGGTCTAGAGGTTTCAAGACTGAATTCGCAAGTCAACGAGTTGAAGAACCAATTGACGGCCAAAGATGACAAATTGGGTCAGACGTCCAGTTTATGTCGGGCTGTCGAACTTGAAGTCGAAGAAACAAAGGCTTTGCTGAAGGATAGCCGGAGGAATCTCGAGCTGTGGAAGAGCAAGAGCGGCCAATCCGAGCAGTACGAGATTTTGCGGCAATTTGCATATTGCAATGTTTGCAAGAAAAACCTGAAGAACACCGTCATGAAGACCTGCGGTCATACGTTCTGCAACGAATGTGTCGAGGAGCGTATGACTTCGAGGTCGAGGAAATGTCCGAATTGCGGAAAAGCCTTTGGCAGCAATGATCACATGCGGATCACACTCTGAACCATGACGACCTCCAACACTGTATCCATAAGCATCGTCAACAGCACCCGTGCTCAGGATCTCGCGTGTCGAGCTGTGCTCCAATCCGCGCCAATGTGGGGAGATTTCGAGCCTCCTTTTTTGTACGACTATCAATCAACCTTGCTTCGGTTCTCGACGCATATGGCCTGATGAAATGGGCAAGCCAATACCTCAGGCTTCGAAGATCAACTGTTGGAAATCGTGGTGAAGATAGCGGTCTCCAGGAAAGAGACTATACGAGCGCCTGCCTTGTGAGACGTGTGGTGTGCATGGCGGAGCGGGTTTATACCGTCGTGGAGACTTGAGCGGCGAACGGTCTGCTATAACTTCCCATGGATGGCGGATGGGCTTTCACCTGTTGAAGAAACGACGGCTGGCCTTGATCGCCTGCCTTGTCAAATGAGCCTTTTGATACCCAAACAACCCCCTCCCGATGCCGAACGAGTGTCGAGTCCTTGTTGCAGCTGGCAATTAGAGTCCAACACCAGGCTAGTGAGGCCATCACCACTCATCCAAGACGAAGTAATGTCGTGGCTCATAGACAGAGCCTGGCTGGAGAATGGCTGGTAGATAGCCACCATCAAATGATAACAAACTTCTCCGTGCTCTTTTGTGCGACAAATGATTCATCCATCGACATCCATCATACTTTCTGCCTTGATAGCCCTCGAGGCTCCATGTCCTTTGTTCCGCACCGCCTTGGTATCGATCTGATCGCCGTCCTCGCCAATTGTTGTGTCGTCCTCGCCCTTCCCGTCCTCGTCATCGTCTCTGTCGTCTTCGTTATCGTCGTCCTCGTCACCATCACCCTCGCCCTCACCCTCGTCTTCTCCTTCAGCTTCGGGGTCGGGCTCCAAGGGCGGGAAACTCAAATGTTTCCAATCCTCGATCTCCTCGATGATGCTCTTCAACCGGTCGCGGATACTCTCGACGGCAAAACTGCCCAGTAACAGCCTCAGTGGCGGGTAGCGACAGTGTCCCAACTGCCACACCAACTCGGCCGCCTTGACCACGCTGGTCGGCTGCTGGTTGCCCATCCAGTGCAACGTGCGCTGCGCATGTGCCGCCGGCGCGTCTTTGACTGCATACGGCTCGCTGGCCTTTGCGACTTTGAAGTGTCCAAAGAGAGGAAGTTGGTTGACACTCGCGGTCGGTGTCGTCGTCGTCGTCGACAGGGCATTATTCTGTCCCGTGGTTGCAGCCACGCCTGAAGGGACGGTGCAGCTGCCATGATCATCGTCCCGTCGTAAATGGCCCGGCTCCACCAGCGTAACCTTGACCCCGAACGGATCGACCTCGTACAGCATACTCTCGATCAGACCTTCGACGGCGTACTTGGTGGCACAGTACGGGCCCAGGCCGGGCACGCCCAGAGCGCCGCTCGTGCTGCTGAAGATCAGATAGCGGCCTTCCTGGCGCTGTCGAAAATACGGCAGTGACAATTGAATGATGTTCAGCGTGCCCATGAAATTCGTCTCGAACTGGTTGCGGATCTCGTGCTCGTCTTGGTCCTCGCACGCGCCGATGACGCCGTACCCCGAACAATTCGCAATGATGTCGATGCGGCCGAAGTGCGAGAGCGTCGTGTCCAGGGCGGCGCTGACGGACGGGCGGATGCGCACGTCGCATAGCAGGCCCAGGTAGTCGTCTGAGTTGGCGTTGGCATTACCTGGAGGGCAGAGAGTGGAAAGAGTGGCGGGCGTGTCCTCGAGGGACTGGCCGACGGCGCAGACCAGGTCACCGTGCGAGAGAGCGGCTTTTGTCACGCTCCGGCCCATGTGGCCTGTCGCGCCGAAGATGAGCCAGACCTTTTGCTTGGGCGGGTTTGTGTGCGACGGAGGGTCGGTCGTCGCGGGGAGGCATGGTTTGTTGATGTCGGACTGCACGTTCGGCGAGCGCTGTGTGGAGGGCGAGGATGGAGCGAGGTTGGCGCTTTGCTCGTGAGAGGTCGTGCGCCGGATGCTGTCCATCTCCAGACTACGCCGCAGTGCCCGGTTTCGGTTTGGACTTGAGGGTGTGATGTGTGTATAGGAGTGTTACTGACGATAGCCTCCTTAGAGCAACCGCCAACCAATCGTCCTACGGGCCTGGTTCGATATTCAGCCTCGTGCAGATAATCTCAGCGGAGTTTGCGCGAGTCAACTTTGCCTCGACCAATCCTGCTGTGCCCGGAGTCAGACGCTGATTGACCTCGCGGCCATCACGATTCCTTTTCCGAGGACGGTTGGCCAGACAGGCCGTTCAGTCAGCGTCCGTAAACACTGCACTCAAGATGGACCTTATTAGACATGCTCTGATAGGGTTTCAAGCTCGTCGATCACTGATAAAAAGTGCTGACTTGGAATTTCGACGAGTACAGTCTCGTAGAAGTGGTCCCTCTGACAAAGGGACTGATGCCGTGGGAAATATTAGCTACTTGTTCTGCTCATTTGTCGCTGTGGCTCGATGGATTTGGCAGCTGAGGTCTGGTCCAGGCCTTGAACAGCAGCAATCCGACCTCTTTCTGATTATGCTTGGATTCTCAAGTGACTGATTTGAACTCGTTGCAAAACTCCTTGTTGGTGCAGTAAATAATTCTCCGGGATGAGAAAATGGGTGATCTTGGTTGGATGATCGTGGGCCTCGTCGGCATCGCTGTCCCACCACTGATGGATCAACGTCCCGCCATTTGGCTGCATGTGCCCGTTTTTCTGGTCACCGAGTGACCGATTGCGCAAGAGGCGGCTTGCGAGAATTACTCAAAATCTCACTTTCTTCTGCAAGTAACGAACGGCATATTCCCTGCGTTGGATTCATCGAAACCATATCCTTAAAGTCAGGCCTTCCACGTCCTCTGTTTCTGTCAACCTCACCCCGACAACTAGCTTTCGATTTCCACCACTTGTAACAGTACTCCAATCCCAAGGACAATGCGAGCATACTGGTTTGACAACGAAGAGGTACCTTTCCTTCCTTCGACTTGCTACCACGTACCCCTCCTAACTCCGTTCCAGGGCGACCAGCGCCTAACCCATGACTCCGGCCGGGATGTCGACCCAAAGTACCTTGCTAGCCTAGGTGTGCTATACTACCACGTTCCCAATGAATCCAGCATCGACGACATCGCCAAAGACCGCGACTACAAGAACCGAGATGTCATTACAGTCTCGCCCGATGCCATGGGCTCCGTCTACGAAGACAAGGTGAAAATGTTCTTCCACGAGCACCTACACGAGGACGAGGAGATCAGATACATCCGTGACGGCGCGGGTTACTTCGACGTAAGAAGTCAGGATGATGATTGGGTGCGCATCAGGCTCGAGAAGGACGATATGATTATCCTGCCGGCAGGGATATACCATCGATTCACGACAGATGAGAACAATGTAAGCAGACAGAAACGACCACGGTAGGGGGCGGCGCAAAATGCTGACGAAGAGTATAGTATATCAAGGCGATGCGCTTATTCAAGGATGAACCAAAATGGACACCACTGAACAGAGGCACTGAAACGGATGTCAATCAACACCGGAAGGCTTACCTAGAGACCAGAGGTGCTGCGCCTGTTTCGGTGGCATGATGGTATGATGAAAAAGCCCATTTCGAGGTGATAGAGCTCAGAAATCAATGTCCATGAGTCGTCAACGTCTAATGTATAACAACTACAAAAAAAGAAGCCGTGCGAGCATTCCCTTCGGTGAAGAATGGCGTCGCTCAATCGTCTTTCTCATGGGCCATCTCAAACGTGAATGTGAGATGAGTTGTCTCCATCCTGCTGTCAACAAAAGGACCGCTCTGGCAGTCACAGCTCCGACTTGGCCAGGCATGATGGGATCAGCCTTTCAATTATGAATGATGACCAGTCGACGCCTGGGGGCCTGTGCCACAACAAAGACTATGTTTCTCTCGTTACGCAGCGGCTGGAATGCATGAGTGATCAACGGCCCCTAGATGAGGCGAATAGTAGTGTCGCTGACGCAAGGCTCTTCAGCGCTCTGCTAAGTCAGTAAATGAGTCAGCCCTGTTGGGCGGGATGTATGCATTTTGGCGATCCAGAAGTCAGTGTCGCTGAAAATGACTTGCCTCACCTGCCTGTTGTCTCGTGCGTCGAAACCAACTGGTTTGCTGCCCGCAGCGCCAGATGAAAAGGTGTCTTTTCGGCCGAAGCCCCAACCGAGGCTGAGGTCTGCATCGATGCCCTGGTTCGAACCGTCGTGGCTTCATGCCCCCCCTAAATGAGGTATATGGGCTGAATCAATGTTCAATTCCTTGATACGAACATATTGGTCACGGAGGTGGCTGGCCAATGGTACCTGGCATCACCCTGCATCGCTTTCCTAGACCAGTTGGTACGCCGGAGCGACAATTCGTAGACCGCTAAGTAGCATCCCGCGGAGGACTCCTATTCGCAGGGCTTCACAAGGCCAAGCGGACTGGCTAACTTAGTGTTGCCATGTTGTAGGCTTGACGAGAACAACCCCAGAGTGTTTGAAATAATGACTAGGTTAGGCCTGGCTCTGTCGTTCCGGCTGACACATCTTCAACATTACTTCGTTTATAGGTCCCCAGGACTTTTCTGACTTCGCATTTTGAATTTGGCTCTCTGACAAGCGGCGACGTCGCGTGGAATCGAATGGCTCAATGAGTACGGCAGACATGGCCTGCCCTGACCGGAGTCGATATATGTTCGTCGAGTACAAAGAGCCAGCGATACCTGCACAAGGTCAAAAGAGACGAAGGGGCGGCCCAAGTGAAGTTCGAGCGCACATCACAAAAGAATTCCATCGCAAACTGAGAGTGAAACGTCTCGGTAGTTCAAGTCCGCAAACGACCTTGACGGACAGGTCGAAGCTCGCTAGACCTGCGGCGCGGCATGACGACGAGATTCAGAAAGAACCCCGGCCGCGAACATCGACGACGCCTACGTCTCCAAAGCCCTCAGCTCGACCTCCAGATGAGGATGCTTCGGTGCAAGTGAACCCCTCGCCTGGACTCAAAAATGGCTTAGGTGAGGGCAGGACGGATCCATTCAACGCGCTCCCACTAGATCAAAAGTCTATGTATATCCATATGGTTCTCGATCATGTACGTTCCCACCTAGGTCAGCCACTTGTTGATATTTTAGCAACACTGAGACTGCGACAAGAATGGCAAGGAATATCGGCTGACAGCAAGTCCCAGGCGATAGCGATCTCGTGGCCGAACACAGTTCCTGCACGATCGAAAGCGTCGAATCCGGTCAAAAGCGCATGGCTCAAATGTGCGATGCAATGGCCCGTTGCTTTCCATGCATTTACTTATGCGACGACGTTGCACCTGCTATGCGTCCATAGGGGTCGCGAACTGGTGAAGTCGGCTCCACTCATGCGACTCCATCACAAAGTCGAAGCTATCAAGCTCGTCAACGAGCAACTTCGTAATCTCACCGGCCCGCCGACAGATGCGCTCATCATGTCGGTCGCAATCCTTGCGATCCATGGTGCATATGATGAGATCGTTTACCCAGAGATACATCCAACTTCTCCACTGGCAACAGCACAAAACCTCCACGTCTACGGGAACATGGTGAATGAGGAGGAGCATCTTCAAGCTATCATATTGTTGATCATGCAAAAAGGAGGCCTGGAATCCATCGAACTGTTTGGCATGGCCGACACTATGGCACTGTGGGTCAACGGCGCACTTCTTCGAGAACAGTTCGCTGACATTTCCACCAGATGTGACCTGTACTTCTCCACAAAGTACGTTAGAAGGCCGGTCTTCTCGTTGCTGCGTTCGCCTCAGTCGCTCGTCATGAGCGGCAAACACCAGCTTGACTCCGTCGCTATAGAGCTGGATTCTGAACTTGGCAGCGGTTTTAGGTATTTTCGGGCCACCCTTGCTGGTCGCAAGTTGCTAGAAATACTGGACTCATGGGTTGAGGTGACCACGGCTTTGGATCACTATGCGAGGAAAGGACCGACAGCGCCAGAGCTTGTTGATTTGATCGAAGCTCGGGGTGCTTCACAGCACCGACTGCTATCGCAGATGCCCGACCCACTGGAATTCACAGATCCTGACAGTTGTGTCCACCAGGCAGCACGACTAGCTACGTTGATTTTTGGCGACATGGCGATCTTTCCGCTGCCACCGACTCAAAGTGTGAAACCCAGGTTAGCCGCAATGCTCATGGAAGTTTTGCAAACTTGCGATCGATCCCGCTGTTGGGATTTGCATGCGCAGGTGCTGGTATGGGCTCTCACTCTTGGTGCAATTGCAGCAAGCTTTACGCCAACCAGGATTTGGTACGTCGATCGGCTCAAACAGCGAACCTCGGACATGCAAATTACAGATTGGACTGCACTCGAATCGATCTGTTCAAGACATTTATGGTGGAAACCAGTCTGCAGCAAACCGGCTGAGAAACTCTGGCTTGAGATCCGTTCTCCGAAAGTGGAAGCCCAAGATTTAGGGTAAAAATGGCATTTCGTGGCGGCTTAGCAGAAGTCTTGGGCCAGACTGGCTCAGAAAGAGTGAGAAGCCATGACTGAGAAGACCTGGAGCCGAAAAGATGCTCTTGTCGATCAACATTCTCACGCTGGTAAAGCACCAGGCATCATTCGCAAAGGTTGCGGAGTCGTCGTCACATCTCCGTCATGCTCGATGACCTGGCTGTTCGATCGTTCACGACCTGTACGCCATCTGAGTCCCTCGAAGATCTTTTCCGTCTCTTCCTGTGAGGGAAAGCTGTCGTCCGACCTACGTTCTCCGCGTTCGACAAATGAAGCAGCTCGATGTTCGTCTTGTGTTGGTGGCCTATCCTCATCTTGGCCGTCCCGGACCCTTACTTTGCCCATGCGAGGCCAGAGGCCTGGGAGGGGGACGACTTGTACGCGTGGCTCCACGACTCTCTCTTCGAACCATGCTTGGATCCGCGCTTCCACGAGCTGTGCAATCTTTGGCACGTCCTGCAGCCGTGTCCGCGAGCCAATCAAGCTCCTCACAGAGAGGTCGAGGCGGTAATCGGGGAGGAAGGAAAATGCCAGGTTCGTCTTGGGCTTGCCCGTCACATGGGCCGGCCTGTTCCTCTTCATGCTTTCATCCTCTGCATCATCTTGTGTAGCGGGGATGAAACTTATCGACAAGGTGCCGGAGAATCGGACGACTGAGACAGCCAGCGCGACTGGCAGGACAGCAGAAAAGGGTTTGGGATAGTTGAGGATGAGAGCAGTCTCGATGGCCAGAGTCAGGTTATCATCGGAGAGATCGACGTCCATCAGAGCCTGTAGTCTTCCCCCAGTAGAGCTTGAAGCATCGTCTTCAACTGAAATGACTCGAACATTGCTGAAGATGGGGAATTCCTCGCCCATGGATATCTCTGTGATCTTGATCTTGTCTATGTATGACGGCCTCTTTTCCGGGTTATTGATTGCCTCTTCCAGGCTCGCCAGAATTGTAGGTGTGTTTCCAGTGCCCTCTCTTAAATTGTACGCTGTTTGCCGGTATTGTGCTATCGTCTGGGCAAGAAGGACATTGAACCAGTCCAGGCTCTCTGGTTGATGTGTGGAATGGCTGTTCTTGTGAGCTCGATTCGGGATCTGGTAATAGGTCTTTCGCAAGATCGAGGCGATGTCCGTGGCATTGTTGGGTACCGGGCGGAGGACGTTGGAGCTGGCTTTGTTTCGTAGGGATTGCGAGACTGCAGTTTTGGAAGAAGCGACGCTGTGCAGAGAAGGAGTCCGGATGTGCTTCGGGGCTCGCTTGGAGGAACGAGAAGGAGGAGGAGGAGCTTCGCCAAAGATGAAGAATTTTATGAACGCTGCAATGAAGAGAGCCACCGAGAGTTGGCCAACAATGAGGCCTTGAGTGAAGGTCAAGTCCGAAGACATGCTGGATGAAGAGGACGAAGAGGAGGTTGAATTGTCACTGGATCTCGGAGTTCCTTGACATACTAGGCATCCTGCACAACGAAGAAATCTCTTTCGGCGTATCGACAGGAAGACAACTGGTACCGAACAGTTGTTAGATGGTGAATATACAAATGCAGGAGAAAGTGGTGCGATATAGGCGAGGAAGAGTGTGGGGGATATCGATCAACGCAACGTCATTTTGCATAACAATCCAGCTCAGCTTGCCCACATTTATTTTCACGACCATACTCTATATTCCTCCCGCTGGACTGCTGGCTTGCCGTTCTTATCATGACACATAACGAAAGCGTGCGGAAGGTGTGGCCATGTTAGACCCAAGTATACACCATGATACAGTAGGACGATCATCATCTGTCGAGCCTAGCAATTGAAGCAACATCAACCCTCGTGTCTACCGTCTCCAGATATGAGTATCTACTTCGGTTCTGCCAATGCAGCCAACAACTCCGACATATCCTGATGAGCAACATCAGCGTCTCTTTTGCACTCGATAGAGCCGATGGAGAAATGAAGCGACTTGACTTACCGCCCAACCTTGATACAACTTCAACCTCGGTGTCCCGGGACCCCCAGTGCTCTGAACGACCGCCCTGGCCGCAAAGGGGCCGTCGAGTGATTGCCCGTCGTCGAACGTCCATGTCACGACTCCAATCAACATGAGATCGTCGGCCGATTCGTTGCAGGTATACACTTTTGCAATCCTGTGCTGGCGACTTTGGAGGCTGGAGAGGAGGCCGCGGTTCGAAGAGGATATTTCTGAAAAGGACTATCAGACTCGCAAATCCTAGAGTATGGCGCGAGAGTGAAGTAAGTTAGACAGGTATGTACCAACCTTTAGCACCGTTGATGGTGCGTTTGTTCACCATGATCTGCCCCTCGGGCGTGAATATTTCGTCTGCAAGCCGGCGGGCCGCGTCTTCGGACTTGGAGTCACCCAGCTCGAAGAACGAGCCTAGAAGCTGCTTGATTGACTGAGGCACAGGAGTTGTTGGCCATTCAGTCTGGGCTAGGGCCGACATTGCTTTGACGGAAGGAGAGCGGTGACACGATGCGGGTCAAGAAAGATATGGCTTTTGTATATCCTCTGGGATACTTGATGTGGCGGAGGTCTTGCTGCATCATTACAGGCGGTCGCCATCAAGCTATATATACCTCCATCACGAGAAAGATATCGACTTTTTGGGGTTGCGACGAACGAGGCAACTCTGGTCAAATTGCTAATATCGTCGATATCGACAGTTGCCATTCGGCCGATAAACACTCAAGTCAATTCTGATGGCGTTACGGAGTACTCAGAGCGGAAACGATCGTTTGGAAGACTGAACGAATGTGGCATTAGCAGCTCTTTGATAGGCCCACGTCCTGCAATACTCTGCGGTACCTGCGTCGCACCCTAAGTTGCGTCGCATGTTAGCTTCTCCAGTGAAAATATACAGCATCAGATTTCGTCCGTCGTGAGCGAGTGCTTACGAACACCTCACCATATTGGCTGGGTCAACATACGTACTGACCCGCGTCTTCCAGATGGGACGCCTGACCGGGACATACCACAGTCTTGACAACATAACAGAAATACCCATACATGAGACGGAATCGCCCACGGTTGTTTTACACTGCCCTTCCAACATACGCAAGAGGAAGTCAGCTGTGTCTTCTTTTTTTCGGACCTACCGGCTCCAAACGAAGCCCAAGTCAGCATTCAAAACACCGGCCTCCACCGCCAGAACCCAACCGTCTTGCCGCATACTGTACCAAAACTTCTACCGGGCGTCCACTCCACCACAATGCCGGCACCGCTCACTCCCGGACGCATCTGCTTGACCCTGGTCGCCTGCACTCTAGGCCCGGGCTGTTTCCTCGCGGACTGGAGCGCGTCGCACGTCTTCAACCCACGCTGGCCACCGCACGCCAAATTCCACAACGGCCAGACCATGGCCATGGGAGCCACGCTCTCCCTAGCAACGTTGTACTACACGTGGCGCGGTCTCGGTCACGGTCGTAGTCGTGATGATCGTCGAGACTTGGATGCGGGCGCTTGTCTGGAACTCGAGAAGGAATCGATCAAGACGGCCACGTTGTTTGGCAGCTTGTACTGGGTCACGGCAATAGCGGCATGGTTTTTCCCGGGGAGCCTGGCTGTTGACCCGGAATTTGGAACAGGCTTTCCTCAATTCCCTCTGTTCTCGGGGATGCTGGGCCTCGCCTGGATAGGAGGGTGGCTTGAGATGAGGAGACTGGGCAGGGCGACTCACAAAGGGAACAGATCCTAAATCTTTCATGGCTTGATCATACTACCTCCGACTCTCCTCGTGCTTCGGAAGGGAACAACAGCAGAGACGGGGCGGAGCAGAGCAGAGCAGGTTCACTCGGGAGAGAGTTATGAGCATACAAGTTAAACGACAATTTTCCGCACTAACCGGTCATGATATGAACATCCTAACATCCAGATATTTCCTCAACGTTCCGAATGCACATAAGGTACTTAGGTATGCTTCATGACAAAGCGATGCTCTCCGACGGGCCTGTGGGAACATGTTCTTTTTTCAACAGTTTCTCCCACTTCTTGTTCTCGTCGCTATGCGATTCATGCACGGGCGAAACCATGCTCTCAGCACCATTCGCGTTCGCGTCCCTCGGCACACCCGTACTGTTCCCCTTCAAAATCTCCTGGAGAGCCTTGCATACGGCGTCGCCCATCTGTTTGGTCGTCGCGTTCCCACCAAGATCACCACTTCGAATCTCTTCCCCACCAATGTCTTTGCCGTCCAGGACTTTCTCGACCGCGGCCTCGATAGCCGTAGCTTCCTGGGCAAGGCCAAACGAATATCGCAGCATCATGGCCGCCGAGAGAATCTGTGCGGTAGGATTCACGATGTCTTTACCCGCAATGTCCGGCGCGGAGCCATGCACAGGCTCATAGATTCCATGGCAGCGACTGCCGTCAGGGATTCCGCACAGACTGGCACTCGGGAGGACTCCGAGCGTGCCAACGATACCGCCGGCCTGATCCGACAACATATCCCCGAACGTGTTGTCCGTGTGGATCACACCATTGAACTTGCGCGGGTTCTTGACCATCAGCATACTCAAACTATCGGCCAGCTGATGCTTGAGGTCGATATGCGGGAACTCCTTCGCGAAGATCTCGCTCGTGACTCGGCGCCACAGTCTGCCCGACGCGAGCACGTTGGCCTTGTCGCTGGACCAGACGGTCGCAGGGCCGCCGTTGCCCTTGCCATCTTTGCCCATCGTCGTGGCCAAGGCTGCGGCAACTCGTGCACACCGTTCGATTTCGTCGCGACGGTAGGTCCAGGAGTCGTTGGCAAAATCCTCCTCCTCGACTTTAGGCCCAAAGTACGCGCCGCTGCAGTTCTCGCGGAGCACGATGAAATTGGTGCCCTCGGCGATGGCCCGTTTGAGGGGCGACTGATCTATCAGGGAGCGCGAGTAGAATGTGCAGGGGCGGATGTTGGCGAAGGCATCGAGGTGTTGGCGCAGGCGGAGGAGGCCTGACTCTGGGTTCGGTGGTTTTGTGCCCCTACGAAGAGATAGGTTTAACAGTGAGGCTAGCAAGGTGCTGGAACGAGGAGCGAGAATATAGCCAGAGCAACACAGGTGGAAGGGAGCTAGCTATAGTGCTAGCTCAGACTTGAGTCCACCTCCACCATTCAAAGCAACGGAAGTGAATAACAGGAAACTTACCATTCAGGTCCACCAGCTGACCCAAACAGCACGGCATCCGACTCCTCCTTCGCGATACGCAGTACTTCGTCCGTGATAGCTGTACCGTGTTTGTCGATACTGCAACCTCCACAAAGTTGCCAGTTATACTGGAACTTGACTTTGCCTTGAGAACTGGCTTCCACGACATCCAATATTCGGATGGCTTCCTTCATGACTTCAGGTCCGACATGGTCCCCAGGAAGGACGAGGACGCGGAAGGTCTGCACACCAGATTCAGGGAGGACTGGCGCTGCCATTGTGGCAACTCTGAGAGAGATTTCCTGGGTGCGTTTCAACGGCGACGAAAGGTTGAACGGGTACTCTCACTGACTGTCCAAGCAATTTTCTTGGTACTCTATTGTCTGTTATGCAAGTCGTGCCTTGAGCGTTTGGTGCTCGCCGTCGCCACTCTTCGTGCGGAGTTCCAGTTGGTACACTGCGATGTTGTCCTCAGGTCACGTAGCGAAGCAACGAATGCCCAGTTCAAGACTTCGATAGTGCGGTCGATCTGTCAGGATAGTAGTACAGAAGGCTTGCAAAAGTTGAGAAATCAATGTAGACACAACATGCTGGATTGAGGTGGTTGAGGTAGGCCAGGTCGCCGGCTATGGTTCCCCTCATACCTACAGGTATTGCCGGCGGACGATGCCCCGACGATGGTAACTTACCTAGAACCCAGCCATCATCAGCCTTACCAGCCGTGCCAGCCTATCGTGTGGCCCCTAAACGACGCAGTATTGGAGACAGCTGCGTGGGAGTGGCACAGTCCGCAGAAGCGTGCCATCATTGCCCTCCGATCGCGGAGGAGCAGAATTGATGGCCAGTATTTTCTCCGCATGCCGATTGTACCAGAAACGCCTTGAATGATGGGTCAAGGCGTAGGTCGTGTTCGAAGGACAAGGAGATGAAATGAACTTCAAGCCTTAGCCTATCATTGGGTCGAAGCTGTTTCTGTACATGAACTGGAGCGCAGTCTCTGGACGCGGAAGCTATTGCGCCCAACGCGACATCAATTGGCACGCTTCAGAGACGACACGAGAGGCCGGCAATGAACAGCGTGAGCAGTCATATCGCGCATGAGTAGATGAACAATGTCCACTCAGCTCGAATTTGACGGCAATGGGCCTAGTCGCGAAGATTTACAAGGTGCGTCGATCAACTCATGGTGAGCCTGTATGGCGTGATCCTGGCCAACGTTGCGCAAGAAACACCAAAAATTGCGTGCAAGCGTGGGAGGCTATAAAAGCAAGGCAACCACCCCCAGCCCTCAAATCTAACTTAATCAAAAGAATACCAGGGTCCTCTCGTGTCCTCTCGTGTCCTCTCGTGTCCTCAGAAGAAGGGCGTACCGAGAACAAGATCGGCCTCTTCCCTGAAAAGGTGCAACCCCTTCGTTCCACGCCTGAAATATCTTCAGTAAATGGGTGGCTTCTTGCCCTGGCGATCTACACCAATAGATCGCTCGAGCTCGGCTCCTCCTGCCAGCAGTCTTTGCTGATACCCCAATGTTCCGGGACCACACGTCTGAGGTACTTCATAAACTTCCAGAAGCCAACCGCATACTCAGTGTTCCCGGCTGGATCGATGACCTTTTCTGGGAATGCAATTCCGGCGCCGCACAAGCCTGGGACGCGACGACCTGCATAGTCTTGGAACAAGCCAGTTCGATTGTCATATGCAAGCTTCTCAAGGAGCCTGTCGTCTAAGCGTATTGGAGGAAGGGGGTCACGCGTGAATCCGATGGCTTGCACGATGTGCGTGCATTGAGGTAAGTTGTTCCGGTATACCTCGTCTTCGTCGACGGAGCAGTCGAATTTCTGGAGATATTGGGCTACAGGTGAGCTTCTTAGCTTGTCGTCTTCCAGGTGATTGCGGGCAAAGTCAGCAGATCTGCCTTTGAGGCCAGTGTTATCGCGAACAATGCGGCCGTCCGGCATCGGCACCGCATATTGCAGTGGCCGCCGACAGAACCACTTGATTCTGAGATGCGGATGAGTCCTTGTTGCCAATTCGTACAGGTTGATGATCAGCACGATGGCGCTGTGCGATGAGCCAACCACAGCAACGGTGATGGCTTTGTCGGCAGGTAACTCGTGTCGAAGGCTCGGTCGGTCGAGGGCGACATCAAGATGGATTGGCGTCAACGACGACCCCGCGGGTCCAAAATCGCAGGCCGACGGAGAAGAACCTGTGCAAAGGACAAGCTTTCGCGCACAAATGTCATGAATGATGGATGATGACTCCTCGTCTTGTACCTGGATCGCCCAGACGGACGACTGGGGATGTGAGAATACGCCGAGTCTGCCACGGAGCTGAATATGCTTACCTGACTATCCAAGTTGGCTTCAACGACAGTGCCAACCAATGGCTGCACATTAGGGAGCTTCTTCAGGCCTTCGGTCAGCATCAACAACATGTTGGATGCATATTGCAGATCACATCCTGCATTCGTGTCAAGACATTCTAGGACGTGAACGGCGTTCGGCTTTGGTGTTGAGCGGACGATCTCACGGAAGGGTTCGAGAGCGTGGGCGAACTGCAGGAACACCGCAACCTTGGTGTTGCTATAGGTGGCAAGATTGTGTGGTCAGTGCTCAGTACGGGGTATCTCGCGCACCATGCTCAAGAGCGGACGTACCTCGACACATCCAGGTACTTCTTGGTGATTCTGCCTCCTTTGAACTCCGGGTCGATCCATAGTATACTTGCGGACTCATGGCAATCAAGGATGTTGCCAACAGTGGCTATTCCAGCAGCACCACTCCCAACAACGACGGCGTCGAACATCATGGCAAATGGCTTGGCTTGCAAGAGTTAAGATATCTGCGGCTGGAATACTGTTGAAAGAGTTAATGGAGGGTTTCTTGCCTTGGGGATCGGAGGTCTGCGACGAAAGTACGTGGCGGTACTCCGTACCGAGACTCGGGTCGGTCTCTTGCCTTATCGCTCCTGAGAGTCGATCCTGCCCCTATCGGACTTCTGCAGGCTTGGTGCGAGCATGTGCATATTGGGAAGGAAGGATGTGTTAGCACGTTCAACGCACCAATGCTCTCAGACAACGTAACCCGTGTTTGTATGAGCTCCATCATCGACAACGTCGACAGCTGCAGCTATCGTCCGGCGTCCCGGAGCCAAAGTGGAACTCTCTTCAGATGTGCCTTCCCTGGAAGGTGCCAATGCCTCAGATGTCTCTTAGGAGTGCGTACCCATCCCACGTAGCTCTGACGAGTCCTCAATTGGGATCGCACGCGTAGGACTGACCATTGGTCAATTCAGACACGTAAGCAATCACGCAATCACCAACCCCTGCCACCGACAGAATCATGGACAAGACGCCTTGGACGATGGCAGACTGTCAAGCACGAGTCATTCGCAGCTAGATGGAAGCTTGTACCACCATAGGTTGATAGCATTTGTGCCCAGTAACCCCAAAAGCGAATCCTTCAGAAGCTTGGAGATTGCTGGGACAGCTCTGGAAACCTGGTGGAAGACACCACCTGGGAATCGAGTGAGAGCTGCACCCCAGCACAGTAATGCTCAGATCTGGCTAAGTATCTCCGCCAATACCGACTGAGACCTCGAATCTCTATCTCGCGAAATATCAAAGTCATACAGGTCCACTGCCTTGAAAATAGACTCATCGCGCCGAATCTCAAAACAAGTAGACACTAGGCTGACATACTTCTTGCGATCCAAAGCCAAAACAAAGTCCTGACACCCCAAGGAAGGCCTTTTCACGACAGTGATGCCTTTCAGATCAAAAAGCCAGGCTCCGTAATGCGCTTCAAGAACTTCTCTTTCAATCATCTCGACCTGGCGCTAAGCGGGACATCCCAAGACTTGTCCAGACCGCAGAAAGCTTCTGTGGCAATAGCGTCTAGGTTTTCCAGGTTCGATTGTTGGAAAGCCTCCTCAGCGTAGGCTATGCTGGCAGCTGGTTTATCTGGGCGGCATCTGTGCACAAACGAAAGATAACCAAGATCGTGAAGACTGTGAATGGAGACCGTTTCACCATGGCCGCCAGCACCGAAATCGGCCGAATGGATAGGACTCAATACGTCCACTCTGTACTCAGGAGGATTGAGAGGCACCATGTACGGAGACCATTCACACCATTGTCGCAGACTGCATACCGGCAACGGCGAAGTTGGGTCAAACATTCCAACGGGCCGGGCACGTATGAAGATCGGTCCATCGCAAGACACAATGTGCGCCCGGGGGGAAGCCGGTGGTAGACAATTGCGCAATGAATCGTAACTCAGCCACCGATCCAGCTCTAAGGCTTCGAGCACTGGTTCCCGTGAATAATATCGACTCTTCAAGACCACTGCATTATGGGCTTCCATAACCCTGAAGAACAGTTCAACTGATGTGATTGCGTAATCGGCGGTGATGGCTATGGAGCCTGGTGTCTGACGTCTGGAAAGTGCTAGGACACCGTAGACTCTGTCTCGAGGGTCCTTGCACTTTCTGGAACGGTTCAAAGCGACCAAATCCATCAAAGTGGTGGCATCCTCGTCGGAGCCTGGGTCGTGCCATAGCCTCCGGCGGTCGATCAGTTCGTCGATATGGGGGTTCGGGCAAGGAGTAACTGCAAGGGACTCATCGGGGTCTATACTGTGCGTTGCTCGTGTGGCCCCGGCGATAGAATCAGGTAGGAAGTATACCAGAAAGTCATCCCACGTAAGCCAGGTCGACCCGTACTGAACAAACAGCGCTTGGGCAAGAATGAATTGCTGCACTATCCATGCCCGAGTCCAGTATGGATTTTTTGAAAGCCGCTTGACGACGTCGGCGTAGTGTTGGCCACTATGTTTGGGAAAGGAGGCATCTTTTCCACCAGGGACATTGGCTGCAGCTGCAATAATTTCCGACACTGTCTGCTCGGGTGGCCCAAGCCAAATGACAACTGCAGAAGCTCCACGAAAGGTTTCGCCCATGGACTCAACTTGGAGACCTTTCTCAACCGGGTCCGTCTGATTTATACAAAGAGCGTCAGTCCATAAGAGATCGCTTCGACCGGTCCGCAGGTAATGCCATAAGAAGGCATAGAGGTTCTGATGGATGCCCACCGGCTTTTCATGTAGGTAGATTGTCACCATCGGAGTTTCAGGGCCCCAGACGTATGAGAGAGCTAAGTATCGTCGCAGTTCCGAGCGGGCAAATTCCACCACTTCACCAGCCATAGGGGCCAACTCATCGTGGAAGGGGAACAACTTCAATAGTCTGATGTGAGTGGCAGGCTGAGATAGTGGTTCGTGCTGGAATGGCTGTTGCTTCGTGTTGTGGGTATTCATGACGTCTCTGTCGCCTCTACTGGGGGGCGATTTGAAGTAGACTGCTGGGGAAATGTGTAAGTTTGAAGGTGTACATGTAAATCTTTCTTACAAAATCAGGTTGGTTATTTGTAGCTCTTTCCGTATCGTACAAGTTGGGGAACATGTCCATGAAGAAGACCAGTAATATTGGGCAAGACAGTCTGCTAGGGGTAGACGCCGGGCACAGCCTCGTTGCGAAGAAGCAGGCTCATAGCTCGCATGTGAGGCCAACAAAGAACATTTGGGACTCACTGTCACCACTTCCGGATGCCTATCCAGTTGCAGTCGCCATTTGCCGGTAATGATTCAGCCGCGTGGCAAAGACCAGAGAGGATCCTGTCAGTTCATGACAACGAGTTCGTCTTGACTTGAGCCGGTTCGGCTGTGGAGTCGTTCTGATAACAGCGGCCTCATCCCGTCTAATATTGAGACGACCTGAGTCGAAACCAACGTGGTTCGCTTCTTCGGGCGGAAAGGTCGAGATCGAAATGAGCAGTGCAAGACCATCGTAGATTTATTGCCTGTGACAACATTGACTCACCCAGAGACTGGTTGAAAGCCGCAGTGGTCATCAATTTTCCAAGTCACGCTCGTGTCAGTATACTACGCTACGCTCATGCTGCGAGACGAAGCGCGGATTGATTGGTGCAGAAGTCTCGGTCTTTGCGAGGTGTTGAGCCGTGTGAAACGCCAAGTGACTTCATTGGAATCTTCCGGGGGATATGAGATGGTGATCGAGATACATATTCATCATCCTGGACGTCCTCTCACTGCCACTGTGGAGAAGAGTTGGTGGAAGGTGTGAATGTCGGCACTGGCATCAGATCGAAAAGCCTGGCCCCACGTTGCCTGTGGTTGTATGGTGATTGTACAGTCGGCACCTCGTACCTACCGGGCAGGTTGTCGGGGTAAATATCCATTACCCATGTCTGCGAGTCTGCCTTCAAAACAAACCACCCACTCATGGAGTCGCCGGCGGAGGAATTGCGAGCACAACCCCAAAGTGGACATCCCATATTCCTTGATGAAGGCTTTGCACCGTCAAGGCCTCTCGGAGAGGTCGTCAAAAAGCCATGCCATCCCATCAACGACTCCATGAATCGATTTCAGCTTTCCCTCGTTCCTCATCCCCCTTCCATGTAAAGCCACTTCAGTTCTTGATCATCTCTTTGTCCTGTGTTCCTCTACAAGATGGCTGGTTACGACAATATCCCCAGAGGTGCCAACGTCAAGGTCGACAAGTTCCTTTTATCCATCTCCGACGAGGAAATATCCGATTTCAAGACCCTGCTTCGACTCTCCAAGTTGGCTCCACAAACATATGAGAATCTACACGCCGACGATGGCAAGTTCGGTGTCAGTCACGAGTGGATGTCAAAGGCCAAAGAGTACTGGCTCAATGAATATGACTGGTTCGTTCCTTCTGACGGGTGCTGAACGAAAGCACCGCGATTCTCCTCTAACATATCCCGGAACAGGCGTACAGTCGAAACGTACAACAACTCGTTCCCCAACTACATTGCACATATCAAAGACGATGACGGCGAAGACTTCCGCATCCACTTCGCCGCCTTGTTCTCGAAACTCGACAATGCAATCCCACTCCTCTACATGCACGGCTGGCCAGGCAGCCATTTCGAGTTTCTCGACATCTTGAGCTTGTATCGCGAGAAGTACTCCCCCGAAAACTTACCCTACCATATCATTGCCGTCTCTCTTCCAGGATGGACCCTCAGTTCCGGTCCACCGCTGACCAGAGATTTTGGAATGGAGGATATCGGGCGTATCATGAACAAGTTGATGGTCGGCTTGGGCTTTGGAAGTGGTTATGTCCTGCAAGGAGGAGACATTGGTTCGTTTACTGCCTGTATCATGTCAGGTACCTATGACGAATGCAAAGGTGAGTCAGGTCCTTCCTTACACGTGAAGGAAAAGATTGGGAGCTCGTGTCTGACTGTTCGACATCTCTTGGCTTGCAGCCGTCCACTGTAAGTAGTATTGCTCCTCCCATGTTCGTAGAATTCTCGACTGAGCAGTCATGCGCCAGACAACTTCGCTGCGTCCAGCCAGAAGCCGGCAGGCTTAGACGAGTCCCAATACACCGAAGAGGAGAAAATCGGCATGGAGACGCGAGCAAAGGCCTTCTACACGACCGGGAATGCGTATGCGATAGAACACGCCACAAGACCTGCGACAATCGGCTTCGCTCTTTCTGCCAGCCCCCTAGCCCTGCTTGCCTGGTAAGCGCTCTCTCTCGCGGCCCCCAGTCCTGACCGGGCAACAAGAGCGACTGGACATTCAAAAGCTCACGCTCTCAAACCACACAGGATCGGCGAGAAACTCATCGAGTGGACCGACGAGACGCCGCCGCTCAAAAACATGCTCGACTCCGTCACTCTATACTGGTTCACCCAGTCATTCCCGCGCTGCATCTACCCCTATCGAGAGGTACGCACGTATCCGGGCCCTTCTCTTCTTTCCCTTGTTTTGTCCATCAGCCGCACGATCTCCATTTTGAACTGAATAACTGACCGGTGAGGGCCTTTCTTCACCATAGGCCGCCGCCCGCGGCCTTCCGCACGGCAATCCCAAGTACGCCAACAAGAAACCCATCGCATACTCATGGTTCCCCAAAGAAGTCTTCCCCGTCCCGAAGGCGTGGATACTCGCGCAGGGCCTCAATGTCGTGCTGTTTAGACGCCATCAATCCGTGAGTCTCTCTCTCAACTCTTTACTCTTGCGAAATGTCCATCGGTGTAAGCTGAGCGAGTTTGGGGCTGTTTTAGTCAAGCCAAGTCAAGTCAAGTGAAGCTGACGAATGCCGTAATGCGATATAGGGAGGCCATTTCGCGGTCATGGAAAAGCCGCAAGAAATGATGCAGGATATGGAGGACTTTCTGGAAAAGATCGGGTGGCCTTTGAAGTGAGAATTGAATAGTTTGTGACAAACTCTTAGGCTCAGCGTCGAGATCCATCCCTGGCAGCCCTCTACGAGATGATATTAATTGTGAGTTGAAGAGGGATCATACAGTCTTGTCTACGAGGTTCGGAAAGGATGCCGATCATGGTCAGGTTCCATTGACTTCATTATCCCTGTCATTACTTCTATCATTTCCTGGCTGGGCCAAATCCTGAACATGAACCCGATTGCTCCCCAGGCTCAGGTCCAAAAGAAAGGGCGATACCATACGCACGACACGCCAGTATCATTGGGTCGGGCGAAACCGAGTCCCAACTGCTCCTTCTTTCCCAATACTGTCAGGAACACCAAGTTACCTTCTTCTCCATGATGTCTCACATGACAATACAATCCCTATCTCTTCCCTGCATATTCGCTTGCCTCGACGGTCCAGGTCCACCTCCACCAACACCATGGGACATATACCCGCCCGGCATTCCCTGCCTTTGCGGGCCATAATACGAAGTGGTCTCATTATACGCGCTCATCCGCCGTCCAGGCTGTCTTCGGCCTCCCATGCCCATGCCCGCATTCGGTCCCGGTGGATGAGGCTGCTCCATTCCAGATGTTGAAGTATTACTGGTCGTCCCGGTTAATTGAGTATTCGAGTTCATCGGGCTGGGCCCCGCTGAGGGATGCAGTGGGCTACCGAGTGGTGGAATGTACGGTCGGCCCTTGGCGGCCTCGTCGTACGTGGGCGGTGGCGCTTCGTCGGCTGGGTCAACAGGCCTGTTCACTCCAGGGTTGGGCGCATGTGAATTGCGCGGTGGAATGGCTGGTCGAACTTCCGGTTGGGATCGGAGTGGAATCGGGATATTACCTGTCGATCTTCGTGGAGTAGTGTTGTTGTTGTTGTTGTTGTTGTTGTTGTTGTTGCTGTTGTTGTTGCTGTTGTTGTTGTTAGGGTTGGCACTACTCCTCCGCCGATTTCTCTCGGCTCGTTGCCGTTGCTCCTCCTCTTCCTGAAGCTGCAGGGCCATTGCAAAATCGGCGTCATGCTGTTCTTGTTGCTCTTGTGGTGACAGCGGAATGGTATCTCCTGGATTGTTCACCGTCAACAGCTGCGACGTTCGCCGTGATGCTGGGTGGGTTGAAGATTCGTCCACTCCTCTATGGTGGCTGATAGGCATAAAGTCACCGGAGAAAAATTCATTGTGCGTGCCACTGATATCGACGAGGCTTTCCCAAATGATCTCGTCGCGGTCCGCATATCCAGCGTCGGTAATCAACGTGAAAAGCTGGCCGCTCTCGGGATGTCTGTATATCGTGCTGAAATGATCGTTTCGGAACATGATCGCAAATGTACCTGAAGCAATCGAATCCCGTACGGCTTCCAGCCCTGTCGGCGTCAGTTGCGTCGGGTAAGTCTTTAAGAAGTTCTTGACCGCGTTTATGTCTTCCCACATATTCTGTTCAGTAGGCGTCAGACCTTGTCTCGTCAATTTGTACTCTAGTTCTTCTTCACCAAACTGCAAAGCTTGAGCATCTTCGTAAGTCTGAGCGGATCGAGCAAATGCCTTCTCAGCATTTGAACCAGGTTCTGGCAGCCAGCCATGTACTAGTGGAACAGAAAAAGCGCCGTAGAGCTTCATGTCTGGGGTCGCCTCAAAAGTACCTAGCTTCTGTCGCGCTCTCTCACGTTGAGGCATGTTGAGCATAGAGTCATCGAGATCCATAAGGTTCGGAGGTGGCGTCGATAAGGGCACAAATCTTGGGTTGGCGTTCATCCCCGTCCGCAGTCGCATCAAGAAACTATTCAGTTCGTCCACATCTGGCAAGCTCTCTCCAACTGCTTCGTAGCCTCTGGATAGGAGCTCATCCATTAACGTCTCGATGATGAGGCCAAGGGTGACTTGCTCCCGAGACCGGAGTGCTTCATCGAGGACCGCCTGGGACTCATTTTGTGCGCCGAGTATCAAGGCATTCACCAGGGCCAGCAGAGGACAAGGTCCATTCTTGTTCTGGGTCAACATTGACGATCTTCGCAATTTTCTGGAACTATGATCGAACCAGTTGAAGTGCTTGATTTGATAGGTCTCATTTCGTTGTTCGATCATTCTGGAGACATCCTCATCGGAAGGAATCGTCGTGCGTATGCTTGGCCTCGGAGGTTTCGGAGGAGGTGGCCCCTCGGGTGGTTCAAAGTACTCTGTGCCACTATTTTGAGCTGGCCGGATAGGTAGAGCCGGGCGAAGTTCACCGTCCTCTTCTAGCAGCAAAGGTTCGTCATGCGAGATAGTACCTGCCGTCGCAGCGTTCGGCAGCGTCTCCAATTCCTCCTTCAACGACACCACTCCAGTCTGCTGCCCACGGTCTAATAAACCGTCGTTATAGCTTGATACTTGTTTCTGAGAGGGCGCGAATGGGATAGGGGACGCTGTTGAGGTGGCAAGGCTCAGATCGGAAGCCCAAGGGTTATCCATCCGATTTTGCTCGGAAGAAACTGGTATCAGCGGAGGCTGATGACTAAAGGGCGAGAAAGGTTCTGTTGGTGGGGGAGGCGGAGGTGCTTGTGGCATAGGAGGCTGTGCTATTTGCTTCTCGCTCTGCCATTTCTCCGCCGGCGTTTCGGGCTCTGCTTGAGTATCTGATGACATATCTGGGAGCCTACTGCTTCCAAGCCTCAGCCCCTGCAAGTGGTCAGTAGGAGGCTGAAGGTCTCCTCTGGCAGGCTCCTTGCCCTTGGCCGATCGAGTGGTACTTTGGCCCCAATCGGCTTCGTACAGTTCATCGTCCATTGGAGCTGTCTGGGAAGGCCTCCTAAATGGGTTGTTGGATGCGAAATCTGGCGCGGTGTTCACGTGCGGCTTCGGCGAGGACGGCGCCAGTCCAGCAACCGGTTTCCTTTTGATACCTGGGGACTTCTCCGGCGCCTCGACATTTACCCATGCCTCGTTGTTTGCTTTGATTTCCGGTACTGCGGCCGCGAACTTCTTAGGGCTTTTCTTTCCCTCCTCTTCATCGTCAGATTCTTCCCAGAACCCTTTGGATCGGTCGCTGTCTAGAGACGACCTAGGGGTGTCTTCTTGAGATTGGCCAGCTCGAAGGATGTTCGGTATATTAGACAACGGATATTGTGCTGAGGAGGGACCATTGTCATCAGGCTGTCGTGGGGGCCCTGGCCTCAAGATCTCTGGCAATCGTCTGTCCGATCTCAGCTCTTCCGTGGACACATGTGACCAAGGGTTGTGAGTGTCGTGGAAATCGATGTCGGTCGCTCTGGGCGACCGTGGAATGGGAGGAACATCAGTCGAATCGGGAACTAGGTTCACATGCTGATCGGTGTTGCGAGTAGGGAAATCGGGCTGCGAGGGAGGGCTTGTGGGGTATGGTACAGCTGCCTTGTGCATGACCATGATGCCGAGACGTGGAGAATCGATCTGGGAAAGTGGTTCGCAGGCAGAGACTCGAGAAGCAAAGTGTTGGTATTTTTGTCGGCTGCCTGGGCTTCACATGGCAGTCGGAGACGAGTTGAACAGATCTGTCGAGGGCGCCTGTCGATACATCAACGTTCACTCGCTCTCTATGGACCGGTTGATCATGTCAGAAGGGCTCTTAGGGCATCAGTCGATAGCGGAGACCATTTGCAAGAGAGGGTTCTGAAGTCGAAGTCATGGCATGAGAGCGGCGGACCGCGTAAGCGTTAGTTTTAACAATATGAAGGTTGATCAATTATTCTTCCTTGGGCCAATGCCCGCAGTGACGTATGGCCAGGTACTGGACAGGCACCAAAGAGAGCCCACCAACTACGAGTAGCCACCCTAGCACTCCATAGACAGCCTAAACGAGCCTAAGTTGTAGCCCACCAGCCCATCATGATGAGCCACAGCACGCCCTGGCACCCCATCAGGTCTCAGGTCGTGGCGGTGCTGGAACAGCAACAGGCACCACAATTAAAATAAAGGCTTTACTCTGTACAATTAACATGCGATACTACTGTAGTATCTTTGAATACCACGAGTCATCCGTTCCCGACACTGTGGGAACTATCTACCATCCCTTTCGTTCCCTACCAGAGATCTTGAGAGAGCCGACAGGGCCACAAACCGTCATCTTCACAATGTTGCCCTCCATGCAAAGAGATCTGATATCCCGGTGCAAACATTCCGTCCCAGCAGCGCAGGCTGCAATCATTTATGAATAAGTACAAACATGAATTGGAGGTCAAACAGTGATGAACTTGAATCAGCTCCTACTCCAGAGACTCGAAGCAGGTCTCAACAAGGTCGTCATCGTCTCTCTTCTCGCCGAGGTTCCCCGCCCTGGCTCGGTCCTCTGAAATGCGCACTGGCTGCGGGATGAAAGACGTGCGACGGCTGCGGCTGCGGATGATGAACGTGATGCATCTGATGCGGTGGATGTTGGGCCGCGCCTTGTGGTTGACCTGACGGAGGTCCACCTTGATGCTGAGGTTGATGTTGATGTTGATGTTGGTGTTGGTGTTGGTGTTGGTGTTGGTGCGGGTGCTGATGCTGATGTGGCAAGCTGTGCGGGTGACCCATTGGAACAGAACCCGGACCTCCATAGGCAGAATGTCCATGCGTATGTGAATGAGGAGGCGTGAAGGTCCGGGGTATCTCTCGCTGTGCGAAGGCCAAGTGACCTTGGTTCGCTGCCGCGCCTAATTGATTCTGGCGAGTGGCGCCTGATAGCGGATGGTGCTCGATGCCATATAGATCTCGTCGTAGGAGATGCTGTTGTTGTTGTTGTTGTTGTTGTTGCTGCTGCTGGTGTTGCTGGTGTTGCTGTTGGTGTTCCCGCTCCCGTTCGCGTTCATGGTCACGCTGCGCAAACTCCATATCTCGTTGTCGCTGGATATGTCTATCGTGCTCCCTCTGTTGCTCTTGTTGCTTCTGCTGAGCGATATGCTGCTGAATAGTGAGCCGAGGTTGGAAGTCGAGAGATGATTGAGCACGGTGATGCAGGCTAGGGACAGGCGTCGAGCTGGCTGATGGCGGATGACTCTGCGGTGCCTGTTGCTGATTGAGCGGGTTTGCTTGTGTCGCTTGGGGAATTGGAGGAAAACCAATGGACGACACTCGTGAATGTTGCGACGAGCCTGATGCCGAGCGATACTGTGGGGCGCCACCTGGTCCTTGCTGCTGAGGCGGAGGGGAAGGAGCATGCGGTATTTGGCCCACCCCTCCTAGCAACGTTCGTCGATGATCAAGACTGCCACGCTCTAGGCCCCTTGGAGTCTCCGCACGCATGGAATTGAGTGGAGGGACGTTGGACGGCTGAGAGGTGGGCGGCACTACAGAGTAAGGGCTAGGAGCAGGGGAGTGATGGTGTGGACGCTGCTCTCCAGGAGCACCTTGATTCCTTGGGTCAAATCGAGCCATCCACGGATCATTGGGATCTTTAGCTGGCGTGGCAGAAAACCCACCCTGATATTCTGCCGGGGGTTGCTGGCCAGGTCCTGCCTGGAAGCCTCCATTCGGACCATACAAGCCTCTCCCCCCTGCTCTGTCCATTCCGCCATCGTCCGAAAGGATCTGGCTCCGAGCTTGTTGTGACATAAGTTGAGATGCCGAACCCGGTGCGATTTGCGGAGAAAGAATTGATTGTCGCGTGGGCGGGTCCAGAGAAGGTCGTTTGGGTGGTGGATCGGCCGGATCGTCGTTGAGAAGGCCAAACAGGTTCGACCTCTTCACTGGTGGCTTTGGAGGTTCAACTGGAAGTGCCGGAGCAGGGTGAGGAATTTCAGGCCTAGATGGCTGAGACACAGGAGCAAGCGTCGGAGGTGGTGCTTGGGAAGTTGTTGTACTCGGACCGTAAAAGGGGCGCTGGGCCTCAACTCGGCGCAGTGCTGCCAGATCCTGCAGAGGTTCCGATGAGGCCACCCCGGGACCAGTTAAGCTACCATTCCGGCTATGGGTGGCACGGTAGATAGGTTGTTGATTGTACTTGTCGACTTGTGATGGAGGAGCCCTGGCTATTGGTACTGCCGGGGATTGACTTTGTACCTGGGCTAAGGCATCTCTTTCCCGTTGAGTGAGGATGGTCTGTGCAAGAGTCGGCCCCGAGGACGGATGATTGATTTCAGATCTCGGAACTTCAGAGAGTGGACGCTGTGGATGTAATTGAGGTGACCGCTCGTCAAGAGGCATGCGCACATTCTGACGAGAAGCGTGGAACCCAAGGTGGTCTTCCTGGAAGATTCCCGTCCTAGGACCATGCAAGGGCTTTTGTCCATACAGAGGAGCTCGTTCGTCCGCTAACCTGGACAGCTCCTCAACCTTTGCGGCATTCGATCCAGGCAAGGGTCCTTCCCGCAAGGCCTCTCGGACAACTAATCGGGGTTTCGAGACAATCTCCCCCGTGGCATTTCGTTCGACCGTGTTGCGAGGGAATTCTTCTATCAATCCTGGCTTGATCATCGTCTCGGGTTCAATAAGGGTCTGCTCAGGTTGAATGGGATGTCGAGCAATAGAAGGTACCGTTGGTGTCGGCTCATAACGGCGTTTCTGCAGAGCTATTGGACTAGGTGGTGGACCAAGTGTCCGACCTTCCATGCGAGCCTCGTCACCCATTTGACCAAGTTTCTCAAATTCATTCTTCCCATCGTTGATTTGCCGTAGATAATAATTCTTAATCTACAATATGTCAGCAATAGGAAATCAATCACGGGCTCTATCTTTACCATTGTCTGGCTCTTCGTCTTCATGAACTCTGCGATTGCCGCAAAATCACGACCATAGTACGCTAGTAAATCGGGAAACTTGTTTTGCTCAGGAACAGACCAGTAGCTGGTATGCGAAGCAGCAGGATTGGTTACCACTTGAGCGGCAAGTGACATATCCGACACGGGATATTGTGGTAACGGAGGGTCGACGGGACGCTGAGGCAGTTCCACAGGCGGTACATCAGTCCTGATGGGCACGTTTTCTGCCCGAAGGAGAGTACGGCCCCTCTCGGCTTTCCCACCAACCACTGGTTTGTCCGGAGACGCTTCGGCAGCAGCAAGGAGTGCTTGTTGATCCGCCTGGATCTGGGCTTTTGTCCGTCGAGTTTTCGTAGCAATTCCAGCTTTACGACCTCGTGGGGGTTTAGCCGCAGAGGCTTCTGCACTTCCATCCTTCAGGGCGGCGGTAAGCTTTTTCGACTGAGGTACAGGTGTTGAAGAATCAGCTTCGCTGGCAGCGTCGCCGAATGTAGGCGCCGCAGCTCGCCTTGGTCTGCCACTGTCGGTGACAGCTACAGGCGCTGCTTCGCCCTCCTCACCGTACTCAATTTCCGACATGAGCGCGGTCGAACGAGGCTTGGTAGCAGCCCTTCCTCGCCTCTTCCTTGGTTGAGCTCGCCTCCAGAGGTCCTTATACCGTGCCTGGTTCTTAGTCAAGTAGTAATGAACAATGCAATCTTGATATGTCCTGCCAGGAATTGACTCGGCAATTTTCCCCCATTTTTTCGGGGTTTGGCAATATGCTTGGATGAATAGGGTCTGTTCCTCTTTAGTGAAATCGTCTTCCGGAGGCACGAAAGCAAAAACATCCAATGCCAGCTCATCCGGGACCCTGCGATTTGTGTCCTTGAATTCGGAGAGCTCGACATCGGCAGGCTTCAGCATTGGAGGCACAACAGCTTCGGTATCGTAATTGGGCAAAGAGCTGGAAGCTGCTTCGCGCTCCCTCCTCTCTTCTTCTTCCCTGAGAGACTGCTGGGACATCAAGATCGCGGCCTGCAAATCTGCCTCGGTGGTATTCCGAGCCCCCCGGGTCCGTTCGTGTGTCAAGGACGGCGTCACTGAAGGGGCGGCAGAGGGTGCTGGAGACGCTGGAGCAGGGCTGGCTGGTTGCTCGCGCAGTTGGTGTTCCAACCATGACACCTCCTGTCTCCACATAGGATAGTAACGCCGGAAATCTGCGTGCATGTCCTCAAGCTCACTTCTCCAATCCCAGGCATCGCCTTCAAATTTCTGCTGAAGGAGAGTGGCCACAGCCTCGTCTTCGACTTCGTTGTCAGAATCCTCGTACACTAATCTTTCTGGACCCTCTAGCTTGAGATACGGCAAGTCCTCAATCGGCGGAGTGGGAATAGGATTTACAGGCGGCTGTCTGAGTGGCCTTCCCCTCAAATGAGGTGATTTTTGCTTCTCTTCCTCGTCTTCAACCGCCTCCAACATTCCGTTCTCGACATCTTGCGAGCCTCGGTCGGGAGATGGCAGACCTGTTGGAAGTGCCGCTACCGTCGAGGGCTCTTCCTTGGCGACTTGAATCGGCGAAACAGGCCTCGGAGCGCTGTCCTTCGAAATCATCTCGAGAAATTGCAACTTCACCAACAAGGTGACAATACTTGCATCCTCCAACAGTGGGGGAGGCTTCTTTGCTTCGAGAAGTTTCATTTCTTTTCTGTGTCTTTCTTCTGACTCTTCAAAGTAGTCCTCATCAAAGGAGTCATCCTCTACTTCGTCTTCATCCTCACTCGAGACAGGGACCGACATTTCCACGTCTTCAGAAGCTAGCGGCTCCTCGATAGACTGCTTCACTTGGGGCACAGACATCCGTGAGTCTTGGATCCTAGGACTTGTTGACATTGCCCTAGGTCCCCACGGTGCGGAAATGATGGAAGGATGAGATGTCTGTAGCGAGCGTGCCTTTTGTGTGGGACTGTGAAAGCTCGCATCCTGTCTCGGTCCAGTCGGGATTGATGCTTGTCGGTCCCGTGGATCCGGGTGGTATGGCTTGTTCAAGGCATTCATGATCGATGGCTTTGTTTTGTATTCTGGCGACAGCCATATTTTGGAGCCAGTGCCTGAGCCTGGCAGTGGTCTGGATGTTTCTCTGTCAAGACGCGGCCCAGTTGGAATGGCCGAGGTTCTGTTGTCAAACGCTGCAGGCTTAGAGGATTCCCTTGGTGCGCTGGACAACTGAGCAGGACCCGCAGGCTCATTTGAGGGAAGTCGTGCTTTGTAAGGCGGCGGGTTGCTGAGTCTTGGACCCGAAGGTACATTTGGGGGCATCTGACGGTCGGATGCCGGAGCAGCAGGAGGCTTTTGTTCAAAGGGCTCGTCCTTTCTCGCGTGCACATCGCTGGGTATGTGGCTTGTGGGGGTTTGAGGGGGACGGACTGAGCGCAAGGTAGGTTCGGGACGTTGCCAAGTACTGTGATGCTGAATTGTCTTCGCACCTTGACCGATATTAGCAGCCAAAGCTGTCCTTGCAGCTTTCGGAGCGCTAGGGGGCTGGAAGGTCGTCAGTGAGCTTGCAGGGGGTTCGTTTTTGGCAGCTTGTGGTTTGCCTGGGATTGGCTTTTCGATTGCGAGTGCACTGGCAGGTGGAAGTGAGGGTGGTGGACCATAGTCGAGCCCACCCGTCGCAGCTGGTTGTTGCGCGCTGGGAGGTGGGTCACGACGTGCCAGGTCCGTTCTTGAGCCAAAATAGTCTGATTCCTCTCCGTCGCGTCGGCCATCACGTAGAGCAGTCGTGGGAGTGGTCAATACATTAGACCTCTTGCCAGCATCGATGTCCAATTTCGCTGCTCTATCAGAGATGGCAGCTGAGGGTGTCGTAGCAGGTGGACCGGCATTGGACACTGAGCTCTTGATCGGAGAAGGCTCTCTTGGCCATACGTCGTGTTCACGGTCACGTCCTCGGCCATCTCGCTCTCTGCTGCGGTCAAAGTCTCGTCGCTCGTATCGATCGACGTCGGCAACAGGAGGGCGACCACGCTCGAAATCGCGGTCACGTTCCCTCCAACTGTCTCTTGAGCCACTTCGTGGATGAAACAGATCTCGTTCTCTTTCACCAACGAAAGAAGTCCTGCCTCTGGTTCGGTCCCAGTCACCCCTGCCTCTGCCTCGACCTATTCCGCCTCGAGCGGCAGGGGCATAATACGATGATGGTGTATCCGCCGCCCGTCCAAAGGTAGAGGGAAGAGATTCGCGTGAGTCCCTGCGCGCACGGATTGGCGAGGCAGATCGATCCCTTCCGATAAAAGGCCGAGGATCCCTCCCTCGGTCAGCATTGCCAAAGTCACGGTCACGCCGCGACCAATCCGGCCTGTCATCGTCGCGACCGCGGTAAGACTGGGGCCCTGGACGAGTATCTCGATCACGATCCCGCTCTCGGTCTCTTTCGCGATCTCTGTCACGTTCCCTATCCCAGATGTCGCCAGTACGAGCAGAAAACCCGCCACGTCCACGACCGGCAGGAGAGAAGGAAGAAAAGCCACCACCTCGAAAGTCCGCTTTGGGCCCGCGAGGCGGCGGACGATCGGATGAAGGTGGACCAGACTCTGCTTGGCCCCGGTAGGATGAGCCTACGGGGCCGTAGGTAGCTGATGGCCTTCGATCATAGCGAGGTGGAGAGCGATCTCTGGCTGGGGGCGGATATCTTGAAGACATGTGAAGATAGCAGATAAGCCAACATCACGTGATGTGGCAGATACTAGGGCCTTGATCTTGGTCTGTGTGGCGTTGCAGGGAGTCCGTCGGAGGGTCTGGGCGCAGACGATTCGATCGGTGCCGCAAATGCCACGCTTGCACTTCTGCTGACTCGCCGCCGAAAATGCCCTGCAAATGGAGAAGATGAGGCTAGTGTTTCGTCCTTGCTCGTTCGTGCTGCCACAAATGTACGCCAAAAGAATGCCCGACAGCCACACCCACACCCAACTCACCTGCAGCTTTCGCCCTGGTCGTTGCCTCGAAATGAGTTTGCGCCTTAGCTGAAATGGTCCGTCTACAACCACCAGGCAGTGGCCGATCGTTTTTGCCGAAAGTCCCTCCTACAATCAAGTGACCAAGATTGGTTCTTCAACACGTCGACGATGTTGGCGCACTTGCTACTTTGAGCTTTTCGCGTGCTGGTCAGATAGTGAGCTGATTGACAGAATGATTTCGGCGGATTGATCGAATATTCGGCGCGTGGCGTGTAAGTTTGGATATGCTGATTGAAGAGAATGACACGCTTTTCGTTGAAGACAAGAACCGTGTTACTGGTGCGGTTCCTGGAGTTAAATCGTGGTTGGTGCTGACAATGAATGGCGCATCACCACATGGCCAGAACAAATGAAACGCGGCTGCGGGGAACTGGATTTTGGGATGCCGTTGGATACGTTCTTGAAGAGAATGATAGAAGTGACCAGGAGGAAGAAGAACTCAGGCGACCAAAAATGGCGCTTGAGAAGAAGAGAGTTAGTCGCCGACCCGCAGGGATACAACTCTTTCTAAAGCCTAGCAATTAATGCATTGGATCATGACAGAAGGTGTTTGTTGACATTTAGGGGAAATCCCCCAGTACTATGGGCGTGTGAAAGGTTAAATTTGATGGTCAGACCGACCAATATAAGGCTGCATACGTTTAGAAGGTTTGCCGAGTACGTACATGGGCTCCTGGCTCCGCCATAGTAACTCTCATGGCTGAGTACTTCGACGGACACATTATTTTATTCCCTGCGGGAGATGACATCGGCCTCCGAAATAATTTTCTTGCAGACTGGCTTTTGTTGATATCAAAAGTGATAAACAGTATGGGGTCTGCACCACCGACCAAAGCCACCGATGCAGTCCTGGTCGCTTCAGAACCCGTGCCAGAAGGTGTCCAGCAAGTCCAGGGTATCGACTGGTCGTCCCTGCCTGCAGAACAACGAACAATAATCTCGAATTTCGTCGATCAACTCACGGGACAAGGCTTCCAATCAAGTTCGATAGGCGATGCCATACGAATCATCAACAACATGGTTGGTCTCTTCTCGAAAATTTATCTTTTTCAGGTAGGTCTGACTGCGTGTAGCGATCGTGGCGAGATCCCGAGACGGGTGACAGGACGACTATCTTTCTGGGTTACACCTCCAATATGATCTCCTCGGGCCTACGCGAGACGTTTCGCTATCTTGTACAGCACCGCCACGTGTCTGCCATTGTAACGACTGCCGGTGGTATCGAAGAGGACTTCATCAAATGTTTGGCTCCCACATACCTGGGTTCGTTCTCCACTCCCGGAGTTTCTTTGCGAGCAAAGGGTCTCAATCGCATTGGCAATCTAGTTGTGCCCAACAACAATTACTGCGCATTCGAGGATTGGCTCATTCCCATCTTGGATAAAATGTTGGAGGAACAGGAAGAGGAATTCTCAAAGACTGGCCAGCGGTTCATGTGGACCCCAAGCCGAATAATTCGTCGACTCGGCAGAGAGATCAACGACGAGCGCTCGGTGTACTACTGGGCTTACAAAAACGACATACCTGTATTCTGCCCGGCCCTGACAGATGGAAGTCTTGGTGATATGATTTATTTCCATTCTTTCAAAGCTTCACCTCTGCACCTCGGCATCGATATCGGTCAAGACATCCGAAAGATCAATACAATTGCAGTGCGGGCTAAAAGGGCCGGCATGATTATCCTAGGCGGTGGCGTCGTCAAGCACCACATAGCAAATGCATGCCTGATGAGGAATGGCGCCGAAAGTGCGGTGTACATCAACACCGCTCAGGAATTTGACGGTAGCGACGCCGGTGCCAGACCAGATGAGGCCATAAGCTGGGGCAAAATCAAAGCCGATGGCGACAGTGTAAAGGTGAGAGAGAACATTCCCATTCGCCCATATGTTCAAACTAACTAGAAGGGTAGGTGTACGTGGAGGCAACCGTTGCCTTTCCTCTTATTGTGGCTGGGACTTTTGCCAAACCTGATTCGTGACATGATCTTGACAGGGAGCTTTTCATGATGGGATTTTGGCAGGTTACCCAGCTACTGTAGTATGAAGGAAGTGGCTCGGTGGCCAAAACAGCAACCTTCCAAAGGCCCTGACGGACCTGCAGGTGCAATTGCGGGGAAGTCGACGTGGTGTCCTCCCTCGATCGGCTGAAGTCTCAGACATCTTCGTTGTGGAGCTGGCCGGTGACTCTAGGCTCACCACGTTCACCAGGCTGATACTGTATGAAGAGTCCACTCCGGGTGGAATCGGTGGTGGTGGTTGTTATCAGGTTTACTCGGTACTATTGAGGCCAATGAGTTGAGGGAATGCGTCAGGGTGGAAGAAGTGATGCCTGGGCACAATTGCCGTCTGACGACTGCTGAGCCTCACAGGCGTGACAGGCTGCAAAAGCACCACTGACATGGGCGCGGGGGAGGGTTAGTCGAGCGGATCCCGGGCCATGATGGGCCTGTGACCTCTATCCGATAGGCTCATGCACTTGCCTATGCACCAAAGTGTGGCCCGCGAGGCGAAGCCTCTCAGCCAGTCAAGATGCCCGATTCCTTCAGCCTGCGTCCTCCATCTGCATGTTGCGGCGTTGCCTGACTCTTCCGTATGCATTGTCCTTGACTCACTCAGAACCGGTCAAGACTGATATTCGACCAACCCCTGCTATATTCTTTCCGGAATTACAGGCTGCTCTCTTTGTGGTCAAGTTGTGTACACAGCATTTATCTTCGCGTCGTGCCTCATATTTCGTCCGTATCTCTCTCCGCATCCTGTTTGCTCTATTCTAACAAGCAAGCCAACCCAACCTGATCGCAGCATTGCACACTGCTTACTCGTCGACCGGCTTTTGATCATGTAGCACGTTTTGAACTTTGTTTACTTTGAATTGTTGCCGCAGCGAGATCATTGTCGCCATCATCACCTGGAGTGACTCATCGCTCATTTCACTGACTCATCCCCGTGGGTGACAATCAGTCACTCATACTCATCGGTCACTATGGCCAGCTCACAGAACAGCCCGGTCCTCATCCAGCACAGCTCGCCACCTCACAGACTGTCTCCGGAAGTGACGATTGTGTCCATCTCACCTTTCAACCCCGATCATTCTCCTCTTCAAGAGCCCGCTGCAGCCCGGCCGCAGCCAGCTGTGGACGAATCGTCTAGCGACAGTGAGCCCACAACACCGACTTCCGAAATGACTGACACGGTCATGGTCGATGTTCCTCTACCAGAACAAGAAGAGCAGGAGCCAGAATCTTACGGTGAACAAAACAATGCCGGAGAGGAATCACAATTGCAGCAGCCGGAAGCTGTGGCCTCCTCTGAAACAGTGCCTCAAGGAATTGAACAAGTCCCACCACCTGCCAACGACACATCAACTCAAGACATCGGAGAGCTGTCACCTCCTCCTGTAGTGCAACAGCCTCGGAACGACCCTCCCGCATGGGTGACTTGGGATGATGATCTATCTACACCTACCGAAGACGAAATGACAGAATTGACATCAAGGGCGTCTAGAGGTCAGGAATTGAGTGCCTTGGACGTTCCCAGCGTGGAGAAGCGTATATACCAAGATGTGGATGATCCGGAGCAGCGGCCAGTCAAAAAGTTACGCTTGAGCTGGATCATCAAGGGTGTTCGTGGGACGCGAGACAAACCAAATCATGCTCGAGTCTTGATATCTCCGCCTGCGAACGTGGATGGTAATTATTGGCAAATCAAGTTCTACCCTCGAGGAAACAAATCAGTCTCCCTCAGTGCCTACATCAGGTGCAGCAGACATCCTCCGAAGCCGGACGCACACTACCAAAATGGTACCTTTTCCTTCTTCCAAGGTCCTCCAGATGCCGATCTCAGCAATAAAGATGCTCCGATTCAGACGATTCACAATCAAAGTACGGAAATTGAATGCGACAAGGACACTGCCACACCCTCTGAGACCGTGACAGACTCACAAAAAGAGCAGAATACCAGCGGCCAAGATGCAGAAGGTGCACATACTGATGACGGAGCATCTACAGGAGACGTAGCTTCTGAAGAGACACAAGGGGAGGAGGATTGGCGAGTTGCTGCACAGCTAGGTATGGTCATGTACAACCCAGATGAGCCACGCACCTGCCATGTCATGTCTTCTGAGCATCAATTTGCGAAGACCAATGACGATTGGGGATGGACGAACTTCGTCGGACCCTGGAGTGAAATCCATACCCGTGGACATCTTCAGAGAGCGCCACTATTGCAGAACGACACCATCGCCATTGATGCTTACATCCGCATCTTCGACGATCCTACTCAAGCACTATGGTGGCATACATCTGACGCCGAGTGTCACTGGGATTCGAAGTCACTTGCAGGCTACTTTCCCATGGGGACACCGCCTCTCTACCACAGCCCCGCAGTGGCTGGCATGACCGCCTGGCTGCTCCTCGCTCCTTTTCGAAAAATACTTCAAGAGGTCAGTACTGTCGACTGGCGCCAGAACTCTCAGATTCGCCCGAAGCCAGTGATCAGCCACCTGCAGATGATCTTGTTTCTGATGCGCCACCTACGGAAGGAACGAGAGACTTATGTGGACCTCTATCCTGCCATTCAAGCAATTAGGGACCTTGGAGATGAATATAACGATGTGAAAACGTTCTGGGAGGTGTTCCGGAGGACAATTGAGCTGGAGTTGGAAGGAGACGACAAATCTCTCAAAGACTTAAGTGCAATATTCGACATGCCAGGCGGCCCATTGTCCTTGCCTCCTTTGCCCGTTGAGAATGTCTGCGACATTCAGCAGAGTCTTGAGCAAGTACTTCGCACCAAAAGCTTCAAGGGACAGCTGTCGGACTTTTTGCCCCTGACACTGGCCCGCCAACTCTTCGACAAGACTAAGAGGGAGTGGGGATTACTTCATGACCGAGTTATTCTGAACGAAGAGCTCGATCTATCCAACTTCACTACTAATCTCGAACATAGCAGGTACACGTTGTACGGCTTCGTGGTACACGTTGGCGACCGGAACTCTGGCAAATTCTATAGTATCCTACGCCCTGGAGGTCCCAAAACGAAGTGGCTGGCTTTCGAAGACGGCGACGGAAATAAGGTTTTCTCGTACACAAGACAGCGAACCCAAGATTTCGAGGGCCTGGAAGGACAGGCACTCAAGGATTTCACGTCTACTCGACAGACTGCATATATGGCAATGTATATCAAGACGAGCCGTCTCGGTGACTATCTACCTGGGAAATTGGAGCCGTACAAACTACCCAAGTCACTTCTACCTCATCTAGAATCACATTTTCAGGGTGGAGAGTTCACCGAAACCCCCACTCTGGACAACTCAGACGAGATCGCTGTTGAGCTTTATTCTGATGAAGGAATCATCGGCCGGCAAGGACTGCTTGACATGTTCAACATTAAGCGCCAATCCGACCACAAAGGATTATTCCACATCATTAGCGTTCCGAAAACTGCAACTTACCAAGACCTGAGGATGCAGTTGGCACAGAAGCTAAAGCTCAATGACCCAAAAGAAATCCGACTCTTCCTCATGAGCTACACTGGTCTAGGCCACTATACCAGCGCACAGATGCATGCGGTTGACATGATGGATCTCCCCAGAGATGCCATGCGTTCGGATCAGCCTTTGTGCTTGTGGTTCTCCATCCTCAAGACGGAAGAGGCAGTCAAACTTTTCGGTGTGCCTGATAGAACAGAGTCCACCGAACAGATAGAAGACTCCCCAGAGCCGGAAGACGGCTCGAACAATGCCAATGAAGCGACGTTGGAGGAAGGTAACCAAGAAAATGTGGCAGCTCCTGATGCCGAGCAAGCCTCGGTGCAAGAAGCCATAGCTACTGATCTTGAGCTAATCACCGCAGGAAGCCAGCAGCCTTCTTCTCAATCAGTGGAGTCTCAAGATCCTGAAAGTGCGATGCAACTGGAGATGTCGCCTCCGAGTGCTGAAGACAGTCTGACCGCAAATGTGCCCCACGGCCACCTCATCGATGCAGCTGCGCATGGTGATCCACCACAAGCAGAAACCGCAACCAGCGAAGAAGCGATTCAGGAAATCTCGGCTGAGACCATGAGCGCTATGTCGGTTATTGAGGAAGCTGTGATCGCCTCAATCGTGGCCCGGGATGCCGAAGCTATGGACTTTGCCCTGGATTCTGCCCCAATCTCGAACCAGGAGACTACCCAGACACCACAAACCGAAGATATATCAGCCGAGCAATCACAAGGACCTGTGGACAATGTGTACGGATTTATTCAGGTCTTCGATGTCGATAATCAGAATTTCTACGTCCGAGAGGCATTCTTTGCCAAGTACGACGACAAGATCAAGGAATTCGTTCGACAGCGGATGGGCTATGATACGGACAAAGCATTCGACATCTGGCGTCGTGAGTCGGTGGTTGATGGCGCAGCGATGGAAGACGACGACACTTTCAGAGACCGACGGTTCATCAACGGCTGTGACTTGATAGTTGGTGAACCCATCTCCGACGCAAAGATCAAGCAGCTGCACGAACAGGGCAAATTTTCGAACCCTTTCGACTTGTCCAAATATCTCCGAATGGTGGACCGAAGGCATCCTGTTCTGTCCTTGACTACGAGCGAGCCAATTGAATTGGCAGAATTCGGTGCAGATTACTACAAAGGTCCTCTTGTCAATGGACGAATGCACGGCAAGCACGCGCTAAGCATCAGCTCCAGCGGGCACACCTATGAAGGACCACTGGTGTGCAATAAGAAATGTGGCAAGGGAGGCAAGATGACATACCAGAACGGAGATACCTACGAGGGCGACTGGGAGGATGATGAGCGACACGGACAAGGCACGTTTGTCGAGCACCGAACGGGCAACAAATATGTTGGAGGATTCGAGTATGGCAAGCGCTGGGGCATGGGAACGACATATTGGCGAGTCGCGGACGAACAGGCTGATCTCTGCCAGATTTGTTATAGTCAGGAGATTGATGCCTTGTTCTTCGATTGCGGACACGTCTGCTCCTGCGTCGAATGTGCCAGGCAGTGCGAGATTTGTCCCATCTGCCGGAGAAACGTGAAACAAGTGGTCAAGATGTTTCGAGCTTGAAATGGGGCCAGAGCACGGGAATAACGAGATTTGCCGACATCGTTGGGGGATCAAGTAGGGTAGGGGGATCGGGACGGGACTGGCGTCGAGGGTATTCGGGTTTATTCTGGACACGGACATTGATCAGATTCGGTGAATCAAGGTTGGGATTTAGCATTGGCGCATGGAAGAGGTGTTGTCAGGTTACCGACACGAAGTGCACGACTACAACCCAGACTGGACATTCGTTTCATCCATTTGCAACCACCACGTAGCTAGCATTAGCAGCAAACACTTGAGGAGAAGCATTCTAGGGTCGAGTTGAGACGAATCCGAATCTTGCTCAAACAATCAAGTTGCTATTTCTGACTAGGCGTTGGTGTTGACGTCGACGTTGAATGTTGACTGACGGCATCGTCCAGTCACTGGCCAAAAACGTCAGCGCCATCAAGGCAATGCATGTAGACTGGAACGTCGTCCATAGAGAGCGAAGACGGGAGCGTCTCCCCAAGGCTGAGTCTCATCATATCTCAATCCACTAAGACCGGACAGCACGCTTTCATTCGTCGACTGTCCATGTACATCCCTCCTCCACACGTTTTGCAGCCTCAGTCCGAGCAGCTGTGTCTCCGGGCCCGTCCAATGTGCATGTCCGTAGGGTAAGTTAGTAGAACCACCTATACTCGTCCACACTCGGCCCATCTCTCAACAACTCAGACGGGATATCTTTCGCTCTGATCACCTTCCCGGCTTTCATGTTGCGCCGCTTGTTATCGACAACCATCCACGCGCCCAGCAGGAGCGTCAGCAAGCACCCCACGGCGCCGAAGCAGGCTGTCGTCACGAGTGCGGGCAAGTATTTCGGCGCATCTTTGCTTTGGAAAATGTTCGAACTAGACGACAGGGGAAAACACAAGTTAGGAACAAGTTAGACATCTTGGGGGGATTTCTTCTTAAGCTCGAAATACGGGGGTTCCACTAGGAACGGGGGTCAGGATGGCAGATGCCGGTCACAAAGTGTGAAAGTGAGAGTGTGAGCGGGAGCGAGAGTGAGTACATACCTAACCACACCCATCAAGTTTGCAACCGGCACGCCCACACTGGTCAACATAACCCGCTTGTTCTCGTCGGCGATGTTGTTGTTGTACCAGACGTCCAAGATGACGCTCGGGGCTGATGTTCCCCATGTCATCATGAAGCAAGCGAAGTATGCGACGTGCAGTTGCGTGTGCACATCCTAGCACTCACTAGTCAGAATAATGTCCTAAACCCCAATCGAATATTGAAATGCCTAGTTTGGGGCCAGGGTTTCCCTTCACGGCATGGCATCGCATGGCATCGTCGTGCAAAGAAAAGGAGAAGCCACTCACAACACAAGCGTAGATGATGAAGCCAATAAATGTAAAGGCAAAGCCCAGCGCCACAAACGGGAACCTCAACCTCGTGTAGTCGCTTGCGAAGGCAAGGACAAGTAACATGACCGCTCCGGTGACGTTCGGCGCAACGGTATAAAGATTCGTCTTGACGGTCGAATACCCGAGCCGTTTGATGATGACAGGCAGGAACAGCGAAACGCTCTGCAGGGGTACACCCAGACATATCTCAATGCCCAGAATGATCCAGGACGTCGGGTGTTTGAAGATGGACAGCGCGGTGCGCAGGTCGAACTTCTCATCGACAATGGCCGAACTGTCGACCTGAATGCGATAGTAGGCCAGTTGTTTCTCCTCGGGGCTCAAAAACGTCGCCGACGATGCGTTGTACGGGAGCACCCAGTACGCGAACACGGCGAAGAGCATACTGCACCCGCCCTCGATGACGAACAGATAGCGCCAGTTGGCGAGGGAGCCGGAGCTGATTTGAAAGACGCCGAATGCGAGCAGGCCGCCAAACGCGCTGGCAATGTTTGAGGCCGCGTAGAACATGGCAAGTCTGCGAGCTAATTCACCACGGCGGTAGAAGACTGTCATGCCAGCCTGTCAGCTAAACCGGTAGGGAATGCAGAGGAGTAAACATTCTGCGTTGGGGAGTCGATTCAACAAACGGGAAACGGACGTGTTTGATAGTATATGACGAGCGGGAAGAATGCGCTCTCAGCCTACATGAGACACGGATAATCAGCTGGCGACTCGTACGACGACAGCAAGGCCGTGGAGCAGACGATGCTGCGGCATTCATAAGAGCATTCTCGGGAGAAAACCTAGGGGAGCGGATAGTGGTGGACTCACCATGCCCAAGAACCACCGGCAAGCCATCAATCCACCAAAATTCTTGACCGCGACGATCATAAGTGTCGAAAAGCCAAAGCAGAACATCATAACCGGGAGGACACGACTTGGGCCGAATTTCTTGCCGGCTATACCTAGGACTGGCGCTGTCAGGACGTAAGGGACGAAGAAGATCGAGAGGATTAGGTTGTAGTCGTCGCCTTTCAGGTGGAGGCTGTCTTCGAGGCCGGCGGTTTTGGCGTTGCCAAGATTACCTTTGTCCTGGCATTCATCAAAATGGTTAGAATGATAGTATATTCAAGCAGGGGTGAAGGACGACAAGTGTGGAACATGGTGGTAGGCGCTGGACAGAACAGTTCCATCAGCAGTCCTGCCCTGGGCTCAAGGCAGTAGGCGGCCCAGTAGGATATGCGATAGTCATCGGCTCGACAGGCATGCCTAGCGTGTCGTCGAGCTTGACACCCTCTATGATGGTCAAGAGGGTACCAGCCGGACGTGTCGAACTGCACTGGGGAGCATCAGACACACGCTGCTTATCCGCGTGCTTCCCAGGAAACTAATGCCAGTTTCTGTCCATCGGCTGGCCGGCAAGTTGAATACGACAGAGGAGAGAAAGCCACTCACCAGCGCGTTGAACAGGTACATAACCGCCAAAACAGGCAAGATTCGAAGATCGAATTTCCATACCAGCCGTCTCTCAGCGGCAGGGTCGATGGCCGTACTAGCAGATATAATCCGTCGCTCGCCCATGGGTGTTTCAGCTGCGACGCCATCCTCCAGAACGGGGATTTTGCTGTCGTCAATACTGACCTTGGGGTTGTCGCTGGACCTTGAGTGAGCGTCTGCGTCCATGGTGCTGTCTACGTGTGAAGTGTTCAAGCGGCACAGTAAAACCAGTGTTCCCAGATTGCCTCTGGCTCTGTATTCGTCCTTTTCAATCGGGCAACGTCAAATAATACGATGGATCGGTCTTGAAGGAGAAGAACGCTTTCTGATCTTCGCTGGCATCGCTGCTACCATATATGACTGGTATGACATGATATCGGCTTTCTGTCAGAGTCTCCCACCATTGCTTCAGGCAAGTTCGAACCATTGGGAAGCGGCTATCAAGTGTATGATAAGGTAGGATCACCAGAGAAAAGCAGGCGATTGGATCAAAAGCGACAGTCACTCTGGCGATGTAACTCATCCGACGTTGATGGCCACTAAGGAGATGATTTGCACAAAGGCACCCAGCAAGGCAACCTTGGCAAAGGCCTTTGATATGCTTGTGGACCTGCTGTACCATGTCAGTGCACCTCTGCGTCACTTGCAGATTGTTCCCTACCTAGGTAAGGCAGAGGAGTGGAAGATGGACCGACAGTTGGACCGATGTTCATTTACCGTCCACGATGGGAATCCCTTATCTGTGCAAAGACCGATTCATCCAGGGTGCCACCCGTTGTGAGTTCCGCAGGGAGATTTCAACCAGGCCATGTGACTGGCCAACGAGAAGGGCTATGCTTCCAGATACGCCTGCAGGACGAAATACAAGATGTTTGTGGTTTGTCTATCTAAGAAATGAGCAAAGTACATACAGTGTCAACGAGGCAAAGGGGGTATTCTGAATGTGCTACAAGGGTCACTAAAATCATACAAACACCAAGCGCAGCTCGGCATCAAAACTCGCGCTTCACAATCCTCTCAATGTCCCATAGACACCCAACCGAAAATAAAACTGAACCACGTCTAGGTACACGTAGCCTCCACGAAAAAGTGATGTTGTGTCATGACTCGTGACTGTCCCTAAGCGGGCGTCATAATGAACTCATTCCAACGCCCAAGAAGAGCACTACCATGCAAGGGGTGAAAATAATAATGCCAGTAGTGTCAACTCGCCTCACTCGGTCACTGATCTTTCTCTCTGCTTCAGGATGCTTTTTGACGACAGTTTCGTGTGTATTTTGAATCGACTTTTGGATCCATTGAAATTGAAGTACACCGATCGCACAAAATTACAACTGTCAGCGACCTCGAGGATGCAGAGGAATTGGGATGCCACCACTTTGTCGAGGTCCTGACGGGAGTCCGTTGGTTGTTGGCAACGTTCGACGGTTGAGGCGATTCGTTCGCCATCGTTCATAAAACTATCGCATGTTAGTCAAGACTGCAGTGTCGGTTCAGGAACGAAACTTACCACTTCACGGCTGGCTTCTCGCAGTTCAGAACGCCACTCTGCGAAGACGGCATCCTTCAACTTGACAAAGTCGCAATGACCTGGATTGTACGGATCGGCAAATCCCCAGGGAAATTCTCTGCCGACTGGACCGTCCTTGGCCTCCAATGAATACTTGTCCGGACTGATAATTGACCAAGGTACATATCCGCTGTCCAGGGTCGGATCACCCATGGACATGTTTGATGACTGACGTTTGTGGACGACTGGGCGCTTCATGTTTGACGTAGTGGGATTGGCCTCGGAATCATCGCTTCTCGCCGACCCTGCACCACTCTCTGCCTCACTGCTATTGTCATCTTCATCACGCTCGTCGAGCCTATCCTCGTCAAATTCTTCGGCTTCAAAGTTCAATGCTTCAAGTGGATCGAGGCCAGCCTTCTTCAGGCTCCTGCTAACCTTTTGCTTCAAAAAAGCCATGTGGGCTGTTGTAATGGTGTCTGCTTTACTGATGACAGGAATCACAGTGGTCTTGCCAGAGAGCGCCTTCATGACTTGTATGTCAAAATCTTCATCAAGTGCCCCGACAATCCGAGGTGGCTTTCCAATTCGACCAGTCTCCAGGGCATTGCTTCCTCCCTGCGAAGCATTGATGTTGGCATCGAGTCTGGCAGGATCGAGAATGAAGAAGACACAATGAATGTGGGTATCCCTGACGCCAGGCGCACGAACCACCTTCATCTCCTCAATAAAGGTGTCGTCAAACTTGCTCTCCACAAAATTTGCCATGTCTCTCAGCTGAAGATCAACCACGCCTTTGTCCAGGCCTTGCGAGTCCCACAATGTCAACCCTATTCGTTCATTGTCAACCTCGATCTCTTGATAGTGGTGAGTAAAGTGTGGGTTGGGTCGAGCTGAGGATGGAGGCGTGTCACCATCAGGGGCTCGAGCTGCTTGTTTCCTTAGTGGGAGGGCCAGAGAGCTCTTCAGGAAATTGAGAAAAGAGGTTTTGCCAGAGTTCCGAGCGCCAATGATTAGGACATTGTATGGAGTGGGATCTTTACGACGTCGGACTCTGCGAGGTGAATTGACCGTGGACACGGTGGAGGTAGCATAGGAATATCGGCCACCTGAGATAGGGGTCAGTATTGGATGCAATTGGAAATTGTGCAAGACTCACGGTGCGTCATGCTCTCGGTTCGAGCATACGGATCAACCACTTCCTTTTCGAGGTACTCTGGTAGTGGAGGTACGGGAGGAGTGTTCCTTGCCCCATTTGTGTACTCTCTGGAATTGGACTGGGGTTTGTAATTCTCGCCGCCAAACGACTGTATGCCCAAGGGCTGTGGAGTATAGCCTGGCAGGCGTGGAGGAGAGTTGGCCGTCACTTTGGCAGATTCGTCCATCTCGCTATGCTTCTTTTTCAGCCGGCTCCCAGACGTTTTCCGTTCACCCAGTGCTTCCCCACTCTTGGATCGAAACAGTCGAGAGCCCAGACTTGTACTTCTCCGAGAGGCCTGAGACTCATTCCGGGCAATCTGAGGCGGGGAGGTCATGGTGTCGGGGTGAGAGTGAGAGTGAGAGTGAGATGGGCCAGCGTAGGTGCTTGCCGGACAATCAACTCGGAGGCAGGGATTGTAGGGGTGCAGGCAGTCGCTGACGTGAGGAGATAGGGACGCGGGTCGTTATTGCTCGATGATTGATCATTCGCCAATCGAAGAGGAAGTGGACGTAAGGACGCGGACAGTATGTAGCAGGGGCGACCAGCGCAGGGTAAGGTCCGAGCAGTGAATGAAGATGCAGGTACTCCGTAGAGTATTTCGAGTTGGGGGTGTGTGTTCGCCGGACGGTCAGCTTGGGGCGATCAAGGATAGAAGGGCCTTATTGTCGACACAATGTCTGAAGACCCTGTTGTCTGCCTTGATGGGTTGAAATGTGAGTTCTCGTACTCCGTACCACTTGGGAAGATGGTTTGTGTTTGCTTCGAATCAGGGAATATGGGGTACTGGGTACTCAGGTCCGGGTCGATCAAGTTGCGGTTAGAGGCCACGCTTTTGCGCCTGTGACTGGATGGAAAGCTCCGATTCCCGCTTCTGACAGGCTTCGTGCAGGCTTCTACTGTCGCAAGAGCCACTGATCGCCAGTGTCAATCACGCATCGTCCTAACCACGAGTCAAAGGGCAGATGAAAAGTTCCCGATGACGGGATAGAGAACGGCGACGGAGGCTAGGTGTTTGAAGGAATATCGATTGTGTAAAAAACTCCAGACCAGTCCTTCAGGCGTCGCAAGCGATCGATCCTGCTGTTCTCCTGCCCATCTTCTCCTTCGGTTCGTCTCTTCAAAAGAATATTCAGGGGAAATAGTGGCCCTGAGCCTACAGGCTTACTGGCCAACAAGCTCCGTTTCATATCACTTGTCACACTAGCACGACAATTAGTTCGGAGCTGCTTGTGCCCCTGCGCAGAAAAAGCGACTTTCAAATCGTTCCATCGACTGTTCTACCACTCATCAAGCTCCTCTTCGCCTTGCTTTAGTCAAATGCCTTCGTCCCGCAGTGTACAGTACTCCATATTTTGGTGCAGCACCACTTTCTCATTTGCCATGCTCCTACTATTCCGCTTCCGTACACACCCTTTGCGCCAACACTCACGCCTTATCGTGCAGAAATCTCGAGATTGTGAAGCCAGATTTCCCGGCTACAGGTACACCGTGATATTGATTTCGCATGATGCTTCAGCTTCTCCTTTCTGCCAGACAGGTGCTTTCTCGGCCTCATCTACCATCTTGTCGAAGCTTCCTTTCAGTTCTGGCCGGAGTAAGATGTTGGAGCTCTCTGTCAGCCATGGGAAAGAGATGATCGCGTAGCGAATAGAGTCGTTGTTGAAACTCCAACCCCACGACTTGGTCATGAAGTCGAACAACTTGTCTATGTTATCGCGAGCTTGAAGCGTTGTTGGAGCAGCAGCCGCAGGAAAACCATCGCGCCAGACTTTCAAGGTCACACTCGCTGGGTTGAACACAATGGCCTCGTTATCCTTTTCATGTGAGACAGAAGAAGTGACTGAATCTGAACGACGTCGTTTATTGCTTTGCTTGGATGTGGAGCTCTTTGCTTTACGTTTTGTGCTTCCAGTAGATGTTCTCGCTTCTTTTGTGGATGAGACTCGCCTCTGGGCCTTGTGAATATCCTCCTGCACCGCTTCTTCGATGTCTTCGGCATCTACAGCTCTACCAGTCTTGTTGGTGAGGTTATGCTGATGCTTGTCGAATCTGAAAGGGTTTGTCTGCCGCACGTTGCGCTTGCGAAGTGAGCGAATTGGGAAGTCCGAGGTGGTGAATGCGTTTGTCTCAAATTCCTCTGCCTCTTCTTGTGGCCTACTACCCTCTGCGCTGAGAGTGACGCTTCGTTGGGTCGGACTTTCAAATCCCTGTTGGACCGAACCAGCACCACCTCGAGGTCCTGGTGCGGACCTAGATTCGGTAATCGGGGTAGAAAGGATGTGAGGAGTTGGAGCACGTCTGCCTGTACCACGTAAAGAGGTGCTTCTAGAGCGGTGAGAACCTGGCGTATAATCGATTTGATTCCGGACACTGGTAGCGTGGGAGGGGCGAGCAGTAAGCGGTTGCTTCGGATGCTGATCACTTATATTAGACTCGGCGTCTGGTTCTTCTGATTCCTCTTTGTCGTTATCACGCACCAGCGCTCGGCTGACATCACTGAGACTTTCGTCGTCGGAGTCCGCAATCGCTCGAGTTCGAGGGGGCTGATGACTTTGCGGAGGCATGATGTCAACCTCGCCAATCAGGTCTTGAGTGAGGTGAGCGGTAGGAGGACTTGGAGAGAAACTCGGCGCTGGGGGCTCGTATCTGACTTCGTCACAGACTTGATACGGTGATAGATGACCGGAGACTGCTCTCCACGAAGGCATCATTGGTAAATGTTCGCAAGTCGGCAAGGCAGCACCGATGAGGGTGGTCACCGAAGTGGCCGACCAGGCGGTAGCGCGCGGCTGAGCACGAGCCGCAGTCGGATAGGCAAGCAAGAAGGCCTGTTAAGTAGTAGAGATGCAGTGCTTGGTGGCAGTGAATGGTGTCTTGTGGAGAGGGCAAAGTGAAGGAACCTTTGAAAGCCAGAACACGTTCAGACGCGTAAATGAGGGAAGGTGCCTGGCCCCCCGACCACTACCTTCATCTATGCACACTCCCACCAACAGCTTTTATCCCTCTGTACCGTTTTGTTGCTTTTGCTTCTTGTCCATGAATGCCTTTAACATTTGGAGATCAAGCGGGACCCGCTCCCCTAGCCATGTTGCCCGCTGACTATGTGCTCTCAGTTCATCGCCATCGTCTGTGTTGGGATGGACAAGAGCTGACAAGGGCCCGCGATTGATTACCAGCCATGGTATAAACGCCCCAAACTGTGCAGGCGTGAAGACGTTGACTTCAAACATTGCCATAGTATGAGGCCCAACAGGACGATCCCAAAATCTGTATATCCTGTTCGCCAACCTCAGCAAATCCTAGTCAATCTCCTCAAGCTCCCTGTACTCACCTCAGCTCGGGAAACTCCCTTCGAATTCTCTCCCATAGTGCTCGAGCAAACTCCCTTTGATCCTCGTTGCTGTAGTGGTAATAAATGTGAATATCAAACCCCCCTCGCCGCCCATTGGTCACTCCTGATGTGAATTTTTCATAACTTGGGCTCAGCACTCCCGTCTGGGGATTTTTGAATGATTTGCCGTCTTCATCTAACTCATCAGGAAGAGGGGGAAGATTCTCATACCCTTCGAGCGGAGAAGGGAACTTGTAAAGAAAGGAGTCTGACATGGTGGAAACAAGCTCGTCTCGGTCTCACCAGCGCTGGAAATAAATGCGACGGATGAATGTATACCTACGCAAGCCTCCTAGCCAACAAGAATGAGGACTTTGACAGAGCAATGAACATTTATCTGCAATTTATTGAATGATGAGAGGTTTACCTCGTCAAGCAGGCCCGGACCAACGTTGAATAAGCACGGATGGCATCATCTAGCTCGGCAGCGAAAAAAACAACAGTGGGCGGAAGTACTTCCGGCATCTCCAAATGCCTCATGTATTGTTCACTGTGAACAATCATGGCCGACTTCATCTTCCATGAAAACCCAACTATCTCGCAGGTGGTGAGTAAGATATATGAAATGATCGCTGCATCGTTGCAGAATTGCACCAGACCACGTTAATCCCCGGATAGGGCCTAGTCCTGTGCGACAGCGGTGGCGCGGCCATCAACCACCACCATACTGGCTCATTCACCACGACTCCATACTCTTACAGAGCTATCGCCCTTGACTTGGTAGAGCCATTCTGCATCTGGCAATCTCTCAGGACCAATCTCGTCCTCTTCAGAGCCGAGGTCTCCACCTCGACTCATTCTTAGCACACCTGTGACGTCCTTTGCACTCCCGGTATCCAGCCCTCGCAGTTGCCACACCCATTGACATCGATGCGCCATGCTCGTCAGAAAGTGAGCGTGATTCCGTTCCAGAGGTGTGCCTGGAGAGATATCTGATCCAGCAGTATGGAGCAAAGGCGCGTCAGCGTTGCCCGTGACCACCAGTGCATGGCATTGCGCCCGTAGCGAGGAAAGGAATGAGTCTAGAGTCAGTGTCGAGCATGACGGCTGAGAAGACAGCACGAAGTCGATTCCATCGAGCAGGATGACCGGTTTTGTGCTGGGAACAGGTGTGGAGGGAGAAGCTGCTGGTGGCCGTGAAGCTGGAGGCGGAGGCATCCGAGGAGTCGGTATCGCAGATGAGGATGCTGTCATTATTGATGGTGACTGAGAAGACGTAGCTGTAGCGGTAGCGTTAGCTGTAGCGGAAGACGAAGCCATCGACTTCAAAGCAGTGTCGACAGCATCTCGGACGGCGCTCAACGCAAGGGACTTCAACTTTATCGTTGGTGGGACCAAGGCATCTGCTGGTGATGAAGGATGGCCAGAAGGAAGACTAAGACAGTCGATATACATTATCTTCTTGCTTCTGAGTAGAGATTGAACATCCAGGCCCTAGTATAACGTCAGCCACAGTCACAGGTTGGTTCCGCAAACTGTACACATGGCTACTGTCCGTTCTCTGTCCAGAGCCATCCAGCATCGTGGTATCAATCATGTCAGGCCCTAAACGCCTTTGAAGGGATGTACAAAGCGCAAAGGCTGCAGCGAAAATCATGAAATGCAAGCCAAACACGTGAGATAGACGTACCATCTTCCTACCCATCTCACTCCATAAACTCAGTGGTCGAAGTAGGCTCACGAAAATGACTGGTCTTGACTCGACGGCATTGTGTGACGAGCCGAGGCCGAGGGAATGACCACGAGATATGTCCTCGACACCATGAATAGCAGCATACACGACTCGGAGTGCGAGCCATGTCGACGGCGTGCTCAGAACGGATGTAATAAGCGTCTGTGATTGAGAGTCGAGGCTAGCCTGAATGTAAGACGCAAGGGACGGTGGGATGGCTGACGGCATTGCGGTGGTTCGCTAATATGTTGTTGGAAAGTGTTACGACGAAGCTGTAAAAAAATGAATACTAGTAATTGTAGAAATTTGGCCAGGGTAACAGGGACCAATCCCTGGAGGAGTGAGACAAAGTACTCCCTCAAGAAAGGGATAGCAGTCCCGAGGTGCTAAGTTTCCGCAAGATCACACTCCGTATATATTGAAGAGTTACCTGGTACCTACAAGTACGCAACAACCAAGGAAATCTAAGGTCACAATGGCGGCTTACATATTGCAGGCGAAACAACAGATGGAGATTTCAGAAGTCATTGTGAATGATTTTAGTCCCAGTGACCATTGCAATCCATAGACATCAGGATCAGCAATCCATGCTGGTAGAGGTTTTCTAATGCCGCATGCTGTAACATGTTCTCTCAAGTTTTGGCATTCCGTCCGAAAGGTTTCATAGCCTGTGTTCAAGACCTCAAAGTTCGACCGTCGTCAAGTCTACGCTGTCCTGCTTTGATCCATGCCTCATACGCCATGCGTATGCGCAACTCGGCTCGCTCGACCCATTGAAAACGTTATTCCACTTCAACGCAACATCGCCGTGTTGCTCCATTTAAGCTTTAGCAGGTCCCCGAGCGCCTTTGGGTGTACCAGTCTGGAAGCCGTTCTTGAATTTCCTGTGCGAAGATGATGTGTTAGCCATGCATTTCTCTTTCAGACATTCATCAATATGTCCCAATTCTCCACTTCACAAGCAAGGCCTTCACCTCTGTAACCGATATGGGAGTTCCCTCCACCTCTTTGACCTCTATTCCTCCACAAGCATCCCCCTTTGGTACATATGGAAAGGGGAACTTCCTTACCTCGCAACGAGTGACAGACTCCTCATACGACCAGTGCCCGTAGTCTTGCGTCTCTTAGCCTTCTCGCTCCATTCGTACTTTCGCACCTTAGCGGCAGGATACTGTTCACGCCAGACAAGTCAGCTCCCATGATCATTTTCGAAATTCGCTCCATCTCGCGGGAAAAAGGGGCAAGGGTTGGGTAAAGGGCAGCCATACTCCGCAGTTGGCACAGGTGTGCTTCTGGATGTGCAGACTTCGGCGACCGCATCTATTACAGAATCAGCATTGAAATCACCCCCAGCATGAAAGTCCAGTTACGAACCTCCGGCAGAGAGTATGCGTCTTGTTGTGTCCTGTTCAGAAGCCCGTCAGAAAAAATTCCCTCTCGCCAATCCGTGTCGTCGCTCACTCTTTCCGAAAGAACTCGTTCCCTTGGTCATCTTGACGGTTTAGGTTGGCGAGAACAAGGCTGTGACGAAGTCAGTCGTGGATCGAAGGATTCGAGCAGGGTCAATCGTACGGAAATGGTTGTTGCTTGAGGAACACTGTGTTGAAGTTCGGTCTAGCAACTTTCGAGACTGCGGCGCATTGTGGGCGATGCCAAGGCTGCCGTGCCAGAAAATGCCAAGGAACGGACGGAGTTTTGGACGACTTATGTAATCTAGCCTCGTCGAGAAGATGCACGCTCAATGATTGGCTCAGACATTCCGCCTTGCGGGCGAAATCATTTCTTCAAACAAGATCCATTCAGCACTATCATTGAGGCATCACATGCTTTCTGCTCTATTTCTCGCAGACATAATGCTTGTGCTGGAAGGTTCGAACTCTACTCTGTGCAAATCAAGCTTCACCTAGTCCCCAACTAACCAATGTTCGAAGAGCAGCTTGTTTCCTACCTCGCTTTCCAGCGTGCAACGGCTTTCCAACATCAATGTGTGGTCATCATGCAGCGAATCGCTCCCATCTCAAGGGCGACCGCTTCAGTCTCCAGGAAGGTGTTCCGGCTCGTTGCGCAGGCCCAGTCATTGCCGGAGTGCTAGATGACGAATGAGTCGATGCGAAGCTGGTCATCAAACAGCTGCAAGCACTACTGACTCTACTAACGTCCTGAGAACAGCCGGTCAAGTACGTGGGAAGAGGCGCCGAGTTGGAAGCCACGGTAGTGTAAGCGGGACAGAACGACATCATTGACGACAAGTATCGTTTATCGATCATATTGCGCAAGCAGTTGTCCTGGTTGCAGACTAACTTGGTGGGAGTAGCTGCAGTGATAGGGTTGACCGTCTTCTGTGAGGTGGTGGGTACCACAATACCCTGGCTACTAGAGGGATTTGATATGGCTGCCGTGGTCGAAGTAGGATTAGTTGTGCCCGGGGACGGGCCTGTGGTAGTCGAGCTGGTGCTTGTCATGATAGTCCCGCCAACAGTAACAGTTGATGGAGGAGCAGACGAAGCATAGGCATCGTCATCATCGTCGCCGTCGGAGTAGATGCTGTTGGAAGCGGTCGCCGAGCTCCAGGTGGATTGACTGGCAGACGAGCTGGTGGTTGTCGAGCCTGTTGCGGAGACTAGAGAGCTGGATCCTGATGCAGGGGTGGGGTTGTTCGCAGAGGTTGGAGTATCTGACGACGTGACTGGGGAGCTTGCTGATGTCACAGAAGCCGCAGTAGTAGCCGCTGCACCACTAGAGCCAGACGCTGGCGCAGACGAGGGTTGGCTTGAGCTGCTAGAAGGACTGCCGGGATCGGAGGCGGAGGCAGGATTGGAAGTCTGGACAGCACCTGGACCTCCTGTGGTCGCAGGTGCCGCACTTGAGCTGGCGCATGGTGCGTTCAAGATTTGCCCAATCTGCAAATTGTCCCAGTTAACGTCAGGGTTAGCGGCATCAAGAGCATCAAAACTGCAGCCAACCTTGGAAGCAATTTGCCAGCCATAGTCGCCAGTAACTACAGTATATGTAGTTGCAACAGACCCTTGAGCTGAAGGAGTTGTTGTAGTGCCCGTGAACACACTTGTGGAAGTGCTCAAGAGAGAGATACTTGAGCCAGATGTGCTTGAGCTCACAGGAGAGCCAGAACTTGAAGGAGCCACCGATGTGGGGCTTGCGGAGCTGGTGTTGATAGGGGCTGCACTTGACGAGTTTGAGGCAGGCGTCGATGACGCCGACGTCGCACTAAGTGCGAACGTGGACGAGGAAGTCATCGTGACAGTCGAGGTAGTGGCAGAGCTGAGTGATGAGTCGGTCGTGGACACTATTGAGGATGTGGTGGTGGTGGAGCTCGAGCCCATTGGCGAGGTTGTGGTAGACGACACGGCAGATGAAGTTGTGGAGGAGCAATGGCCACCAGGGACATTGAGTGTCTGCCCTTCAAGCAATAAATCCCAATTGAGGCCGGGATTTGCAGCCTTGAGAGCATCCAAAGTGGCTGCCAAGCCAGTTGCAATTGTCTGGCCATTGTCTCCTGCTTTGACCGTGTAGGTACACGGCAAAGTAAGAGTCTGATTGGTACATACCACGGCCTGGTAGGTGCCATTGAAGGGGTTTGGGTATTGCCAGCTGGGGCAAGGATTCGAGGTGGTGATCTTGACGGACTTGACATAGGCACTGAAGGGGGCAAGACTGAAGTTTGAATATCCACCTGCCCACCAGACTGTCGCAGGGTTATTGTCTTGATCGCCACCTGCCCACACACCGAGATGCAAGCGAGAAGGCGTCTGTGGATATTGATATGCTCCAGTTGTCTGATGGGAATTCTTTGCCGTGTAGACATTAGTCCCGTCGACTGACCAAGTGAGGGCGTCTGGAGTCCAGTCAAATACGTATGTGTGAAAGAGTTCTTGAGGATCATTCACGGCGGGTTGGGAACCACGGTCGTAGTTTCCAGGAACGCCTTTACCGAACCAATTTGTTTGGACTCTGCCACCAGACTGCGCGAAGTTGTTTCCTGACCATTCCCAGTCTATTTCATCGAGGTCGTCTGACATCATGACTGCACTCGTGACAATGCCGGTCCCTGGCGCGATTTTTACAACTGTTTCAATACGGCCAAACAACATGTAAAAGCGAGTCCAGATGTAAGGCGCATCGTAGCGTTTGGCAACGGTGAAATTGGCGCCACTCGCGCCGAAAGTGACAGGGGCTCCCTCGGCTTGGATCCAGTCAGATGGTAATCCGGTTTGTTGGGTGAAATCGATAGAATAGGTGCTTGTTGGGAGACCTGGAATTGCAGGACATGGACCTAAAAAGCGTCAGCATCTGCAGGACCGCCATCGGGGCTGTCGCTGACCATTCATAGGATTGCACTGTGCGTTGGCCATGTCAACGGCGATAACTATCGCAGCCAGGATGGCATTGAAGTAAGTAATTTTCGCCATGGCGAATATTGACGGGTACCGACGTATGTTCTCAACGTGTAGTTTTGCAGGTTGATTGCTCGAGATACGCGGAAATAAGTGATGGGATCTGAGACGGAAAATACGAGAAAAATTTTGTTTTGGAGGTGAAGACAATGAAAGCATCCCATGCATGGACTTACCTGACCTGCTACAGCCGCTGGGTACAGACAAAGAGGTCGAAATAATGAAAAGTCCGCATGCGCCAGCTCAGAGACCTATTTCCAGCGCGATACAATGAATGGTCTCCCAAATGCCAGCTTTGCTCATTGACTGCAAAGGAGCAATTCTCTTGCCTGTGCATGATGATGGCAGTGAAGAGTAAAGAAGTTACTGCCACACCTTTCTTCACTTTCATTGTAACTAGAGAGACTCGTGGTCGTGCATCGGCAAAAAAACACGTTGGAATCGAAAGTTCGACAGAGCCGTATACTAGGTACTGTAATATCGCCCTCGATGGTGTTTGGCGAGCACTCGAGATACATTACAATACCTGGCACCTACCTGTATATTGTAAGAGTAGAAGCCCTAAGAAGGGACACCGAAGGGAGAATGAGTCCTGGCACTGCCTGATTTTTGCGAACGGAAGAACTGAGCCGCCGCCCAGCATTCCCTTGGCGACATGGGGACCATTGATTTGCTTCCGGAGCCGACATCCGAGATTCTTAGTGCAGATCACGTAAACTCTACAGCTACCACCGACCTTACGACCTAGCCATCACCTAGGTGGCTCGTGGTGGCTACGGCAAGTGACAAGTGTACTAACTTAGTAAGTGTCTCCGCCACCCAGGCGAAGAATGGGTGGCACCATTTCCCGCTCGACAGCGGCAGTGGCATTTGGGAAGAATTTTTCATTACTCAGGTAACTTGTGAAAAAAAATAAGAATTTCGAGTTTCATGTCAACGTTCTAGGCAGGGATACAGCTCAGTAGAATCCTTCTACTATGGAATCCCCAATAAAATGCTCAGGTTATTCGGTCAAGCAATCGAAAGAAGAAGGGCCGGCTCGCATCTGCTCAATACTAGTATCCCAACCAAGAAAACAAAGTGCTAAGGAATGACGCATGTCCCAGTAAATACAGCATTAGCCGTCACGCCAGTCGCTATATCGGAACATTCGCTCGGTGTGCACGATACTTCTGTCCTGTAACCGACACTAGTAGATGTAACGGTCGATTGAGAACATGAACTTGGTGTGGCCGCACAAATCTCCACAATCTGTACTCGGTACTCTGTGACAGGCATCACCATGGTCACTGTAGTTATAGCGTCAACGATGACTCCTCCTGGTCTCGTGGTCGTCCGAGCTCTCGCCGAGGTACTCGACGCTGGACTCGTCGTGAGCGGCGCTTGGGTCGTGGTTGATTCGTTGGGAAGGGTGGCCGAGGATGATGTGCCGCTACCCATGCTCGTGGTACTGCTTCCAAGCGAAGGTCCCACACTCATCGTCGATGCTGAGGACGTTGAAGTAGAGGAGAGACATGCAGAAGCACCAACCGGGCAGGAAACGACGAGCATGGTGCTGGTAACTATTGTCGTGGTGGTCGTAGTGGGCCCTTCGGCTCCACTGCTCGTCGACTGTGTTGTAGTGACTGAAGGCTGTGCTATCGAGGTGACATCTAACGTGCTTGTGGTCAATGTCGGGACCGGGTCCACAGATGGTGGCTGACTGGGCGCTCCAGAGAAAGTCGGCTCCGGCTGCGGTGTTGCAAAAATCTGTCCGTTCGGACCAAGTATCAACAGCGCAGAGTCCTGTACATCTTTTGGTCTGTCAGCCCTCCTTCTTTTGCATAACGTTTCAGGGTCTCGTCTATAAGTGGCAGCTACGCTCCTCTGAAAGGGACAACATCCACGGACAAAGCGTGGTATTGAGATGTCGGGGCTCTCTTACTTCCTTCCTCACTCGCGAGGAGCAGATCTTGTACATCCGAATACTGCGTGCACAGTCCTGCAGCTGCGTGGTTCGCGGCGTTGAAGTTGACGCCCAGGCAGGCCCCTGACGTTGTGGCAGCATTGTACTGGACGCAGGCGTCGATGCAGGCGGCCAAACTGGCAGCATCGCTCTGAGAAATGATGCTTCCATCGTAGTTCGTCGTGCATTGCAGCTGCCAGGTGTAATTCCCAGGGGTGATATAAAAGAAACCGTCGTATGTGTCGCACTCGGCAACTGTCGTTACAGGAAGAGGGGCCGTCTGTCGAGGCAGGAGCTGTAAAGGTCAGTTTACGCTGTATTGGTTGTACTGTGGAAACGTACCCTCGAGGCGTGTCTCGCAAAACTTTCGTGCCGGGCGGATTCATGAAATGCTCTGTCTCTGGCGCCAGCTGCCCCCAGGTCACGTCCTCTGATGTCTGGTGCAGCGAGCGCAGTCTTCGACTCAGCCAGCAGGCAAGAAACCACGATAACGAGGAGGAAATACATCTTGTTCTTGCCGGAGGGAGCAGGGTAGACGGTCGCATCTTCAGTCTATTACAAAAGCCTGAGTCGATGTTGTGGTTGCACGGTCCTGCATTCTCGTCAGCACTGGAATGTTGCTCGAAGAGAAGCTTCATACACAACACAACTGTGCACATTCAGCGCGCAGTACAGTGTGTGCCTCTTCCATTTCGATTGTCATCGTTCTCTCAGTCTGCCGGGCAAAAGGGTATAGGAGTTGATGGTGTACGATTCCATCAGGGTGACATTATATGCGTCACGATGTTTGACTCCGTCATGGAATGCTGCAGGAGCAGCGGGATCTTGTTGGGAGTCGAAAACATGAGAACTATTTCATAGCTAAAGCATTTCGTCTGTTTGAGCAAGTATATGGGATAGAAAATGCGTATATGCAAGCTGTACAGACGTGCTACTTGGAATTGAGCATAACATCCAATACCAGTAAGTGCAGAACAACAAGGGAGGAAAAGGTGATTCTGGCAGGGAGACTGCAGTTTGCTGAGCCTGGCACGGCTGGGCAAGGAGGTCTCAGCTTGTGAGTACCTATAGGCAAGCAGCAAGGAGCCAACCAGTGGATTCGCGCCCACAGCCGTCCATTATTCGCGGACGGCAGGGGGTCGGATAGTCCAAGCGAAGCCAGCCCGAACACCTTCAAGTCTTTTTCGGCAGGGCCCTCTTGCCCGTCCCTATTCTCCAGAGGCTCGGAATATGCGGCATGATGATGTGCCCATGTCTCCAGTTTACTCTTTGCTCGTGGGGGAGTGACCGCCTCGCCGCATGGCCACGCATAGGGCTAGGAAATCTGACCAAGCGCTTGGTGGATCAAGCTTCATTGAGGTTTTGTACTTCTGTATTCAGCTTCGAAAGATAAAGCAGTTGAGATGAGGACTCCGAAACGGTTGGTGAGGATTCGATTTCTGATGATGGTAAAAGGCCTCGCCGTAGCCTGAGAACGGGCAGCCTAAGAATAGCAAGAGAGGACCCATCATGGCTTTGGCTTTGCCTCGACATGTCTCTTCATAGTCCGCTAGTGAGATCTGGGTTGTTCCAGTATCGTGAAACAGCTTTGCGTGCCGTTTCATTTTGCAATTCGGGAAGTGCCCGATAGAAATTGAAGATGGCGAATTCGAGATGGGTCATGACATAGGTGTTCGGTTGGCGTTGGATGTTTCGCCAGACGTAGCATAGCGCGTTCTCGAGAATTTTGAGGATTCGCGGGTCGATATGGCCATCTTGACTGTTTTGCGCAATTTGGATGGCTTGTCGGGTGGTGATCTCTACTGTACGCGACATATCTTGATATCTAGTGTCTTTCCTTGAGGCCAAAGCAAAGCCGAGAAATTTAAGGTGGGATTTGTTGCTGGTCACTTTTTGGCAGTCGTGCAAAAGGGCAGGGAGGGAAGACGCAAATTCATGGCTGGAATTTCCACACTGATATCAAAGTCCTTACCGTCAAACTTTGGTCGGACCAAGGAAACAAGGCCCCAACCCAGAACCATGGTGGTGCATAGAAAGGTAGACTTGCCCAGCATCAGACAGATAAAGATACTTCAGCCCCACCAGTTTTGCAGTGTCATTGCAGGTCAGTCAGATGCCAAACAGCAGAAAGGTTTTTGCTTTGGCCGTCTATCATTTGGCCCTTGACCCCATGTCGAAGAGGGGACTAACAAGTAAACTTTTCGACGTGGAGGTCGATCAATCACCGCAGCCTTGAATTCTCAGTGGCGCTCTTCCGTCCTCGTCCACGGACTCCCAGACCACGTTGCGGTTCCTGATACCATCTGGTACCATTGGCTTATGCATGTGCTGCATGATCCAGAGGAGAGAGCAAAGCGGATGCACCTCCTCACAGGGTCAGATTGCGATGTCAACGTGCCAGGCGGGGGTTGCGTTGACTGTCTTTGTCCGTACGACACACATTGAATTTGGACGGCCAGACAGGGGTGAAGCTTGAGTAACTCTCGTACATAGGTGACGGATATTGCGGCAAAGATAGTTCAAGGTCAAAAGTCTGTCAGTCGACCACTAAGGTTGGCAGCAGCAGCCTATTTTGCTTCCCCGTGCAGGATCAAAGCCCCTGGTACGGGAGAATGCACATACAAATATACTCAAAACTCTGCCTAAAAGGTCCAAACAACCGAGGCCCGAAGAACCAGTTGTGGACGGGACGTGCGTGGACGAGTACGTACTGTGTATTGCCTTGTTATTTTCCACGTCCCAAGTACCTAGGTAACCGAGAGGATGAGGTGTTGCAGCAGTACCAAGACGCTAAGGCGCCCACGGCGTGGGCCAGTTTGCCAGTGAGAAGTTGAGAACGGTTTTAGAGGCTTCGATAAAGGACAAGGTTCACACCAAAACCATAACATGAGAAGTTGTAGGCTTGAAAGTTTCCGGAAGTTTAGGAGTCGGTGGGAGTCTACCTCGTAAAGAGTCAACATACTCAGTCTGGGCGCCTTGGGGTAGGATTAACTCACCACCTCACTCGGTTTCGGAACCGTCCTGGAATGCCATCATAAGCTGTTCCAGCCACTGGCCACATTACCTTGGTATGTCCTCGTACTATTCCACACTCTCCAGCACTCGCAGCCTCTAGGAGCAGAAGCGCGGGACCATGCTTCCTTAGACTGAAAGTCTCTAGCCGAATTGGTCTTAAATAGAGTTTGTCCTGGAAGGGCCAATGCATACGAGTGCTCGTATTATTGTTGTGTTCAAGCCAGACATGCCAACTGGTGTTGAAATTCACCATGCTCATTGCTCATCTCAGGCAAGACAAGACCTCCGATGCTAAGGCTGGGTCACCAAACGATGGCAGTGGTGGTTACACAACGTGGTCATAATGGCTGAAGGTGTCTGCATGAGCAAGCAGGATGCGACAGGTCGGCGTTGTGAGAAGAGGTACAATATGGAGAAAGTGTGGAACGTGACAGTATGCTCAACGTTAGCCGGCATCTAGATCTGCGGTACATATCGACATCGCTGCTGATCGACCACTGATATCATTGCACCCAGAACAACACATCCCAGCAATCAACAAGGACCAGTGGGTTGTACTTGTAGATGGATAGATGAGGTGTAGTAGTCTCCTTCAGGCAAGAGCTTCGCTTCTACAATGATAAGCGGGAGACCATCTATCATTCGCCAAAATCGCCAGGCTCAGCTCGAACGAGTCGCCAATGCTTGAAGCTGCTGCATCGGAGGCGGTCCAGAATCAGTAACAACCTACGGTCCGGGACGGACTTCATGCACCATACACCATATATACGGCGTTTCCTATCGAGTGGTTTTCGAATCGGAAGAATATAAAGATGCCACCCGAACGTGTAAGCTTCAGCTAAACAAAAAGCGGCTGATGGCGGCCACGTTCTACTATGGTACGGTACGAATCAGATCAAAGCGCACCGGTTTCCAGGAGAGGCTTCCTGCATGAATAGCCTGGGGAGCGCTGCAGGCTTCATATCCTGGGCAAATCAACACGCCCTGCACGCGTACCACCGGAGTCACCGGATTTCATCCACGCCCCTTGTGCGGATTTGTTTTTCCTCCGAGCAACTCTGCGGGACTCTTGCATCCCGCCATGACCGAAGTCATCAAACCTTATTATTCTTGCTACCATGGCATCGCCAGAGTCTCAACTTTGGCCGAGACTTGTCCTCAGACGGTGGGCACTCCCCAACAGTCGAGGTGCATGAGAAAACTTTGTCTGCCGTGACACTTGAGAAATGGGAGACCAATGAACATTCCACGGTGACAGTGGGAAGAACCATCGTCCCTTCACCGGCATTGGTCTTTTGCACGGCGGTGCCTCGACTCCTGCACGCACGACAAATGTACGTTCAACCCTACCTGCAGTAGGGTGGTTGCTCCGGGCATGCGTATATTCAAGAGCCAAAATTCGGGCACGCCTCTTCCATCATACCACGGTTACCGCGGGCACATCCACGACATCAGAACCCCATAGCAGCGATGGTTGACGTTCTGATTAACTAACCATGTCGGTCAATAGGCCCATAACTTAACTTTTCCTCGACAATAGTACTGTGGTACAACTACTGCGTAAGACTTCGCAATGACTTTCAAAGTCCACTTTTGTGGGCGTTTGCTAGGGAAGTTCCTTTCGTGTCACATCACTTGTCAAACATGTCATCATTGATCTCCTTCTGCCCAACAAGGTATTTGCTTCATGAAGCACACGATACTTCGCCACATAAAGGCATGGTCGGCGTGCCAGATGGTACGGTTTCCAACGCAAAGAACACTGGAAGTGTAGGAGAGTGGTACCGAACTTCACTTGCCAGAGTCAACATTTTGCTGTTTCGAGGGCTCCTTGCAACCCCAATCTCCCTCGAGGTGACATTTCCCTGTCACTCACCGCCCTACCAAGCAACGGCACCTTGAGACATTGAACTTTTGCGCCGCCGACCTCAGTAGTAGGGTGTAAAAGCAATTGGAAATTCCCTGCACCCAATCCACCACATCTGCCGTCTCACACTGCTTGTAGTAGATGTCATGTGAGGTCGTTGGCCCTTTGTTCAACATGGGAGTAGGAGGAGTTTGTCCACCTCAGCCACCATTCTTCTGCGATGACGACCTACCCTGAGCCCAAAGCCTCTTGAAAGGTCTACGGTACGAAAGGCGGGGTGAGGAAACTGCGTTACGTGAGGGATTGATTCAGTGATAACCTCTCGAGATGTGATGGAAATCGGCGGAAGGAGGTTGGCCTAAAACTACTATTTATCCCAATATGATTCTCCGTATCAAACCCTTTCTGTGCGGTGAACCAAGCCTCCAAGATGAACCAGCCTCATCGAACATTTTGATTTTGGCTTCTTGTACCTCGACCACACTGATCAGGATCAGTCTGTTTCTGCCCGAGGAAAGTATTGTAGGTACAGAAAGCACGAGAAGTGCATTTCACCGTTTCATTGAGAATCACAAAATTCTCCGCCACCAAGTGCCGACTTTTGACCAAGTCGGCACTTTTCATCTTGATATTCTAATGGTCTACTATTTCCAATCAACAACGGTGGATCCTCCCGCATTCTTATATGTGGGCAAAGATAAAGTCGAAAGTGGGCATACCATGGAGCGAAATCTTGATCCTGATCTGACTACGAGACAGATGAAGACTTGATCAAGTATGGCTGGGATGAGGACGTTTGGTACGAATAGACCTAATTACGCGCGGTGTGTGCTCATTGCTTACGGTAGCCAGGGTACGATGAGAACCAAAGGCTAAGGGGCTCGATCACTGACAACAGTCAGTTCCACGTGGACAACTTATCCAGCGCACACGTCTACCTTCGATTGAAGCCTGGCGAATCATGGACATCGATACGTCAGGCATTACTCGAAGACTGTGCCCAACTGACCAAAGCCAATTCGATCGAAGGTAAGTTGAGCAGAAACATTGGGGTCCTTTGATCCTGACAATGGTCACCAGGCAACAAAAAGGACAACATCACGGTCATCTATACGCCGTGGTCGAACCTGAGAAAGGATGCATCAATGGCGACGGGCCAGGTGTCATTCCATGATCAAAGAATGGTCAAGAAAGTTCATGTGGCTGTGCGGCAGAACCCTATTGTCAACCGATTGAACAAGACTCGGGTCGAAAAGTTTCCCGATCTAGGAGCTGAAAGGGAAGCAGATCAAAGAGAGAAGCGCAAGGTGGAAAGGATTGCTCGAGAACAGCAGAAAGCGAAAGATCGAGAGGAGAAAAGGCAACGCGAGGAACTACGGTGGCAGAAGGATCATGCATATGACGACCTGATGAGGGAAGAGAATATGATGAGCAACCAGGATCGTGATGCTGAATTCTATGAGGACGATTTTATGTAGAAGGCTGAGGTTTGGGACGAGCACTGACAAGGCACGGGATCCAGGCCAATGAGTATTATGCATCTACCTAGGTAGGTAAGGTACATATACCTTAGTATGCATGTCAACAGTGGCCTCGAAGAGAGGACACCATCATAAGGACAACACCCAGCGGATGTCCCGTGTCTCCCATTAGGGGGCCGTCATGGTGGATAGATCCTCCGTACGGAGTATTATTCAGGAAGAAACGCACCATGATGGCACTAACTTCAGGGTGCGAAGCCACGTGGAAATGAAGGCTCATTAGGCTCACCAGGCTCAACTAGGCTGAGGCTGAGCATGTCGACGGCCTTGGTGCAGCCTTAGTTTCTTCTCCGTAAACACAAGCCATACCCAAGGGCCAACACACTTCACCCGTTCCTGTTTTCCCTCTTCATTCATGTTGTTCTTAACGACCTTCGCTTGAAACATCAATCTTGCTTTTCATCTTTGATTTGCTATTCTCTGCTCCTTGTGGTCCGAGCTTGCTGCCTGGCCTTCTTCCTGCACACTGCCAACATCCGTGAATAGACTTGCTCTCGCCGCCTTTTTGCTACCATCCAACCCAGCACTGACTGCTCTCCTACTTAAACCTGAGTTCTTTGAATACGTCCCTACCTCGCTTGTGCAGCTGAAACTTCTCTACATGGCTTCAACAGAAGCGCCACCTCGCGCACATGGTAAGCTTCACCGCCTCCAGGCCACTTCGACATTACTAACACTTCGCAGACCGACATGGGCGACGCCGACCTTTCACAACCTGGATGCGACGTCTCGCAAACCTCAAATCCCTCCACGTCGATTCGAATGATACCAACACCAGTCCACGCCGCTCCAACCTCCCTACGAGCAGCAAGTCCAAGAAGGGCAATATTGCAAAGAACAATCCCTACCCTCTCTCATCGCGAACCGAGTCTCAACACAATGGGCACCTATCGTTCTCTACTCACTTATCCTCGCAATGCTCTCGACACAGCTCCCTCTCCCAAAGCAAACACTCAGTGTCCATCTCCCACGAGAGCCAAACAGGCAATAAATCAAGAGCGCCCACGCTGGCCACACAAGCAGAAACCGCTCTGTCCGAACTCGCCCCCTCCGGCGCAGGCACAAGCGCGACGGCGCCACGTACCGATGGTGGCCGCGACAGCACATTCTCCTCTCCCGCCCCGTCCATACGCTCCATGGCCACGACCCTTACGACGGTCCAGTCCTTAGCTGCTACCACGCACAACAATAATACCCACAACCCCCATACACTCAGCCACACGCCCTCACACTACAGTGGCCAGCCCGCCACCGCTGTACCTGCGCACCTTGCCCCCCACAACGGCCCAACGACCTATCAGTCTGCGACGGCGAATAACATGCTCACGGACGACGCGTCGATCTTGACGCTCGCTAGTTCATCGAAGCGCCGCCGTCGCAACTCCGTCGATACGAACGCTAGCATGAAAGCGCTTGCTCCGGCGAGCATGTTCGGAGGCAGTCGCGAGAGCTTACCCTTGTCCGTCCTATCCGGCACAGCGATTCATCCCGGGGCGGATAACGCGTCCCTGCGCGAAGGCTCCGCATATCCACGGTCGGCTTTGAACGCGGAGCGGGCGAGTTTGATCAGCGCGTCCGGCGTGACTGCGCCGGCGTTGGCAAGTGAGCGAAATAGTTACATTGGGAGCAAGTACGGCGATGCGGCGAGCGTGAGGAGTGGGTTGTTGGGTGCAGGCGGAGGAGGTGGACATGGTCGAAATGATAGCATGAGTGGCAGTATTGGTCAGAGCAGGGATAGAGATCGAGATAAGGATAGGGAGAGAGACAGAGAAAGTGGGATGGTCACGGCACCGACGAGTCCATTGACCGAAGAGCCCGGGATGGCCAGTCAGTATGGTACTAATACTGCTACTACGACTACAGCAACGCTGGGGGAAGTTAGTGAGAAATTGATGGACGAGAAGAAGACGATAGAAGAGCGTTGACCTTGAAACGGCCAAGGACACGGGTCTAATGGTTGATGATTGAGAGCAAGGGACTTGAGTTGGTGGAATGACTGAATGCTGAATGCTGAACGGTGAATGCTGGTCCAGCGTGCTTTGCATACTTTTCCCAATTGACGGCGACTCGGGATATTATTAGCGGCGGTGTGACTGGGACATGATCAAAACTGGAAAAGGACTAGAATTATAGTGCTGGTGTATAAAGATCCCCCCCCCTTGAATTACACGAGTTTTGAAAGAAAGGGCCCCTATCATGTCCATGGCGTGCTCGTTGTAAACAGTGATAAGTGGAAAGAGACTGAAGCCAGGAGCTCGCTTGGACTAAAGCTCACGACGGGGCCGAGGGAGGAGAGGAGATCGCTGACAGCGCGATATACCTGCTGGCAATGGACATAAGGGATACGCTGTCTCTAGCGATCGTGATGCTGATGGTGGGCGTCACATTGCCAGAGTAGCCAACAGTAGAGCGCTTGATAGGGGCAAAATACACATCTGCAAAATGGGCTTTGACTACGACGATGATATCACCAAGAGCACACCGTACCATGACTACACTTCTGGTTTGTTTATTGTTCATTGTTCGCTATGTAGAAAAATCACATCGATACACACATGGTGCCCACCATTCAACACTTGTCATTCTTGTTGACTTTGGAATCACGGCCAAAGTGCCGTTCCACCTGCGGCAAGGTGAGGCTACCATCGGAAAAGCTCATGTTGTCAATGACGACCTTGGCCTGCTCAAAGAAGGACATCTGGATCATGTTCTGAATCGACGAGCGCAGGATGATCATTTCGAGGCCTTTCCACTTCGAGACGCGCGCGACCGACTTCGCAGCGGTGTCCAGAGCCGTCGAAAGCGACGCCGAGGCTTTGGAGGTGGTGGAGGGGACTGAACAAGCGCCAACGAGGTTATTCTGAGTCCGTGTCTTCATCGTATCAAGCGGATAGGTCTAAACGAGCATCAGCAGATTGCAAAGACTGTAACAGGGAAACGCATGGACACGTACAACACACCAAGCACCAACGCCACACAGAGCGCCAGCAACGGCGATGGCACCAGCTGAATTTGCTTTCTCGGCACCGTAGTACGAATTCAGGGTCTGTTTGGTGGTCTCGTAGATGCCGAAGTAGATGCCGCTGCCAACCAGATCGCGAAGCATATGCAGACGAAAGCCGGTCCAGAGACCTAGAGCTCCTCGTCGTTGCATGATGAGTTTCATGGAACCCCAGGAGCTGACTCGGCCAACATTCTTAACGCCAGGAGAGTGAGTTTTCGGGGTATCGCCTTGAGAAGCCATGAGAACAGAGGTTTGAGTAGCATTTTTGATGAGTTCAATGGGAGCTACAGAGTCTGTTAGAGCGTGCAGCATGAACAGAAACTCACGGGAAGAAGCCTACTCAGAACAACGGCAGTCACACCACCCGAGACCATTCCAGCTCCAGTAAAGCAGGCGAGGGTGTAGATGGTGGGATATGTTCCTGGTTTGTTGACATGTTGAAGAGGGGATGTTCCTGTAGCTTTTTCGATCCAGCTGTCGAACGTGTATTTGGCCTTGCGGTAGATGGAGAAACCGAGAGCGCGAGAGAATGTGATCGAGACTAACGGGGGCAATGTACCTGAAGAGTTGTATGAGTATTGTGTGACTTCAGTCTTCCACTTGTTGCTTACCGGCCCAGAACCCACGAAGACCTTCAGTGCGATAGGTGTATTTGGTCGCCTGCCACGCATTTGGAAAGTGACGCCTATATTCTTGTCAGCGCCCTGCTGAGTCTTTCGCCCAGGACGACATACGATTGCATGCGGACTTTGACGTTTTCGAAAGGGGCCTGAAATTGTCAGTTTCCTCCTCGAAAATGTCATTCTGAGACCACTAACCCCTGCAATGACAGCCAACGCAGACGCCGGAGCGGAAGAAAGAACTTGTCTGTACTTCTTCGCGTAATAGATTCGAGTATCAGGAGATTTCCAACCAGTATCCATCTTCGATTGGGAGGACATGGCTATCGGTGGTTGGGACGATTTCGAGGGCAATATGGAGGTGGAATTTGGATCTGGTTCATGATCCCGAGAGACTGTCGACTGATTTGTTTTGCGGGCATGGTTCATCGCTCCCGACAACCAAGGTCAACACAGGTGACCGCAGGGAGGTATGATGTCGTTGTACTATTGTTGAGACACACACACAATGGGCTGCGGAACCCGATGGAACGCAAGAAGATCTCTCATTCATTCACAATGAGAGGATCCCTCCGCGTTCCACACTCCATTCCCACCTCCTTATTCTTCAAGTTGTTCTTGGATCAGAAGTCACAGAGGACGACTGTTTCATCAAAGCACAAGACCACTTCCTTGAAACGGCACCGCAGCGTTCAGGAGGGAATGGTGTGCTTGGACGAATGGCCAGAGGTAGGTTCTTTGTCAATGGAGCTCTTCCACCAATGTTACGTTCTCTTTCTGCTTTTGGTTGAACGACTTTGAGGCTGCCCAGAAGTTCAACGTGCAAGCTTCACCCAGAGTAGCGCTGAGGCAGCTCAGATCGTCAAGTTCTGAAGCTGCGAATGGGAAAGTATCGGAGATGTCTGTCGACCGAGATCGGGATACACGTAAGATACAGGAGATCAAGACCGACAGCGAGCTCTTTCTTGGGCGAAGGGAAGGGGGGTTCAATCTCAATACAAAGCCAGAGAGGAAGATCAGAAACAACAGCGTCTACCAGCAGCAAGCACCTGGAGGTTGTGGGCTATCTGCATGTGCCATGATGGACAGGAAAGAATTAGGCTTGTCTCTGTGCTTTGTCTGGTCAAAGAAGCATTGGTGGGGGTTTGATGAAGACAGCCAATGATCTTCCTTGTGACGTCGATGCCCATGTCGCTTCGAATGTGGCTGCCCCTCCTTTCTCCAGGCTTCAGAACAGGGCCTAATGGAAACAACAACCTGTTCGTCTAGGGGGCAACGTCTTAATTGGTCGGGAGGCATGCGCCGGGGACTGATCTGTTGCTGGTTGGACTGATTGAATTGACGGTCTCGTCCAGGCTAGACTCTTACTAATCTCAAAATCTCCATGATTCAAATATTTCCATGGGCCAGTTGAGTGCCAGTACCTAATTGTGTGTCATGCATAGGCCTAGGACGATCATTGGCGGTCAGTGATGAGATGTGTGAAATGCAAGGACAGCCACCACAGCACAATGATGAGAATGCCGAGGATGTGACAAGTGAGCACAATGCTCGACCGTGGACTTCCTACGGTGTACTGCAGGCCACTTGTCTTCATGCTTGCTGTTTGCTGCTTGCTGGAACCTCGGTTTCCCCGCATCGAAGCCAGACCACAAGCCTGGGCATGCCTGGAGGGCCTCTCGGCCCCTGTAAATCATCAGCCGAGGCTGTCGGCTTTATTCCTTCGGGCGATAAAGAGAGGTGAGATCTCACCCATACCATGTCTACCAAACATTTTATCATTCTCTTATAGGCACCTTTCTCTCACGTCTCTTTCATATCAGTCGGTCCAGTACATTGATAGACCTCGGACTCACCCCAGCATCGACGCTTCTCGAACTTCGCTTGCCTGTACACTACCGCCAGCATGCCTCGCAAACCAGCACCGGCCTACGTCCTCGGCGTGGGCATGACCAAATTCATCAAACCACGTGGAAAAGTGGACTATCATGAACTCGGTTTCGAAGCCGGTGTCAAGGCGATGTTGGATGCACAGATTAACTACGACGAGGTGGACCAAGGAGTCGCATGCTACTGCTACGGTGACTCAACCTGCGGTCAGCGCGTGTTCTACCAATTCGGCATGACCCAGATCCCTATATACAATGTAAACAACAACTGCTCAACAGGCAGTACTGGCCTCAACATGGCCCGCCAGGCCATCGCATACGGCGCCGCTGACTGCGTTCTTGTTGTCGGTTTCGAGAAGATGTCCCCAGGCAGTCTACAAGCCTACTTCAACGACCGCGAGAATCCCACCAGTACTACCAACTCCATGCTGAAAGCTACTAGAGGCGTTACAAACGCGCCCGGCGCGGCACAGCTGTTCGGTAACGCAGGCCGTGAATATATGGAGAAATATGGGGCAAAAGCAGAGGATTTTGCAGAAATCGCCCGTGTCAACCACGAGCACAGCAAGAGAAACCCATACTCTCAGTTCACGGATGAATACACCCTAGAACAAATCTTGAAGTCGCCCATGATCCACCCGCCATTGACAAAACTCCAATGCTGTCCTACTTCCGACGGTGCAGCTGCTGCCGTTGTCGTCTCTCAAGAGTTCCTCGACAAGCGACCCCATCTCAAGTCTCAGGCCGTTCTGATTGCTGGTCAGAAGCTTGCCACCGATTCTACAGAACTGTTCAGCCGCTCGTCAATCGACCTTGTGGGCTATCAAATGTCCGCCTTTGCCGGCAAGGAAGCCATGAAGGAAGCAGGCATAACTCCCGACGACGTTAGTGTTGTGGAATTACACGACTGCTTCAGCGCCAATGAGATGTGCGTGATTGATGCTCTCGGTTTGTGTCCGAAAGGCAAAGCACATGAACTCGTGCGGAAAGGAGATATCACTTATGGCGGAAAATATGTCATTAACCCCTCCGGAGGCCTGATCTCCAAGGGTCATCCTCTTGGTAAGACCGCACTTTCGTATTATCTTCCTTCGTGCAAGCTGACATACAACAGGTGCGACTGGTCTCGCTCAGTGCGCCGAGCTCACCTGGCATCTGCGAGGATGGGCCAATAACCGTCTCGTCAAGGATACTAAATACTGCTTGCAGCACAACTTGGGTCTCGGTGGCGCTGTGGTCGTGACTGTTTACAAACGCGCCGACGGCAAGCCTGCCACACCGGTGCCTGATCAGGAGGTTGGCAAGATAAACCACTTGGGATATAACCCGGCGACACAAGCCAAGGGCTTCACGCTCGAGCAAGCCAAGCAAGTGCTCAGTAAGAAGTCCTTCTCTGATTGGGCTGTGCAGGATGTACAGAATAAGGTGCAGGCTAGGTTCTAGTCGCCCTGTGCAAGATATACTGTATTGAATGTAACGAGTACATGATCATCATTTCAGAAACCCACGCTTTCATGTGTTAGGCACTTGGCGGTGTGTCCTTCTCCTTGAAAGACGAACAAACGAACACTGTCATAGATCTTGCTGACTGATGACAGGTCTAGTGCCTAAGGCACTCATTTCAGGACGTATATTCTACATTCGGACTAAATTTTCAGCTGATCCCTCTCAATCGAGCAAAGCAATCTGCATGTCCTCAGCTTCCCTTTCCCATCTGTGCATGGAGGGCTATCCCATCGACGAGTTGTGGTATTTCCGGATATCCGTTCACTGAGGCCAGTCAACCGCTCCGTATGTTACGTGAGACACGGAATCGGGCATCACGAATCGATTTCTCGCCTTCCTTCCCATAGTTTCAGCTGAACGAAGACAGATCTGGGCCAGGTATGTGAGTGTTACCATTTAGCCACGTCTACTGCGGCCGTGACTTTGCGCATTGTGATTAGTTTCGAGGCCGTCACTTATACAGGGCGAATTACGCTTACCTTGCCCCCTGCCGAGCACATTCGTGTACACAAATCCTTCGAATCGACTGGGAAAGAGACAGACCTCAGCTCACCACCGTGTCGTTGACAAACCCAGACGTGTCGCTCGCCTAAAAGCATGATATGTCGGTAAGGCTGTGGCGGTGGGGAGAGGTCTGGACTCTCCCCTACCTGCATGAATACGAATGTGCTCGGCTGTGCTTGAGCTTACCCCGGCTTCTAGTGGCCGAACATATGCAGGGGATGGGGCCGAGACGGGAAGGGACCAGGGGGGAAGTTGTTGCTTAATCACCTCTTTCGAAGTCGACTATGAATGTCAATTCCAACCTGAGTCTGTCTGCATATCAGCTCATGCACGTCCTTGCCAGTCCCCCAGGAGGGTGTGCCTACTCCTGCACCTGCCCGCATCGCACCTGCTTCGACTTCGATGCAGCCTTTATGTCAAACTCACGACTCTTCGATGCGGTGGCTAAACGAAGCTCGAAGCGCATCCAGAGCTTGGGTGTATCACCATTAGTAGCACCAACATCCTATGAGGACGACAGCGCAATGTCCTTCAGCCAGCCCCTCGCGGTCCAGACTTGCAAGTCTCTGCATGAGTTCTAGGCGTATGCAAATCACCAAACAACAGGGCTAGTAACCGTGCCAACTCACACAAAAGTCTGACGCCACGCTCTCTTGAGGCGATATGCATACATTGACGGCGCTCATTGGGTCCGCATTGTGAATCAGCTGAAAGTCTTGCTTCTAGGCACCTCCAGCAGAGCCGTGGACTAAGAGCATGGGGCACATAGCAAGTATAAAAGGTGGCCAGGCGCCTGAGCTTTGAGGACCTCTCCATCAAATTCCAGAAATTATCAAGAGTCTGTCTTGCGCTGATTGATTGCCGTGATCAATTCAGCGCCCTCCGACCCCGACGCCATGGCTCCAGACCAACCCACAGGGTGGCCCAGACGAGAGTTCTTCGACGATAGAGACAAATACTACGTTCCGAAGCAATATTTCGATCTGACAAAGGTCAGCCCCTTGAATCTCCGCCAACACAAAACGTATGGTGCCTTCTTTCCCAAGACATTTTACGATCAGACTCCAGCAAAGACCAAACTCAACGGGGATTGCTGGGGTACATGTGTAGCGAACGCCACTGCTGCAGCTTTTGTTTACGAGTGGAAGCGGGCCGGTCTTCCAGCCGTTGACGCTTCTCGGCTCTTTATCTACTTCAATGCTCGCCAGATAGACTTTGAAGCTTCCAAAGATCCATGGGATGATCCAAAATCAAAGAAACCAAAGGGTCAGGGCTCATATATCAGACTTGCATTCAAGGCCCTCGACCAACGTGGAGTCTGCGCTGAAAATGATTGGACGTATGACGATGAGCACTTTGCGACGCAACCAACTAAGGATGCCATTGAAAAAGCCCTTGAGAATCGAATGATTCAATACTCCAGGCTTGACCCAGACCAGCCCGAAGGCGTCGAGAAAAACATGACATCTGAGGAGAAAGACATCATTGGGGCGATGACACTGCTTCGTCTCCGCCAATGCCTCGCAGAAGGGCATCCAGTTGTTTTCGGTTTCCGGTATTACTGGAAATATGCACCTTTCCAGAAGACGGACAAGCCAGGCTTTTGGACATTGCCGGCCCTGCCCAGAAAGAACGGGCCAGCTTCGGACGAAGGAGGTCATGCAGTTCTCGCCATCGGCTTCGATGACAAAGGGAAAAGAATCCTTTGCCAGAATTCATGGGGAGAATCTGTTGACGGCGCGCCTTTGTTCTACATCGGATATGATTGGATCAAGGATTTCGAGGCCACGAGTGATTTCTGGATGGTAAGGCTTGTGGAAAAGAAGGAGAAGCAGAAGCCGAACGCACGGGAGTCGCGTCTTTGATTGAAACAGGATAGGCAAGGCACGAAGGACGAGCGCAAGATGGAATATGTTGAGGCCTCATTACTGTGCCAAACGATCTCTCGAGGGACTGAAGCAGAATGCAAGATGGACGCCCATATACTGTCGTTACGATATTCAACAATGAAGTAGCAATGAAGGAAGCCTTGCAGTTGAGATGCGGCTCCTACGGCTGGACAACGCCATACTGTGATAGTTCTCGATCCATGGACTGAGATCCGCGGGAATGAGAATCCGTTTAGGTTGTCATTCTGGATCTGTGTGGATTCGCTCATCCAACTGCCGGTTAGATGTCACTCGATGTGCTCGACACGGATCCAGTGGAGGATCATGACGTGGAAGGTGGTCGAATTTCGGGCATTGAATCATGACGTTGATTTGTAAACAATTTTTTGTTCGTGGTACGGGGGTTTTCCGAATGCAATAGCATGCCGCGTGATGCCGCAATATAAGACCACATCGTTCCTAGCCTCGAATTACATATAGAAATACTGCCAATATACTAGTACACCTTAGACTCCCCTCTTGATATAGATTTCTTTGATATAGAGGTTACGTTAGAGCACCATCTTAAAGTCATCATGAGCAAACGATACCACTCAGACAACAAAGATGCCTCGCCGTTGGGGCAGCCTCTCAAATTCGAGTTCAGCGGCAAGACAGCGCTGAATAGGTTTCTCAAGGCAGCAATGACCGAACGGTTGAGTTCATGGGATCCTGAGCATAAAGAGAAGAGAGGTGTGCCCTCGAAACAGCTCATCAATGTGTACAAGCGTTGGGGAGAAGGCGGACTCGGATTGATACTCACGGGCAACATCATGGTCAGTAGTTAGGCCCTCGGGTTCCCGCCCTGATACTCAGTTTCTGTACTGACGGACCATGACAGGTCGACTACCATCAGTTGGAGGCGCCGGGTAATCCGATCATCCCGCTTGAAGCCCCGTTCGAGGGGGAAAGGTTCGAAGCATTCAAAGAAATGGGCAAGCAGGCCAAAGCCCACGGCAGTCTCACAGTCGGACAAGTCAGTCACCCGGGACGACAAGTCGAAGGGCGGATCAACCCAGACCCGATCTCTGCCAGCGATGTTCAGCTCGAGGGTGAGGTCATGGGCATGAGATTTGCGAAACCTCATGCCGCCTCGCTGGACGAGATCAAGGACATCATCAATCGCTTCACACATGCGGCCGAGTACCTGCACCAGGCTGGCTACGACGGCATTGAATTACATGGTGCCCACGGCTACCTACTTGCTCAGTTCCTGTCTCAGACGACGAACAAGCGGACCGATCAATACGGGGGTTCCATTGAAAACCGTGCTCGGATCATTCTCGAGATTGCACAATCGATCCGGCAGAAACTTCCTGGTTCGTCAGGCTTCATTATCGGCATCAAGATCAACTCTGTCGAGTTCCAAGAGGGTGGCTTCTCAACAGAGGAAGCGAAGGAAGTCTGCGCCATGTTGGAAAGGGCAGAGTTCGACTTCGTAGAACTGAGCGGTGGGACGTACCAATCGCTCGCTTTTGCACACAAGCGCGAGAGCACCAGGAAACGCGAGGCGTTCTTCTTGGACTTCGCCGACAAGATCACCCCCGGCCTGAAAAAGACCAAGACGTACGTCACTGGCGGATTCTTGACCCTCGACGGGATGGTCAACGCTCTGAAGTCAGTGGATGGTGTTGGCCTTGCCAGACCGGTCTGTCAAGAGCCACACCTGGCTAAAGATATGTTGGAAGGAAAGATCAGCGGCGCTATCGAGCAGCAAGTCGACCGAGACAATTTCGGCCTCACCAATGTCATTGCCGGAACCCAAATTCGACAAGTCGGCAAGGATCAGGAGCCGATTGACATGTCCGTGAAGGAGAACGTGGACCTTTTCATGAAGGACATGGGCAAATGGGGCGAGAAGATGAGTAGCGGCGATGCCAGCAATTACGGGTATGTCGATATTGAGAGCGTGAAGTCGAAGCCTTATGGCTCGATTGCTACATAGGTCGACAGGAATAACTGCTAGATAGAAACCGAATTCAGGATATGAATTTCAGCTTTGCAAGTGTACAGCCTGAATTCAATCAAGGTGTGTTGCGTAACCTTCTCTCTTACTCCTCCAAGCGCATCCTCAGCTCGCCAAGCCTGGTAGCTGGCGAGGTGGGAGCAGCACCGCGCAGGTCTCTTGCTCTTTCGACCCCACGGAAAGGCAACCACAGAGACCCTTCACACCCTTGCGCACCATTGCTCTCGGCCACTTACAGCATGCCAGCAGCGTGCCCCTGTTGTCCAGCCATGCCTTTGACCGCAGCGCGATGCGGCTGTGCCTCAATCCGAGCCGCAGGGTGGTTATCAAGTCTGCCACCAGAACTCCGTACGGACATATTATGTCTGGCGTTCGCTATCGTTGTCCTCGAGCTGGAAAGAGCTCTATGCGGCTTTCTTCGCGACTGCCTACGGTAATCTCTTGAAAAACCTTCGGACCATCTCTTGCCTTGTACATGATGATTGAACCCATCGGTCTTGTTGGTACCCTCATTGCCATCGTCCAGATATCTGGCAAGCTCGTTTCTCTGTGTTATGACTACCACAATGGTGTCAAAGGTGCACCTCGAGAAATCTCACAGTGTTTGGGCGAAGTGACAGATGTTCGCAACATCGTCGAAACCCTCCTAAAGATTGCAGGCGCCGACACCAATCCTGACCTGCCAACTCTACAGTCCATGAATGAGCCAGCTTCACCATTGCGAGAGTGCTTAACAGAGCTCTTGAATCTGAAGGCTCTCCTGAAGCCCGATAAGAAGTCTACCGACAAGAACTCTAAACTCAACAGTACCAATTTGCTCTGGCCTCTCCGGCGGGCCGAGGTGAAGAAGCGTCTGGACGCTATTGCCAGGATCAAGGGTACGCTGCAGCTTGCGGTGTCGGCAGATAATGCGTAAGTCAAACGGCAAGCCAAAGATCGTCACTGGTGACATTGTCTTAGTCAGAATATTGTCGATATTCTTAACAATGCCCGCTCACTACCTCGTATTGAGGAGGCACTCGGTATTCTCAAGACGCAGATCGAAACAAATGCGAAAGGTAGTTCTATGGGAAACACTGCTGATACTACCTCGGTACTGACATTATCCAACAGACAACGAAAGGGAACAGATACTACGCTGGCTCGCTGCAGACGAACAAGCGTTCAAGTATCGAGACCACCTCGAGAAACGAGTTGAAGGCACTGGCGAATGGCTTCTTCAACACGAGTCGTACCTGAAATGGAAGAATGAGTTTGGGGAAATATTGTGGCTGAGTGGAATTGGTGAGTTGTCTGACATATTTGTCCGCCTAAAGCTAACAGTCTGCACAGCTGGCTGCGGGAAGTCTGTCATGTGGTAAGTTATTTTGTCCTTATCCACAGACAGAATGGCATAGCCCAGAGAGACCAACTGTCTCACCTTTGGAATTTCCGTTTTTGAGTGGGAGCTGATGTTGACAGCGCAAATGTCATCGAGGCGATCGACGCTCACTGCAAAGGGCTCGAAGATGCGACCGTTCTGTACTTCTTCATCGACGGGTCCGAGCAAAGGCCGTTCGACATCGGGAGCTTGTATAAAACCTTTGCCGGGCAACTTGCATCTCGCAGGAGCGATCTCTCATACACTTTGCGACACTTTGCAAACCTGTGGCGCTCGCACGGCAACGGAGGGCATCGGTTGCAGGACGGGTTGCGTCACTATCTTCGTGAGGAGTTCGCGCACCTTGGCCATATATACCTCGTCATCGACGGTGTGGACGAGTGCCAGGAGTCCGTAGGAATCGATGCCCTGATGAACTTGCTGAAGAGCCTGCGGAACGACGCAAATCAGAGACTGCATATTCTTATATCAAGCAGAGACCTCGAGGTGATTCGACAAAATGTCGCAGCCGTTCAAGCGCGGCGTATTGTGATGCAGGACGAACCACTCCAGTCGGACATACAGAGAACGGTCCGAAGCAAACTATCCGACAATCCTCAATTTGCTCGATGGCCAACGGCAATCAAGTCAGAGATAGAAACATCCTTGTCAGCGCAGGCACAGGACTCGTGAGTTTATCACTGTAGCCACCACGACCCTGCTAACAATGCATTTCAGCTTTCGTTGGGTGGAATGTCAACTACAAACCCTCAGAAAGTGTTCAACTCTAGCAGCGGTGCGAAAGGTCCTAGATAACCTTCCAGAATCCCTTGAGATTCACTACAGGCGAGACCTCGAGAATGTCCATGAAGCAAATAAGCCACTGGTGAGGAACCTTTTAAAGTGGATTGCGTTCAGCTTGCGCCCGGTAAGTTGCTAAAGCAATGAGGACGCCGTGGTCCTGCTGACTACACACTAGCTATCTGTTGGTGAATTAGCGTGTTCAATGCCAATCAACAATGAAGGACATGAGTTCCCATACTTCGACGAGGAGCTAGAACCGCTTGACATGGAGACATTTCTTGATTCCTTCTCGACTTTTGTCACGACCTTCTGTGGCGTCTTGGACTCGGGTGGCGGCCATCGTGTCTACGTCAAGCTCGCCCATTTCTCTGTCAAGGAGTTCCTGCTGTCCGAGGCCATCCAGAACAGTGCTTGCTCCACATTTGCTCTGGAAAGAGAGCTTGCTCATTCGTGCCTGGCCAAGTCATGTTTGCTATACCTTCAGAATATACCCGAAGTACTGTCTGATGATGCGCGCGCCGCCCATCCCTTCTTACATTACGCAGCTTCTTTCTGGCTCGAGCATCTGCGTATGGGAACGCAAGTCTGGACTGGTCCGCCCCTGAAGTGGATGCTTGAGGCTATGTTCGATGACAGGGAAGTCTACTACAAAAACTGGCAGAACACGTCCTGCATTGACAAACCTTGGCTAGACCGTGGTCTTGAGGAGGAGCAGGGAGTCTACGACCGCCTCTATTGTGCTGCTTATCTTGGGCTTGGAAGTATCGTCGACAACTTGCTTCATCAAGGCGCTACGCCAAACGCGACCTGTGGACTGTACGGATTCCCCCTCCAGGCAGCTGCTGTACAGGGTAATCTGTCGATTGTCCACGCGTTGCTTGAAGCAAATGCTGATGTCAACCACAAAGGAGGCAGATATGGGTCGGCTATTGCAGCTGCAGCTGCAAAAGGCCACGAAGAGGTGGTGGTAGTGCTCATAGGAGCTGGGGCCAGCGTTCAACCATTTCGTAAAACCTTCGGCACCAGAACCAGGGATCCATTGTTCCTTGCAGCGATCAATGGTCATTGCGCAATTTGTGAGCTGCTGCTAAGGCATGGTGCTGAGGACGATTTCTCGATCAAAGGAGACCCAGGCTCCGCTCTCGAAGCTGCTGTCCAAATCGGTCGTCTCGATATTGTCAGGGTACTACTAAAGCGTCAAGAGGATTTTGACTTGATCATCGCCAGCCAGCCATCAGCAGCACAGTCGGGGAACATTCAGCTTGTTCGGGAATTGCTTCCTTACGGTAGTAAAGCAAGACAACTCAAGATGGCTGCGAGAGCAGGGGACACAGCTACCGTTGTACAGTCACTGAGAGATGGAGCACGCCTCACCGATCAACAAGACTGTGTGTATGAGTATGATTTCGATTTCCCAGAGGCTATTCAAGGGGCGGCAATCGGCGGTCACATCTCCACCGTTCGGACGTTACTGTCAGAAGGAGCTGATCCATCCAATGCTCTTACATCCGCAGTACACGGCGGAAGCCTTGAGATCGTACAGATGCTACTTGACGCAGGAGCTGGTGTGAATGAGAAGGAGTCGTCGAGACCACTGAAGACGGCCGCCGAAAGCAGACGCCGGGATTTCGTTGAATTGCTACTGCAGAACGGAGCTGATCCATCCAGTGCTCTTACGTCCGCAGTAGAAGGTGGGAGTCTTGAGATCGCACAGAGGCTACTTGACGCAGGAGCTGATGTGAACGAGGACTCTTCGATGCCGTTGCATAAGGCCGTGGATCAAGGACGCCGAGATCTAATTGAGTTCTTGGTGTCGAACGGCGCCGATACACACCAGGCACTTTACAAGGCTGTGAGAACAGGCAGCATCGATAATTTTCGACTACTGGTGGAGCTTGGTGCTGACCCAGCCCTACGAAGACCAGAAGACGCTGTGTCGATGCTTCGAGCCGCTACCATCGGGGGATCCAGCCCTATCGTACAATATTTGCTCGAAACTGGCCACAAGCCAGGTCCCTACGACAAATGTACAGAGACCAGTCCGTTGACTGAGGCTATCCGGTGTCATCGCTGGCAAATTGCCAAGCTCCTGCTGAAAGCCGGCGCCGACGTCAATCCGCCAATTGCCCATGATGCAAAATGCTCTGAATTTTACAATCCATCTGATTGGGAGCTAAATTGGTACTGGGACTCGCCACCGCCAGCACTTGAGGAAACACCACTATCCTGTGCAATCAAAGAACGGAATGAGGCGCTTGCTCGTTTACTCATTGACCGCGGTGCGCTGGTTGCGCCTCAGAGCCCTCCAACAACGGGGACACCGCTGCTATATGCAGCGAAGGAGGGGTTGGTGGAGCTCGTGAGGGAGTTGCTGTCTCGGGGGGCCGATGCAAATCAACAAGGGACATTCATCAGCCGCGGCAAACCGACTCTTCCGATTGTTCTTGCGGCCCAACACGGCAACGAAGAGATGATTCGTCTCTTAATCAATGCTGGCGCAGACCCAAATGGGCAGGACAGCGAGGGATTTAGCGCTCTCCACAAGTCTGCTGCGTGCAGCAACGCAGATGTTTTGAAACTCCTCCTTGAAGAGTACAATGGCGACATCAACCTGCGGCTCTTGAACGGGAGCCGACCTATTCATTCAGCAGCGTCCAGCGGCCGAGTGGAGCAGATTAAAACCCTCCTTGCTGCTGGAGCCGACATCGACAGTCAGAACGACGACGGGATGACGCCTCTGCACTGGGCGGCCGAGGGAGGATGCTGGGACGCCGTCGAATTACTGCTGGATCGAGGAGCAGTGACAGACATAAGGGCGGATTGTACAGGTGTCACCGCACTGGATCTGGCACAGCTTGCCCGTCAAGAGCCTGATTGGAAAAGGCGGAAGAATGAAGGATGGGATAAGGAGAGGGTCGATGGTCTCATGGAAAGATTGAAGCCACGGGCGAAGATCCCGTAGTCCCACCCAGGGCCTGGTAATCTCCTATCCATACCGGCTTCTTTGTCGCACAGGTATTCATATCATATCTTCTTCCTCACCTTCTCCTTCTCCTTGTCCTTCTCCTTCGTGTGTTCGGCTTCGTTCTGGACGACCAAGATGCTCCCTGCCAGTGCAATGCCAATACACGTCATGGCCATGAGGCTGATTCCGCCGGTGTTCGGTCTGAATTTGCCCTCCTGAATCAACTTCAACGTACTGAAGTATCTATATGTGCCGTGTGCGACACAGAGGCTGCCGCTACCGACGAGGACACCCGCCGCAAATTTCGTCCTCGAGTCGGACAAATGGAGCAGGGTAGGCGACAGAGCTGCGAATGCTTCGACCTTTTCAAGCGCGACACCCAGTGCAATGAACCCGAGACCAGTGCGTGCCCAAGCAAGAAACGTCCGTTCTGATGCCAGGAGGTCACGGGCAACGGAGCCAGTGTTGAGAAGGGGAGGGACGGATATGTATCGTAGAAGTCGAGATAGCATTTTTTGAACGGTAATGGTATCACTATTCGCTCTAATATTGAGCCTTCTATACAGCTCGAACACTCATCGTCAAGGTTGTGGCCGGAGTCTTTATTGCTTTGCGCTCTGCTCGTTTCTTATAGATATATCTCCGTCAACGGCAACTGCGCCGAGAAATCCAGTTCCGTGGGGGACAAGTCTGGCCAGCCGACACCCGTCGATGTCATTTTTATTTCCCCCTCCTGCAGGTAGGTTATACTCACCGCCAGACTAGTATTACCGGCGGGCTAATGTTTCAACAGACTTCCTCAACATGTCCAAAGCAGCAGACTTGGACGACGACGAATATGTGGCCAAACTCCTCGCCGAGGACGCCCGGAAGAGTTCGACCAATTATGCGTCCCAGGGCTTGTCTGCGCTTCTGCCACCGAGGAGGCCAACGGGCTCAGGCTTGAAGCCGAACACGCGCTTCTTAAGGACACTCGTGCGTGAAGTAGACAGCCACAACGCCGCACTGAAGAAGAGGGAGGAACTCGAGGCCAGAGCACGTCTGAGGAGCATTCAGGACGAGAAGCGATCCCGCAACGATCGGGACCGCAAAGATCATAGCGAGCATGGGCGTCACAGGGATGGAGATCGAGAAAAGGAAAGGGAAAGACAGAAAGCACGGGGGCATGACAGGAAGAGGCGGCGTCTGAGCGATGACGAAGAATATGACGGTGGGAGAGCACAGCGCGAACGGCACGAGAGATCGCGAAAGTCCCGGCGCAGTCGAAGCCGCGAGCAGGAGCAGAGTAGGAGTCGGGAGAGGAGGCGCAGAGACAAGAGGCAACACGACGACAGTGACGCGGAGAGGCGGTCGTCAAGGCGCGAGAAACGCTCCGAGCATCCAAAGTCCTCACGGCTGTCGCGGTCCCGGTCCTGGTCCATGTCTAGATCGAGGTCTCCCGCCGGGCATCGCAGCAAGAGAGACAGCGACAGAGACGCGGACGACGGTGAGAGACCACGGCACAGAAACAAGCCTCGCAACCGGAGCGTCTCCTCGACTTCATCAGACCCATTGTCCTCCATCGTAGGACCCGACCCCGCGGACAAACCTATAACCACCCGAAGACGAGGACGTGGCTTCGCCCGTGGCGGACAATCCTCCAACATCGACGCGCACTTCTCCTCCAACTACAACCCGGCCCTCGACGTCGACGCCGACCCAAACTCCTCCGACGACGCAGCGGACTGGGACAATGCGCTCGAAGCGCTACGGGATCGCCGAGCATGGCGTGCCAAACAAGCCGATCGATTGCGCGAGGCTGGCTTTGACGAGGACGAGATAGACCGGTGGAAAACTACATCGTCGCAGAAGACTCGGCTCGGCGATGGCAACGGCGACGGAGATGAACTACGGGAGGTCCGATGGTCGAAAACAGGCGAGCAAAGAGAGTGGGATGCTGGGAAACCGGCGTTCGGTGGTGTAGATGGGACGAGTGAGGAAGACGACGATGGGGACGCGGACCACAACATCGCGACTCAAAAGAAGGAGGAGAAGAAGAAGCCAAAAAAGCGCGGCGCCGAGACTGTTGTCGCCGAAGCATGGCGGAGAAAGGACAATGGCATGTTGAAGCAGTTCCGCAATGCGTTGGGATAGATACAAAAACGAACACCAATACGGTCTCAGACGTTTGTATAGGTCAGGCTCAGGCTCAGGCTCAATCGAGACATTATGGTCGAGTCAATACATTTATATACGCTTGCAGCTATAGTCATAAGCCCTGTCTTGCCTGTCCGACTCTGCTCAAGCTCAAGTCCGAATCGAGTTCGAGGCATTCGAGTCTTCATGGCTTCATGTCGGTCCTCATCGTGGCGCCCACGTCCCTGGACTCACATTGTATTCGTCGACACCGTACATATCATCCATCGAAAAGCCTTCAACTCGTACCGCAACCGCGCCTCAAGGGCCCGGACCGTCCATTGCCGTAATTGTCCATCGTAGTCCAAACAACATTAATCTGCATCGCACAAATGCCGCCATAGAGTGGAGTCGCCAATTCCTCGAGCCACTCCATTTTGATAGCCTTCGTTACAGAACCCCATAAAAGACCGCCCGAACAATAAATCCCAACATCATGCAATAACGCCGCAATTCGAACATGAATACAAACAACCTTCCTGGAAAAACAGGGGGACGTCCTCCTCTTCTTAACTGCCTTGACTGTCAGGACGCTCATCACCTCCCACACTCTTGTCACTGCGACTTCGCTTCCAGAAAGCAAGTCCTGCTAGCTTTAGCTTACTTCTCTTTCGACCCATAGTTCTCGTGTTGATCTTGCGATCTCTGGCACTGCCGTCGTCAACCTCGCCATTGCGCAAGATCGTGGTATGGATATCAAGTTTGCTGCTCTCCCGGCTTGTGGCGCTGTTGCTTCCCATACTGAAACTGGGCCTCAATCGGGGACTGGGCGACTGCGTTGGGGCAGTAACCGCACGATTGCGCATGTCGTGGAAGCCATTGTGATTCCGCGATATGTCGTCGTTTGGCTCCGAGGTGTTGTTGCTGGTCGCTCCGATACTCATACTTGGAGTCAAGGTCCGGTCATCCCCACCTCTCAAGGTTGTCTCGCTGTGTGCCGACTTGGACGGCTGCGGACCATCAGATAGGTTTTTGCTTTGCTGTTTCATTTCATGATCGCTTGCAGGTGCACTGGCTCTAGCGCTGGCATGCGCAGCCGAATATTGAAGTCCTGGGGTGTACGTTCGCACAGGTTCGTCTTGCCTTGACGTGGCGAACTTGAACTTGGATGCATCAGATATCGTGGGCAACTGCTTCTTCTCGACTTCCAGAGCTTCAGCAGGGATGGCCTCACTGCCAGCACGCATAGACACAGCCTCGTCCCTGCGCGTATCGGTAAGAGCACTCAAGGAGTCTGGGGACAAGTCATTGGCAGCAGCAGTCTGTCTAGGCGTGCTGCTAGCAGTGGGGTTCTTGTTCTCTCTCCAATGTGTACCACTTGATCCTTCATTTTTGAGACCATGATCGCCGTTAACGACCAGCTTTCCTGACTTTCGTGGATCATTTGATGATCTCAAGTCTGCATGACTTTTCGTGGATCCTGACGTCTTGGTCGTGAAATCATTGGCAGATATGGCAATGCCGGCTGCTGCTGCCAGCGACGACGGACGGGAGGTATTCTGAGGCGTGTTGTTGCTGCTTCTTCGGGCGTCGGATCCTCTACCCGCCGACTCAGGTGAATCGTTTCGACCTCGCAGTGGTGATGTTGGCAATTCGTTGCGACTAGGTTTTCGACCAGCAGGGCTTTGCGTTCTAGGACTTACAGGGTCTGTCTCACGAGCGCCGGCGCCTCTCCTGAGAAGCTGCATTTTCTTTTCATGCTCGGCTCGGGTGAACCATACGCCTTTATTGGTGAGGATCTCGTCAGCCGCGAATCGCATGGCTGGGATGACATCGGCGACATTGGCAAAGAGAGGATGAGCGAATATGGCCATGAAGCCAATCTGGCCGTTAGCCAGTTTCAACATGTTGCCCAACTCAGGAGGGCCACCGAAAAGGGCTGTTTCCATGCCCACGGCTTGTTCCATCTCTCCCTGGTGAGCAAACTCTTTTTGCAGGAGGTCCGTCCACTTCTCTGCTACCGCCCATGGTCGCGCCTACGCTTCTTAGTATGGCAGACTCACAAATCAGGTACCAGCACATCTTACCACATTGCTGATGTCGGCGCACTTGATAAGCAGGCCACATGCGAGCGTACGCGCCCATTCAATATCCTTCGGAGTCCATGCATCCGTAACGTTGGTTGCGTGGATCTTTTCCTGCAGATTGCCGAGTTGTTGCATATAGTCGGAATGTAAGCCCATATCGGTGGCTAGAATTGTACTAATCATAAGTTTCCGAAGCGCTTTATCTTGAAACGCCGCTGGCCAATGACGGCGCAATATCTGAGAGTAAGCAGCACAGTGGAAGGCTTCCAGGACAGACTGATCGTTGTACAGTTGAGCGAGAGGGGCGTTCAGCTTGACCAAGAACATGTTGTTGACACCAGGATGGCCGACATCATGTCCAATCGCAGATATGAGGAGAGTGAGCGCTTCAAAAGGACCCAGGAGACGTGCGATAGGTGTCTTATTGTCCGTGAGAGGCGGTGGTTCGGAACCGGCGGGATAGGGCGGGAGGATGCCTATCTGAAGGAGAAAGTAAAAGACTGACTGGAGGACGTCGACGGCGTGTCTGAAGTTGTGATAGAGAACAAACGAATTATAGGCAATGCGACAGCCTTGCATGAAATGGAGGAGGTCGGCTAACAAGAAGGTTAGGCAGTTCCAGACCGTGACCGAGTTAGAGCATACCTTTACTCATGCGCCAATTTTCCACCGATTCGAGGTTCTCCAGAGCATGATTGAGGATGAAGTAGCCAGCATAGACCAATTCGTCTTCAGTGAAGTCATGCGCATCAAACCCCCAACTGCCGACAGCCTGCGCCACGACAGGTTTTCGTACCTCTAATACGAAGAGATCACGATATTGATAGTCTTCGATCAGTGTTTGCGGCTCGCAAATGCCTTTGAGGAGTTTCTTCACCATTGCTTCCCTAAGATAGGCGTAAGGTTTTTCCTCTTCCATACCAACCCAAGACTGCTTGCGGGATTTTCTGGTCATGCCCATGAAGCCGGACTGTTCCTTCATTGCATTTTTGTATATGCGATATGCGTGGACTGTCAAGCCCATGATGCCTGCTTTGTTCAAGGGACTTTTGACCACATCAAGGGCTCCTGCGTCCAGACATTGAAGCATCAATTGTGCATCGATGATGTCAGAGTTATCTCTGATCTCGACAGCCTTGGATTCAGGACCATATGGAGCCCGGGAGATTTCGATGGGGCGGACATCCTCGAGAGCTTGATCGTGCGAGTCCTTCCTTTTGGGTTGAACAATAGCCACGGGGATGATGAGTTTGACACCTTCATCCACCTGTAAATCTGAAGCTATTCTCGACAGGAGTTGTAGACCATATGACTCGTCTGATTCGGACGAGAATGTGATCTCCCTCCGAAGTAGGCTCGGAGATGGTAGCGGAGAATCCAGTGGAGGAAAGAACTTGGACTTGGTTCTCGCCGATTCGACCTTTGACTCGGATCCTACGTCGAAACAAGCGAGAATAGGCGTACAATCGAGCTTGACTTGATCATGGAGTTCGGACAATTTCGTGGAAAAGGCTCTTCCAGAGCTACATACATAGACTAAAAGATTCGGTCAGCATCTAGGTGCATGGGTGTTTGGAAAGTGGTTTTACCTTGATTGAAGACAGTCAAGAACGCATTAACATTAGATTGAAGGTCCACTGGTAGTTCCGAAAATTCCACTTCTGACCCTGCTCTCTGCGGTGTATGGGGCGTCAACCCGTCTCTACAGATCCACCTTTCTGTGTTGAATCGCTCATCAATGTATATGACTCGACAGGCGGCAGGATCCATAGTGTGCTGCAATGATTGGAGTATGAAAGGAAAACACCGTGCTTTTCGCGGCCTTAGGGGCCCATAATGCGATCGAGAGGATCGTTCGGTTCGACCAGTGTAGTTGTGGAAGTTCGGGAAGGTCGTGATACTCGAGACAAACAGTGGTTATTCCGTCAGCAGGTTGTCGGCAGTTGAGGGGTGGTCAGGGAAGGAGCATTGCGCGCTGAGTGGGAGGTGCTTGTCTTGTTCTCTTTTCCTCGAAGGTGCGACAGAGGTAGATTCGGCTGAGGTGAGGACCATGCGGCAATGAGGGACGGTTGCTGATGCGCTGTGGGATGGTGAAGGGAAACCGGTTGAGACCTCAGGCGCGAGCAGTTGCTGTCGAAGTCGAGGTAATGGATGCGGCCGGAAGAAGAAAGGCAGCCCGCAGCTGTCAAGTCTTCGAGTTGTCGGGTGGTCGCAGGTGTCGGCGGAGAAAGCGAGGTAGCTGCAGGTTGACGAGACACAACAGCGCCGCAATGGACAAAGACAAATGAGATGGCAGATGCGGGCGCAAACCGAGCGAGGGCTGTGATTTCTGGGAAGCGCAGCGTGCGTGTGCCTGGAGTCGGAGAGGTTGAGCTGGATGGGATTGTGGTCATACACAGGCACTAACAAGAGGCAAAGAATTGAATTGAGGGAACGAGAGGCCGAGCAAAAGAGACGAGGACTGCGGTAGGCTACTGGTGGGAGCTGGGATCAGCAATTGGTGGATTGGGGACCATGGAAGGCTCGAAGAACAAGCAGAAAATGCGGAGCGTGCCCAATAGGCGACCCAGCACACCACGAATGGGCTTCACTAGGCCTAGTGTGGCCGTGATGGCCACCGGACGGCAGGGCCTGCTTCTCTGAGTTTAGGCATGACTCGACATGAAATCACGAAATGTCAGACTGACAGAATCTTACCTTACCTTACCCAGGTATACCTGGTCGGCTCTAGAAAGGACTACCCTTACCTAAAGGTTAAGACACAAAGACCTGAACTGCTATACTTCTCCGGATGACCTACACAGTACATCAGATATTGGCCTGCCCAAGTCCAGCCAAATCACTTCCCCCAGCACTCCCAGAATAAATCTACAACAGGAGTGAGCGGCCAGCTCAAAAGAAAGCCCACTGTCAGACACGTCCCCGAGCTCCCCTCATTCCAAGGCTCTCCAGCGCCTATCTCTTGATCTTGTTTCACTGCTGCCCAGGATCTAACGCTTCCACAAGACCTTCTAGAAGCCTTCCTAGGTGGTTGTGTGGCCCTCATTTTACTGACACATGTCGTTCTAACGGGAATTTAAAAACAACGAGAGACATCGCCCAAACATGTCGTCTGCTTTCTTTCTGGAGCCCAGTCAAGCCTTGATCATTCCAAGTACTGTCTCTCTGGCGTATACTATCAATTACACTCTTTCCTTGACTGGGCTATCTCACTGATATGCCCATTTCATCGCCTCATCCAGGTCTCGCTTCTGTCGATCAATGCCTTTTTGCCATGTCGATCCCGCTCTGACATGGATTTCCTTCCTCTGTTCGGCGCCCGTGCATCAATCGAGACTGATCACCAGCAAAATCATCTGCCCCCCAGTTCTCATCCTCCCCACCATCTAGGGTTCAGATACCTTGTCTCTGGCGCTCACTGGTCAAACCCTTCGCACGTCCCTACCACAATAGCCGTTGTTGCTCTACCCACGCACGGCTCCTTCCCCCGGGCAATGTAGGCAGAACCTCAGGTCCCGGTCGCTATGCAAAAAATCATTCAAGGGTCACCGCCGTTCGAACTCCTGGGTGCTCGACACCTAGCGCTCGAGGCTAGCCGCCTGTTTGAATCGCTTAGCCAGAGTTTCTGATGGGCTGCCAGCATCGCCAGAATCTTGTTCTGTTTCCAAAGGCCACGGACGCTTCAAGGGCCGCTCACCATATGATTCGAGAATCGCCATCAAGGTTCCCCATCCTGAGCAGTCGGTAAGATGAATGGCATCAACCTGATCCCGCTTCGTTGCAACGTTGCAGAGTAACCGTTCTTCATCCTAGTGACCGTCAGACAGTACGCCGCAAATCGTACACGGACTTACCTTGCTGAACACGCCCATACCATGAAGGAAGCACAGCAGATGGAAATCCGAAACTGCATCCACCGACTGCGACGAACGAAGCTGCTTGGCGACGTCTCTAGGATCTTGTCCTTCTGCGACAGCTTCTCGGTTCTCAATGGGGAACTTGTTGTTTTGGAACAAAGGGGTGGGTTGGATTGGCATGCCTGCCGTTAGCGACACTAACAGGTATTCCACTGGGAAACTGGGTTTAGCATTCTCCTGCACATTGGCACCATATTCGTTGATTCGCCGATAGAAGACTTCCGGGATATATCGTGACTTGGATTCGGTTCCTTCATCGTCTTCAGACTGCACAAGCATTACCGAAGGATCTGCCGAAGGTTCGACAATGTCGGCCCGCACCATCTCAACGGCGGCATTAGAGGCCTGGTATGCGTTAATGGTGATGGCCTCATCTTGATCTCCCGTGACAACGCATGTCACGAACTTGGAGCCAAATCTGCCGGTTTCGCTCCATTTCGAAGGCATGGGGTACTGCGCTTGAAAGCGTGCGGCAAAGGCGATTTCCAACGACGCGAGGAAGTACGAGTCAACGTGTCGTTTACACACAGCTTGGCCTTCGCCTTCCTCAGGGCTCATCAAGTCTGTGAAGATGACACCGACGCGCTCCAGACCACACAGTCGTGCCACTTCGTCGACGTCCCCCTCGTTGGGCCACTCCAGTAGCGTCAACCCATCGACTTCGCTCATCTGAGGTGGTTCGTAAATGGCTTCAACAATGGCCCTGACGCCCAAAGGGACCTCGGTGTACTCTTCATAACGACCGTACAAAAAGCCCAGCCGCTGGCAACCGGATTTTCGCCAAAAATCAATCAGTCTGTCCACCATGTCGGCCGAAGCAAACTCGACATGATCTACCATACGGAACTCTTGTGGTTGTAATGTGATCGCACTAGGTTGGCATTTTGTGCAAATACCTTCGGGCCACGGAGGATGTCCTGAAGGACAATTCTTCTTCACTCTGTAGTATGGTTCCGTCAGCGGCGGCATGTATGAGCTCTTCAATTCTGGTTTGTTGGTGGCCGAGTTGATCTTGCGCAAATAGCTGTGGAAAGACAGATGTTTGATCTTCCTCTCCTCAAGATACTTCTTGTCGTAGGGCTCGAGCGGTTGGCAGTAGTCACACATTCCCTTGGGTCCATGCCGACACATCTTAGCATCCCTAGGCCGAGATATTTTCCCATCTCGCTTATCTAGGCGATCGTCCAGGGCAGACTGTTTTATTACTTCCCAAGGGTTTCGTACGAGGGTAGGTGAGGTGACGGTGGGTGCGGCGATCGGTTCGCTGGGCTCGGGTAGGGCTATGGTGCCATTCAGGCGTCGAGCAGCAGAGGGGGCATCGCCATTGGTGTGGCCATTCGCTAAGTTCTCAACTTCCTGATATCCAACGAAGAGCTTGTCGCCATGTCTAGCAGAAGCCGTCAGTCTAAGTTTCATGTCGCCTCATATCAGATATATACTTGAGTCCAACTTGCCGTAGTTCCACACCCGGCAGGTCAGCAAGCCGTCGTTCTCGATCAGGGTCTGGCTTGGATCCGACTGGTTTATTGCTGAGAACAAGGGTGGCAGCATCCGTGTTTGGAGGGAGGTGGTCAAGTATCTGCGGATCTGTTACCCTTCCGCCACGAGGGCGAGAGTGGCCTTCTTACCTGGCTCGTCAGGGATGAAAACTGCTGATTGGGCTCGACGTTCAAACGAAATTGTCCCCATCTCGACTCGAATCGCAACAACATCTCGTGGGGATGGGTCCAAGAAGTACGGTCCGGAAGGTGTGAGTAGCTGTTGCGGACAAGGCAAGGATGTGAGATGACAGAAGGCTTAGGTAGACGCCAAGTTGGGATGGAGGCTCAAGGCAGGAAGAGGACAGGGACTTTGTGACAAGAGAAGGGAAGAGAAGCGAAGAGTTGGTAGCAAACAGGCATGAGATGATGTTGAGTGTCCTAGATACCTTATTGCTGAGACAATCGGTATCGGACATATTTCACGTCGCCGCTTCATATTCACAGGCACCACTTTATGGCGTCATCTTCTGTGCCGCCGCAGCCTTGCAGCGTCCTTCGCGTCATTTTACAACAACATTGGGCTATTCAATTGCACACACCCAAAACACAGTTGATTATTAGATTGTGATGTAAACTCCACTGGCTAATGATGACTCTGCTGGTACAGACTGCGTATTCCTGTTCCTTAACGCCATTTTGTTGCTGAACAGTATGATCATAACCCCGTCTTCCAAAAAGAGGCAGTTTGTCGGTCATGTCCCCTTGTATAACTGACCCAGTCTCTTCTCCAGTACCTTCTTCCCCTGTTCCGACCTCCAAACCTCCTCGGGCGGAGCGCCCTTGACAATATCCCAGGCCAGCAATTTGTCCGTGACTTTGGTTAAATCCTGCTGCTTCCGCTCCCAGTCCTTGTCGCGCTTGAGATGAACTCCGGAGGTAACAACAACCAATGGCGTACTGGGATCTTGGATATTGCGTGCACTGACGACCTCATTCTTCGTGAATGATTCGGCCACCAAGTTCTCCTGTAGCTTGTTCTTGATGAACTTGCCGCCCTGGTAGGATGATCTGCCAAAGACTCGGTCCTCCTTCGTACGGCCTTTGAATAGGGCTCCGGCAAGTCTGTCCAAACCGAGTGGCGATATGATGCCACGTCCCCACAAGACAAAGCCTCGACCAGGGCTTGCAATTTTGTAGAGTAGATCCTCATGGAGTCCGTCGATAAACATCATGCCCTTGACGTCACGCGGATGTCTGGCGGAGAAGACACGGCTGTAGATGCTGCCTATGCCAGCGGAGACGAGAATCCAGGGTCCGTCTTCTCCTGCAATTGCCAATGCCTCTGAGATGGCGTCGGCAGACATTCCTGCCGAGTGAGGAGATGGGGCGTTGTCGGACCAAGCCAAACCAGGTCGGTCCCAGTAGCAGTATCGATCAATTGTGCCATTGACGTATGCATCATAGACCCATTCTTCGAACGAGTACTCGACAGGCATATATCCACCCTCAAGCAATACGGTAGGTTTTGGATTTCCATCAGCGTCGTATGTTTGGTTGCCTACACAGGCCAGATGAACGGCATACTTGTCTCCGTCTACCAAATACCGCTTCCCGGGAGCTTGCAAGGTTGCATCTCTTGATCGCAGGACCAGTGTCGCAGTGAGGAGGACCGTGATAGCCACGAAGATGACCATGAGAAAGGTCGCTGTGAAGACAGCACACCATTCCCGTAGCGAGCGTCGGGTCTCCTGGCGACCAGTGAGGCGCTCTTCCTCTTCTGCCTTGCCCCATTTGACTGTCCTGTTCGTAATGACATTGTAAGCTCCGATCAGGGCAGCCCAAATGACCGATGCAACGCCAATCCAGCCTTCTTCAACTCTGATCCGCGGCACTGCTAGAATGATGATCATGTCGATGAGCAACAAGACGGAAATAGCCATCTGGAGGATGCTCATGGCAGTTGAAGGCGTCGCGAAGAACAAGAGGGCTGTCAGGATGTTGCCAATGGTAAGAGTAGTATAGGCGACATCAAAGAAGCCGGACCCTCGCGAATGCATGCCTGGTGGGCTGATGAAGATAGATATGAATAGCAACACCCACCAGAAGCAGGTGACTATTAGGAAGAGGATCTCGAACCATCGTAGTGCCCGGACACTCCATAGATTGTAGGGAGAGACCTGCGGGCTATTTAGCTGGTTGCGATTCCTGATAGTGAGCTACTTACTGCAGGATCATCTGGACTCAGATAGCCCACGCCATGCTCATGGCGAGGCAACAATCTTGTTCTTTCATTTGCCTCGTCTGAAGGCCTGCTTGGTTGGCTGTGAGAAGAGGCGGCTCTTTGATCTTGATCCTCCTCTTCTGGTTGCTGTTGCTCGCCATTTTTCTTGCTTCCCCAGAGGGACACCATTGTCGGACTAGGCGCCTGCAGAATCTGTGCTGCAAATGGAGGTCGGATGAAGTGCTGTGGTACGGCGGGGAAGAAGGGTTGTCTCTTCCACAAGGCAGACGGGTCGCCGGACACTATGCAAGGGAAATGTTGGCAAGCTTGAACTGGTCACAGTTCTTCTCGAGCCCGATTTCTTTTGATGGCCAGATGCGCAGGTCGAAGGTAGGGCAGGGAAGCTGTGGTGACGAAGTGGAAGCTGGGCCAGACGCCTCGATGCGCGGTTGAGCTGCGGGCTTGGATCAAAATTATTCAGAGGACGTCATAAGCGGGACAGAGCTTAAGTTAGTGCGTTGGCTTACGGCCATCATGGGCACTCATGGGCTAGTCGTGGTGGTTCCGTCCAGCTCGACATGGGTCATGATGGGCCCAAGGCTACGCACTGCACTCACTGCTACTCGTAGGTCACATACCCATACGGATACAAACATGAAGGCTTGGTGTCTCGAGGTTCCAGATGTTCTTGGAGAAGGTGTTCGTAGCTACGAACTACGAGTAGCATTGAGCAATCCTCCTTGAGTCCTGTTCCTTCTCCCTCTGTCCACTGCTTCTCAGAGGGAATGTGTGTCCTCAAAATACTCCAGGTAGAAGTCTCAATAAGGCGGATCGCCAGCTAACGTCGCCTATCTCTTACGAGCTTGTATCCCTGCCCATGTGTCTTTGTCCAATCCCAACTGCAACTTGACCCCTCCTTTCGGTGCTTGCCAGCATCAGCAGACACCACCGCAATGGTTTTATCGCAGTTCAGCCTGTTGTCCCGAAATCCCTTCCGCCTTCTTACTTTGTGATTGTCCCTATTATGAGTGACCTTCAGCGAGCATTTGCTCGAGCTCATCTGTCTCGCTTACCACCAGAAGCTCCCCCTCACCCTCCGCCTCCCATTCTTGACGAGCGTGACGAAGACCAGGATGAAGTGTCAGGCATCCCACCAGAGTCTCCGAACGATTCATCCTCTTCAGCCTCGTCGACATCATCCACCGGCACAATAGTCCCGTCCCCAAGCCGAAAGCTATTCGAACGACCTAGAGGGTGCACACAAATATCCCTCCCTGTCTCGTACCCCCATACTGACTCCCCCAGCTCTGCCAAATCTCGCTCATCACCTCTCCCTTGGGACGACTTCTTTTCTCAATCTTCATCATTTGAGCAAAGAACCCCTTCCGAAATCATCACCCACCATGTCTACCTCACCCCTCCAACATCAACTGGTCCCCTCATCGTCACCCACCACGGCGCAGGATCATCAGGCCTATCATTCGCGGCTTTTACCATTGAACTTCTAAGACTCCTTCCCAGCGCTGGGGTGCTGTCCCTGGACGCCCGAGGCCATGGCCAAACGACCACCACCACAACGTCCGGCGGCTCTCCACCAACTCAGGACCTCAGTCTCTCCACGCTGGCCGAGGACTTGGCCTTCGTCGTCAACGCGGTCAAGACGCAGCTGAAATGGTCCGCGTTGCCTGACATCGTCCTCATCGGCCATTCCCTTGGTGGCGCCGTGGTCACCGAAGTAGCCCACGAACGACTCCTTGGCAACGCCCTTCTGGCATATGGCGTGCTCGACGTTGTTGAAGGTTCAGCCATGGACGCTCTGTCAAGCATGGACACCTATCTCTCAACTCGGCCCAGATCATTTCCTTCCCTCGCCTCGGGAATCGAATGGCACCTCAAGTCCAGAACCATAAGGAACACGACTTCCGCCCGAGTCTCGGTGCCTTCACTCCTCGTCGAATCCAAGTCTAAAGACATATGGACCTGGCGGACAGATCTAGGTGCCACGAAACCCTTCTGGGAGGGCTGGTTCGTCGGCCTGTCCAAAAAATTTCTCGAGTCTCGAGGAGGGAAGCTCCTGCTCCTTGCCGGCACGGATAGACTTGACAAGGAGTTGATGATTGGCCAGATGCAAGGTTCGTACACTCCGGATACTACTCAAGCACACTATGGTGTCTCTACACTGATACTGACTCTCGTCCTCACAGGAAAATATCAGTTACTAGTCTTTCCGGACAGTGGCCACTTCATTCAGGAAGATCAGCCTGCGAAAACCGCACATGTCGTGGCAGACTTCTACCGGCGGAACGATAGAAGTGCACTTGTGCTTCCTCCCAAAGTGGATGATCTGATCAAGCAGGGGAAACTGAAGCCTCCAGGACAGAAGTGAAAACGGATGCCGACTATTGTGTCAAGATACATTCTTGAAGGACGTCATTCTTCATTTCGAGCCTGTCGGCTTTTGCGTATGTGGAATGCCCAAGCTATCTCCTGGGCTTTCCTTTCTTGAAACTCTTCGTCTTGCTCGGCCCAGCCTTCGCATTACCATTCTTTCTCTTTCTGTCCCTCCTTTCCTTGATGGCGGCCTCCTCGCTTCCCTTCCCCTTTTTCCACATTCTCCCGTCGACCCGCTCCCTGTGCAGATCCAACCTCTTCTTATCCTTATTACTCAACCTCTTCTTTTCGCCCTTCACCTTCACCACCCCATTCGGCCCGTTCAACTCAGTCAATCCCCTAATCTTCGCCTCACGCTTCTCTTTTTCACTTTCGAACCACGTTCGTTTCGGACGTGCCATAATTTCTGCATCGTGCTTGATCCGATTCTCGCCTCTGGTAATCTCCACTTCGGTCTGCGCAAGCGATTTTTCCTCCTTCTCTTCTCGCAGAATATCCTCGATATCCTGCTCCATGCCTTCAATCTGCTCATTCATCGCATCAACCTCCTTGGTATCCATCGCCCGTGACACGACCTTCGCATCCTGCGTTCTTGCAGCTTTCACCGCAGCCTTGACGACCTTCCGATCGGGCTCCGCGGCGATAGTGCAAGCCCTACCAGATCGGCCTGCACGCGCCGTGCGCCCAACTCTGTGCAGATAGATCTCATGCGACTGTGGCGCCTCATAGTTTACGACCGTCATGACGTTCTTGATATCCAGACCTCGACTTGCCAGGTCCGTCGCCAGGAGGTGTGTTGTCTTCCCTTCTCGGAACGCATTCACCGCGCTGATTCGCTGCTCCTGCGACATGCTGCCGTGGAGTTCGCCCGCCTTTATTCCCAGCAAGCCGAAAATAATGCGGACCCGATGCGCTTCTTTCTTCTGCCGGAAGAAAACGATCGTGCGCTCCGTGAAGGCATTCTTGCACAGGAGGCATAGCGTAGCAAGGCGTAAATTCTCCCTACCGGGCCTGAGACGCACAAATTCCTGCGTCAACCCGGCTGTCGTGCTCTTCTTCGCGTCGACAGATAGGCGGACTGGCCGGTTCATGCCTACGCGTACGAGCTTGTCAACGCTGTCGGTCATGGTGGCGGAGAAAAGCATGGTCTGTCGACTCTTCGGGATGGTCTTCAGAATCTCGTTGAGTTCGTCTTCGAAACCTGTTTCCAACATGCGATCTGCTTCGTCGAGGACGAGGATTTCGACATTCTCGACCGCGAAACTCGCCGAGTTGCGCATGTGGTCGATAAATCTCCCGGGGGTAGCGATGACAACGTCGGGTCTTTTCTTGAGGATGGTCTCTTGCTCGCGCAGCGAAAATCCACCCACGACTTGGGCGAATGTGATGTCGGTGAAGCGGGCGAGTGCTGTGGCGACGTTGTAGCACTGCACGGCCAGTTCACGGGTCGGCATGAGGATAGCGACACGGGTGGTTGGGACTTTTCGTGGACGGTAGAGGAGGCGTTCCAGGATGGGGAGCAAGAATGCCGCGGTCTTGCCGGAACCCGTGACAGCGGAGCCGACGACATCCAGTCCCTGTAGTGCGACTGGAATGGCGCGGACCTGGATTGGTGTCGGTGCTGTGAAGGACAATGCGGCCAGACCTCGTAGGATGGGGCGTGATAAGGAGAATTGCTGGAATGAGGATACAGATTTGATATTCGGGCGATCAGCCTTTTCTTCAGGAGCGAAGAAGGCTGCTCGCTTCGCTTGTTCTTCGGGGTCTGCCGAAGCATCTGATTCAGCGTCCGAGTTGTCGCTGTCAGAGGCCAGGTCGTCTGGGTGGGCAACTGGTGAGGCAACAGAGTCGTTATCGGATGCTTCTTCGTCGGCTTCTTCCTCGCTGTCTGATCCTTCTTCTTCATCTTCGGATGCTGCACCTGCGCCGAAAGTGTCGTCTGCTACTAGCCCATCGTCATCAAAGTCTGGTATCTCGTCGCCATCTTCTTCGATGTCCTCCTCCTCCTCAGGGAGATCTTCTCCAGCCTCTTCGCTCTCGTCCCCGGTGACTTTCGTGCCGTTATTCTGTGGTTTGTGTTTCTTCGCCGCTCTACGAGCAATCAATTCGTCAATGTCGACACCCTTCTTCTTTGCGTTGCCGTTCGTGTTTGCCCCTTCGCCCCAGCCGTCAAACTCCTCGAGGTCTTCTATAACTGCGTTGGCGCCCATGTCAAACTCGAAATCAGAGTCTATAGCGCCATCGTTGACGCCTTGATCATCATCACTTTCAGTCTCGCTCTGTGGTGGTGAGGCAAGTGGCTGGGCCTTGCTCTTCTTGTCCTGAGTTTTCCGTCTCTTGCTTTGAGCACCATTTTTGGGCACATCCCGCTTGCGTTTGAGAGATTGTGAGTCGCCATCGGACTCAGGGTCGCTGTGAAGGGCATCGTCGTTGTCGGAGAGAGTCAGGACGAATTCGTCCTCTTCCCTGGAACGGACCATTTTGTGTTGAGAAAGTGTATGCGCTTAATGTGACAGGAAATGTCTTCGAATTGAATTGTAGGATTATTTTTTTGGGCGGACCGGATAAACTTCGGCTTTCATTTCAAGTGCCGGCGAGTCTCTCTGAGAACTGTTTCCGCCAAAAGCGGTAACGTTCTGGAACGAATTGGGCGGCCCATGACTTGCAGATCGCATACAAGTATCTCTTCTGATGTACGGAGTACTCGTTGAGCGATTCGTTCAAATGCCTCAGGTACAGTGTCTTGTCATATTGGATGTAGCTAGCTATGGCTACCCAGGTTGCAAAGACTTCCCAGAGTTGAGCCACATCTGAGACTAGAATTTCAATGCATCAAGTCTTATCCTTCATCCACGTATCCCACCAAGGCATGACAGATATCGATTTCGTGCTCAGACAACGTATCAACGGTGAGGAGGAACGAAGATGGAAGCAAATCCAGCAAGGGTGGTCAGAACTAGGTAACGAGTAGGAGAACCTGAATTCCAGCTAAGGGGTTCAGCAAATCCAGATGTGCATGATCGTGGTGGTGGTGGTGGTGGTGGACAAACGAGCAGGTTCTTTGTCAAAGAGATTAAAGATCGTAAGTTACTCGCTTGTACATCTGTGCGTTGTGACTTACTTGAAGACTCGAACAACTACTGGATTTGTCGTATGGTAAGTCTGTGCCGCGGGACGTTGCAGCGAACATGAACGGATGAGCGGGTATTATTTTCAAACAACAGGAAAAGTCTTAATGCCTGTGGAGCATGACAACAGGTCCAGTTGTTTCTATAAATCTCTTGGGACAGATTCTTGTCTAGGATGAGTTTTGGACAGTACTCCATACGAAGGTCTATGGAATGGGAACTTGTGAGATGGCCCAGGGTCAAGGATGAATGTTGTGGAAGAGGCTTGCAGTAGCTTCGTGGCAGAACCCTTGATGACAGCTGCATTGTTTGTGACCGCTACTTCCATGCAGCAAATACTTCCATCAATCACCAAACCATGTGAACGGGAAATCTTGCTTCAGTTGGGAGTTTGAACAAAACTTCGAGGCCAAGCATTGATCTTTGTGAGCCTGTGCCGATCACGAAATGATCTTCAAGATGCAGAGGCCGATCCTTTCAATCCAGAACATGTCCTCTTACGGGGATTACAGGCAGACAGCCGGCGGGTCAGGCTGGATGCGATGGACTGGATGGAGAAGGATCGTGTGGCTTGCCCTCGCTTGGCCGCGCGTAGCACAGAAAAGTGATGGCTCAGTCAAATGCAGGCATGGCGCTTTGCCAGCTCGTATCAAATTCGCCATCCTGAGGGCACCCAGAGGGCACTGCCTGCAAGTCGGCGGAGAAAAACACACGAATCCAAGACAACAAAGTGATGCTACGACAACTGCCAAACAATAATCTTGCTCACCAGCGCATGATAAGTCGACAATAATAATAATGCGGCCTTGAATGCCTCTCGTTCATATGGGACGTCCACCCTCCCCCCCACTGCGGCCCGTTTGTCAGGAGATGGAGCCACTAATCCAGGTGGCATGGTGTTGTCTCTGGTGCTCTGGTGGCCATCTGCATGCATGAGCATTGAGCAGAAGTGACAACTGTAACAACCGTCACCCACGGGTGTAGAAATGCAGCACCACATCAACCAATCCTTTGCGCTGGTGCTTTCATCAGTGGCGGCCCATGTCGCTTTATCAGAGATCCTTATCAGCCCAGGCACCGAACATCCCAGACATCCCACCTTTTGGCCCGAACCGGTTTGTCGAGTGGGAAAACAGAACCCGTCACGACATCCTATCCACGCCTATCGTAATTCTCGAAGCCTCGGATCGGGGTATCATCCTACACATGCCACGGCCACCACGGCCACCATGGCCACCTGGGTCAACTCTCTTCATCCCGTTGAGCCTGGTGCCTTGATCAGAAAGGCTGCCGAGTGGATCGCTTCTACACGCAGACCGCTGTGTCGCGGACATCCCAATCGAGGAGAGTTTCACCCTCTCCCGCAACCTTCGGCTTCAATCACGTCAGTCAAAACCTTCCAAGGTTGCTGGGAACGGACGCTGACTGCTCTTTGTAACATAACACATGCCACCATAGAAATCTGTCAAACAGCTTTTGCGTGAGCAGTGAGTGAGGTTACTGCTCGGAGACCACAGGCGACTGTGGAATAGCGCTCCCATGTCCCGAGCCTAGCGACATCCAGCTTCCCACCACGTCCTCCACTACTGTGGACGCCCTTGCATGCGCAACTGATTCGTCCTGCGCCGCTCGACTTGTGCAACGGCACTTTGTTGTCATCTTTTTTTTCTCGTCCCATATTTATCCTGCCAGCCGCCTCCTAGATCTGACTGCTTCCTCTCAGCATGACTCTTCCTGAAGAAATTGTCAACAGTCATGGCTCCGCGCGATCAGAGTCCCATGCCACCGCCACCTGTATGTTGACACTCTGCCCCAAGATATGTCGCAGCCTCACTGACCCCCGATAGCCTCCCAACTCTCCGGTCCTCAAGCGTTGCCAGAACTAAAAGCTCGCATCAAAGCTGGGTTGAGAACGTACCCAGACTTTCCCAAGGTGCATTTCAGAAAAATCCTGGCACCGATGATCACTGACAGCCTCGCTACAGAAAGGCATACTATTCGAAGACATTTTCCCACTCTTCTCCTCGCACAATCTACACCAAGATCTCATCCGAGCCTATGAACTGCAAATTGTTGAGAGCTTCGGCCACAGCAACAAGCCCGATGTGATTGTCGGCCTCGATGCACGAGGGTTCCTCTTTGGTCCAACATTGGCTTTGCGTTTCGGGGCTGGATTCGTCCCAGTCAGGAAGCAGGGCAAGCTCCCTGGAAAAATTGAGACTGCAACATTCGAAAAGGAATATGGCACCGACACGTTTGCCATGCAAGCAGACGCCATACAACCCGGTCAAAAAGTCTTGATTGTGGATGACTTGATCGCGACCGGAGGATCAGCTTCTGCCGCTGGCACTCTGGTTGAAAAATGTGGCGGGACGTTACTTGGCTACATTTTCATCATTGAGCTCACATTCTTGAAAGGTCGAAGCAAACTCAATGCTCCCGTCTATACGTTACTTGAAAGCCAGGCGTAATGATGGTTGGTCTCGCACTGAGATGCTGTGATTCCACCAACTGTACTGTGCTTTCAGCACCCGATTCACGCGACATCACCGACCCCGGTGGCGCTATTCAATCACCAGCTTCGAAGCCTCCAGGCTTCTCGCATCAGGTTTGATCCAGAGCAACCGAGCTTCTGATCAATGCAAATATATCGAACCAACACATGTCCTCTGCGAAGAAGGTGTTATGAATCCTCCGATTGTGAGGTCAAACCCCGTCTTGCAGCAAGTGAGGACTCTCCCTATCACCAGACCTGGCAAACCGATCAGCTACTTTCACCATGACTTTCAACATGGTGGATTTGGCGATGCAATGTTGGCTATTCGGCTCATCTTGTCAGTGAATTACACCTACACATCAGCGGCACACTCCAGCTTTTACGACGACCCTTGCTTGTTCTACGTAATGTCTTCAGATAGCCTCTAGGTAGGCGTTACCAACCATTTGGGTCGCGGAGTCCGGCACAAACAGATAGAGATAGAGTATCAAATCTTCAATGATACCCGAATACCAATGATGTGGGAGCAACTTGCTGAGAAACCGTGCTCCTCTTGATGATCATCTTGAACGTGTGGAAAAATTGAAAGCATGATGATAAATGCGTCCGGCCGTCTGCGCCAAAATGCATAGAAGTGGTGATGTTCAGTAACTATGCCATTGAAGAGACGACAATCTCGATCCCCACACGCGCCCCGATTGTTCCATGGCAGTTTCGCATTTCGAACTGGGCTCTATTAACCACTCATCCACAACCATTTCACCCAACTTTTGCATGTCACTCGCTTAGTCCCTGTTATTGTTTTAACACCTCCGGCTTCAGGTGCTCCGGCAGTCGCAACGAATCGCCTGTCAGGCGGATTGGTGCTTGAAACCCTGTAGAAAGACTCGATGGTCACAAAGCACTCCCAAAATGGCCGGTGTCAATCCTGAGCTGGAGGATGCTCTGCGCAAGCTCGACGAAGAACTTGAAGAGGGGGACATCACGAGGAAAGGATATGAAAAGAGACGGACCCTCATTCTTTCCCAGTACATAAGTCCTCAACCATCGCAATCCCGGGGACTTCGCGTGCATTCCCCCGACGACAGCGACCATCCTGCCTCTAATGATGCCTCCAGAGCAGCATCCCTCGCGGCGCTTACTGGGCGTTCTGTGAGCGGGCACTCGAGGAATGGGACAATGACAGAAAACTATCCCGGGACGGGTCGGCAGGCTTCCATCATCATGGATGAATATTCAGATGATCCTCGAAGGAGTTCGACACCCCAGAGCCATGTTCAGAGATTTCAAGAGCGGGAAGCAGGTCCTACATCGCGTGGATCCATATCAGGCTCGACGTACGACAATCGAAACGATACCTTCTTGACTGCGAACAACGACTTTTCCCGCACCCAGACTCTCCTGAGCCAGAATTATGCCTTCAAGCCCGAGACCCATCAGAACTATGGCGGTCCAGACACGCGCAACTCTACGATGCTGGACTCGCAGCAGGGCTACTTCTCCGACTTTGCCGGACAACAAAGGGAAGATCAACAGGAGACCTACGGAGGCAATGTGCAAAGATACTCTCAGGGCGAGGTGACCTCTCCCACAGCCCAAATGGCTCCGCCATTCTTGGGTGCTGGCGAGCTCGCCGGAGGATCAGCGATTCATCAGATGCCCTTGGAGCCCCGAGAGGTCCCTTTTGCTATTTGTGATCCGCACGATTCGCATATCGAGATGTCCATATTTGATAACATCGCAGCAGTGCTTCGGCATCGTGCAAAGACAAATTCCAAGCAGGCAGCGTATTGGGTGCTCGATCAGAAAGGCAAGGAGATCGTTTCCATCACGTGGGAGAAGCTCTGCAGTCGTGCGGAAAAGGTAGCCCAGGTCATCCGGGACAAGAGCAGTCTATACAAGGGCGATCGCGTCGCTTTGATCTACACCGAGAACGAGATCATCGAGTTTGCTGTGGCACTGCTCGGTTGCTTCATTGCAGGTGTGGTTGCGGTACCGATCAACGACTTGAAGAACTATGCTCGGTTGAATGTCGTGTTGACCTCGACGCAGGCACATCTCGCCTTGACCACCGAAGCGAACTTGAAGAACTTCCAGCGAGACATTACCGCCGCCAAGCTTAATTGGCCTCGTGGTGTTGAATGGTGGAAAACCAATGAATTCGGCAGTTTTCATCCTAAGAAAAGAGGCGAGGAGCATCCCCTGGTGGTCCCAGACCTGGCATATATTGAGTTCTCGACTGCTCCCACTGGCGACCTTCGTGGCGTTGTCATGAGTCACAAGACTATCATGCATCAGATGGCTACGCTCAGCGCAATGATCACATCAGCGACAAGCAATACCAGAGCTGACACGTTCAACCCATCTTTACGCGACAAGCAAGGCCACTTGATCACTGGTTCAAGGTATGGCGAGATTACTCTCAGTTATTTGGATCCAAGGCAGAGCATTGGAATGATCCTCGGTGTCCTTTTGAACATCTACGGCGGCCACACGGTAATCTACATCGACCAGCGAAGTATCGAGACACCAGGACTGTACGCCCATTTGATCACCAAATATAAGACAACACTTCTGGTAGCAGACTACCCTGGTCTTAAACGAGCTGTGTACAACTATCAAGCAGATCCTATGACCACGAGAAATTACAAACGTGGCTCAGAGCCTAATTTCAACAGCGTCAAGCTATGCATGATTGACACCTTGACAGTGGACGCTGAGTTCCACGAACTTCTAGCAGATCGGTGGCTGCGTCCGCTTCGCAATCCCAGAGCTCGCGAGATCGTGGCGCCCATGCTCTGTCTCCCTGAACATGGTGGCATGGTGATCAGCATGCGAGACTGGCTGGGTGGTGAGGAAAGAATGGGCTGTTCCTTGAGTCATGAGATGGACCACGACCATGAAGTCGAAGAAAAGAAGGAAGACGAAGTTTCAGCTAGTAAATCCGGCTTTGGCAGTAGCTTGATTGGCGGCGGCACAACTAAACCTGCCCAGCAACGCTCAACAGAAGACCTCGGTGAAGTCCTGCTCGACAAGGAGGCCTTGAAGACCAACGACATTCTAGTCCTCGCAATGGGCTCAGAAGCACGTGCTAAAGCGAGTTCCTTCCCCAATGCTGTCCGATGCGGAGCCTTTGGATACCCCATTCCCGATGCCACACTCGCGGTGGTTGATCCAGAGTCTGGTCTTCTGTGCACCCCGAACTCAATCGGCGAGATCTGGGTCGATTCACCATCACTCTCAGGCGGCTTCTGGGCATTGCCCAAGCATACTGAGACAATATTCCACGCTCGACCTTACTGCTTCAAGGAAGGCAATCCGACACCGACTGCTATCGATCCTGAATTCCTGCGGACCGGTCTTCTCGGCTGCGTGATCGAAGGGAAGATCTACGTACTCGGGCTGTACGAAGACCGCTTGAGGCAGAGGGTCGAGTGGGTTGAGCATGGCCTAGCGGTGCAGGAACATCGCTACTTCTTCGTTCAACACCTCATCCTCAGCATCATGAAGAATGTGCCCAAGATCCATGACTGTTCGGCGTTTGACTGTTTTGTGAACGACGAGCACCTTCCGATCATCCTGCTGGAGTCTGCGTCGGCCTCGACCGCCCCTGTATCGTCAGGTGGCCCTCCTCGGCAGCTTGATATTGCGCTTCTGGATTCCTTGGCCGAACGGACCATGGAAATTCTCTACCAGGAACATCACCTCAGAGTATACTGCGTTCTCATCACCGCGCCGGGCATCTTGCCTAGAGTGACGAAGAATGGCCGACGAGAGATTGGTAATATGCTCTGTCGCAAAGAATTCGACAATGGCTCTTTGCCTTGCGTACATGTCAAATTTGGCGTGGAGCGGGCGGTCCAAAATTTGCCGTTTGGTGAGGACATCAGCGGTGGCATATGGTCAGCCACCGCCAGTGCGGCTCGAGCTGAACTTCTCTACGAGCAAGAGACGCAATGGTCAGGAGTGGATCCTCGAGAAGTTGTCATTGACGATCGTACATCCACAGCGCTGAGCAACTTCACAAATATCTTCGATCTGATGCAATGGCGCGTAGCTCGGCAAGCAGATGAACTTGCATACTGCACCATCGACGGCAGAGGCAAAGAGGGTAAGGCCCTCACCTGGAAGAAGTTCGATCAACGAGTGGCTGCGGTGGCATTGTATTTGCGAAACAAGGTGAAGATCAAGCCGAGCGATCATGTCGTCTTGATGTACACCCATTCGGAGGACTACGTCTTCGCCGTCTATGCTTGTATGGTCATTGGGGCCATTGCCATTCCAGTTGCGCCCTTGGACGCCAACCGACTCTCTGAGGATGCGCCCGCATATCTTCACATCGTTGCAGATATGGGTGTGAAAGCTGTGCTTTGCAATACCGATGTCGATCATCTCTTCAAGCAAAAGATTGTCTCACAGCATCTCAAACAGTCTGCGCAATATCTCAAGACCAATATTCCGAGTGTATACAACACTGGGAAGCCTTCGAAGCAATCGCACGGCTGCAGGGAGCTCGGACTTACAATCAATCGGTCCTGGGTATCGCCCTCTAACCCTGTCTTGATCTGGACTTACTGGACCCCTGACCAACGACGAGTCTCTGTCCAGCTGGGGCATGACACGATCCTTGGTATGTGCAAAGTCCAAAAAGAAACCTGTCAGATGACGAGCTCGAAGCCGGTACTTGCTTGTGTCAGAAGTACGATCGGCATTGGGTTCCTCCACACCATTATGATGGGTGTCTACAATGGCAGCACCACTTATCTGATGTCGCCGCTTGACTTTGCTCAAAATCCCGGTTCACTATTCCTAGCTTTATCCAGGTACAAAGTCAAAGACACTTATGCAACCAGCCAGATGCTGGACTTCGCCATGGGGCATGTCGTCGGCAAGGGCTTTTCACTGCACGAGCTTAAGAATCTTATGATCATAGCTGAGAATCGGCCGCGCCTAGACCTTTTTTCCAAAGCGAGAGCGCATTTCGCTCAGACCGGGCTTGAAAGGACTGCCATCAACACCATCTATGCCCATGTTCTCAACCCAATGATAGCGTCTCGCAGCTATATGTCGATAGAGCCGATAGAACTTTGGCTGGACACTCGGGCCTTGCGACGGGGCCTGATCTACCCTGTCGACCCTGACACGGATCCAACTGCGCTAAGCGTCCAGGACTCCGGAATGGTGCCGGTATCAACACGCATAGCCATTGTGAACCCTGAGACATGTCAGCTTTGCCACGTTGGCGAGTTTGGCGAAATATGGGTACAATCAGAGGCTTGTGCCAAATCCTTCTACATGTCCAAGCAGCTCTTCGATGAGGAGAGGTTCAACGGTCGCATTATGGGTGGCGATCCCAATCAAACCTATGTTCGAACAGGTGATCTGGGCTTTCTTCATAATGTGACGAGGCCTATTGGTCCTGGAAACCAGCCTGTCGAGATGCAAATTCTGTTTGTGCTTGGAAGCATCGGTGAGACATTCGAAATCAATGGCCTCAATCACTTTCCTATCGACATTGAGAACAGCATCGAGAGGTGCCACAGAAACATCATCCCGGGTGGTTGTGCCGTGTTCCAAGCTGGTGGACTGGTTGTGGTTGTGGTTGAGGTCTTCCGAAAGGCCTATCTGGCCTCGATTGTCCCAGTCATTGTCAATGCCGTTCTCCACGAACATCAAATCGTGGTTGATATTGTTGCCTTTGTCGGGCAAGGAGACTTCCCACGGAGCCGGCTGTCCGAGAAGCAGAGAGGGAAAATTCTGGCTTCATGGGTGACGCGCAAGTTGCGTACTATTGCTCAATTTGGTATTCGTGATGCGGATGGACCAGATTCACAGTTCCAGATCCCGGGGGAACGCAAGTCGGTGAGCATCATGACCAAAACTCCCAGTCAAGCTGGTCAAGCCAGAGCATCAGTTGCTTCTGAGTCGCAGAGCAGTATCCAGCCTGATGCACCTGTCAACACCGTCAACCGCTCGAGTGGCGTTCCAGAGTTGGCATTTTCTCTGCCACCCAACCATTATCAAATTGATCCGACAGGACTTTACGACGATGCGACACCTACCGAGAAGAATGCTGGAGTATCTCTCACCGACAGACCTTACACCCTCCCAGAAGGAGTGGTTGAAATGCCAACGTCGAATTTTGATGAAGACGACAGAAATAATCCTTACATGACCGATGAAAAGTTCTTCGACCCCAACGCCGATGCTGAGGACCTGCACAAGCAGTTTGGAAGCTATTCACACGCGAGTTCGCAATCCGACCTGGCTCCAGGAGGTCCGCCGAAATTGTCGCTCATGAATCCGGATGAATATTCGTCGAATAATGATAGCACCGATAATACTCCTACGAGTTACACGGCAACCCCGACACCGACCTCGGCAAGACCTCTGTCTTCGAATGCGCTGCGTGACGATGAAAGTCCATATGGAGACCAAGGAAATCCGTTCAGGAACTCGATTCCTGCTTCGGTCCCGAGCTTCGATTTTGTCGCATCGCCGGGGCCCCGAAACCCTGCTAGGGAGCAAATGGCCACGGCTTCTGCAGCTTACGATCAAGTCCGGGCAGCGGCGTCAGGGCGGGCCCTGTTACCGAGTCAACAGGCGCGATACCCTCAGCCCGATCCAGTGCGAGCACCACGACAAGCCCCATATGAGAGGCAAGATCTGCCGAAAGAAGCGCTGACCTACTCTTCTACATACGACCGGAAGCCGTCGGGGAACTCTCTACGACCGGATGAGAGACAAAGTGTGGATTTGAGTAGCATAGCTGGCAGTATAAGGAGACGATATGATGGAAGTGCATATGATGATTACGACTATTGAAACGACTCGATTGAGTCGAGGTCGGGGAATGATCCCATTGAGGGAAAATGGCCCAGGGATGTTACCCACGTGCCCACGCAAGGATAAAATGTGCAAATAGGAAATGAAAAGATCATGATATACGACGTCTTACTTCTACTTCATTTCCGACTGTACCGTGTGAAGCGCCTTGGTACGCCCTTCTCCCCGCCATCGGCCTTTGATCGTATCTAAGGTAGGTACAGTACTCAAGAGAAAGAAGACGAGCCCGCGAGGCTGAAAGGCTGAACGGAATCCCCGCATGTTTCGGCTTCGGCTTTTTCTGCAACGAACGAGCGGGGTGATACGAAGGTCATGGCGGTTCACAGACGATCGCCATGTACAAAAAGCTCCCGTGAACCCAGCCGAAAGAAAAGAACAGTCTCCAACGTCTCGTTTCGTGTTGTGGGTGTGATCGCTTTGATTGAATCTGTAGACATTCGCAACTCATAACAGCCCTTTGAGTCAACCACTGAAGTCAAGCCTATCTCCGTCTATCTCTATTCACTTGTAGCCCTGCAAGCAAGCAAGGAAAGTATCGGCTACGACTACGACTACGACTACGACTACGACTGCCACCATGCCTCCAGCTACCATGCGCGCTGTCGTGCTCAAGGGCGACTACGAGGTCCGTATACATGATCTATGCAGTATTCGATTTTTTCAGCCATGCCCCGACGACCAACGATCTCTTCGAGCAGCTTACAAAATGCTAACCTCGTGCGCCGCGAAACTTTAGGTCGCCGTCGAGGACCGCCCGTACCCCAAGCTCCAGAAACCAACCGACGTCGTGCTCAAAGTCACATCGACCGCTCTTTGTGTAAGTTCTGTTGCCCTCTCCATGCCCTTTTTTGGTCCATTCCAGTGCACAGTGCCAAATGCTCGGGGTTCTGACCGTGTCTAACCTAGGGCTCCGATCTGCACTACTACCGCGGCCATCTCAAGTGTCCACCGGGCTTCATCTGTGGGCATGAGTTCGTGGGGACGATCGTCGAAAAGGGCGATCAAGTGTCAAACTTCTCCGTTGGGGACCAGGTCGTCGTGCCCTTCTACACGGCGTGTCAGGAGTGTTACTACTGCGTCAGGGGCCAGGCCAGTCGCTGCTCCAAGGGCGAGTTGTTCGGCAACAGTGTCCCCGCGAACTCGGTCGACGGCGGGCAGGCCGAGTATGTGCGCGTGCCGTTGGCGAACAGCACGCTTGTGAAGACCCCAAAGGGTACGTATCCACTTGTTGTTACCAGGAGATGAGCACTCAACGGGCTTTCTGGGCTGCTTGGGCATCTTGGAGCTAATTGAACGTTGAACGGCAGGCATCCCCGAAGAAATGCTCGTCCTCATGGCCGATATCTTCCCAACAGGCTACTTCGCGGCGTCGCGGTTTTTGAAGAATCTGCCCCAACGCGACCGGGACGAATTTACTACGGTGGTCATCGGATGCGGACCTGTCGGCATCTGCGCCATCACCTGTGCACTCACCATGGTCAAGACCGTCTATGCGATCGATTCTGTGCCGGAGCGTCTCGAGGAAGCCAAGAAAATCGGCGCCATCCCGATCAATTTGAACGACAACCCCGTCGAGAAGATCAAAGCGGCCAGCGGCGGGCGTGGCGCAGACGTCGTTCTCGAAGTCGTCGGGCACTCTGACGCATTTATGCTGGCTTTCGACCTGATCCGTCCGTGGGGCCAGATCAGTTCCGTCGGCGTACACACCGAGATGCTGCCCTTGAATGGGCTGCTTTGTTATGGGAAGAACGTGACCATGGCGTTTGGCCGGTGTCCTGTGCGGAGTATCTTCGAGGACGCGCTGGAGGTGTTGGTCAAGGAGCAGAAGAAGGTCGCGTTCTTGTGTGGGAAGACCATGTCGCTCGAGGATGCGCCACAGGCGTACAAGGACTTTGAGCAGAGGAAGGTGCACAAGATCGTGTTCAAGATGTCAGGAGACGCGGCCGGACAGAATGTAGCCGACAAAGTGTAGGCAAGGCAGGATATCGTGCAGAGAATGAGAAACGCTACAAAAGATTGATCTGATGTGGAATGTTATTCATACCAGGGGGAAGACCTGGTTCGAATTACAAGCGTACCTGAAGAAAGCGAGTCACTACTGAGGCTCGGGCTGATAATCGCTATCCACCACCTTAACGCCCTGCTAACATCATAAGTCATCATATCGCCATCAAGCAGTCTCAAGCTGTCAGACCATCGTAAAGATCTTTCCCACATATATCATAAAGTCATCGCTCGTTTCGGGCTTCCCGGGAGTGGCACAGTCGTCTCAGAATTGGGCTCAATATAGCCTGGGCTATGGCTGAAGGTCGACGCTCTCTGTATGGCGTCGCCCCCACCTTGTGTCTTGGTTTGCTGTTCCAGCCGTGTCAACATGCCGCGCCAGAGTATTTCGTCTACTTCATCATGCATGGCGCTGGCCATGCTCACTTGCCGCTGGCAAATCTCGATGAGCACGGCGTCCGACAACTGTGGGTCATTGCGGACGTATTTGAATGCAGTGTTGTAACTGCGACGGGCATCTCCATATTGCCCTTTGATGAACTGCTGTCGGCCAAGTCGACGGTAGCCTAGCCCCACGCGCCAGGAGTCGATGTTGCCGTGGGCTTCCTTCAGCTCTCTCAATCGTTTCTCCACTTGCTGACAGATGTCGTCGACGTCGGATTGAGAGCCATGGGCTACCAGCCGGTAAGCTTCGAGCAGGAGGAAATAGACGGAATAATAGTTGTTGGGACCGCAAGCCTGGTCGACCTCGCCAATCTGGGGAAGCCACTCGGACAGGTCGGTGTCGGCGTCGTACCATAACATGTCCAGGGCTCTGTTGAGGCGCACTTCGTAAAGCAAGTGATTGTGCTTGTCCACCCGAGACTCGAGGCCCTTGAACATGCACTTGGCTGCGCGGTCATACAGATCCCGCAGCTGACCGACCTCGAGTTCTCCAAAGGTGGCAAAGAGTGCGCGGCGACAGTCGCTTTCATCGAGAAACGTGAGTGCCCAGTTCCTGATGCTCTTAAGTAGGATCGCTGCAAGGTTTTGATGTCCGCTGTGGGCCACGCGTCCCACTTCGAAGAGTAGGCGCATGGGGATATCGTGATACCACGACTTGAAGAGGTTGGGGCTTTGGAAGCCGGAAAAAGCACGATCCCAGTGACCAAAGGCGAGGTGCCGCTTGCCATTTTCGAACAGGGTGATGCCCGAGGTGAGATAGGAGGAGAGTAATCGTGATGCTCGGCGTCCGCTCTGATGTTGTGCAGATAGTTGCACGTCCCACACACCACGGGAGCATGCTTCGTGCGTCCAAGCGCGGAGGTTGAATAGGAATTGTTCTGTGGTGCCGGTGGATAGGCGAATGCTTTCGATGGTAATGGGCGATGACAGTACACTTGCCGCAGAAGGGCTCCAGAGAGTCATGCTGTCGCTTATTTCGACCGGTGAGGAAATCAAAAGTGGTGGACTCGAAGGCTCGGACGCCTCGGTTGAAGTCTGATGTGCTTCTCGACTTCGTCGGCGAGCTCTTCGTCGCTTGAGAGAGCGTGCGGCCCGTTTCAGAGCCTGCTCAGGGTCGCCAGCGGTGCGGATCGCTCGAGTGGTAGATATCTCGCCGTTGACAATCTGTTGGGCTTCATCTTCCTTGAGGTACTTGCGCAAGCCCCATTCCTTGATTTTGTTTTTATATCTCTTCAAGCTAGAGATCGTCAGTGCTGAGGTTTGGGGTGGTGGGTGTTGAGAAGAAGAAACGGCACTATCTGACGGAAGCATCCCAGTTACACTTTAGAGCCGCGAACAATGCTCGATTACGACCGGTATATGCCTCCGGAAGATAGTGTCACCTTCACTGCGATAGCCTTACCTTGCACAAACTTTGTAGTCGTTTTCCATAATCTTCATGACCTCTGGCAAAGTATGGTCTTGATCGATGTACAGGTGTGTAAAGACTGGACGCCATCTCTCCCAATCCTCTTTGATTGTAAGCTTTGAGACTTTTTGTTCCATGGTGAAGTGCCCTGTGGAGCGCAAAATGGTAGGATTCCAAGCTTGCAGGGCGGGCGGAGCCGTATATTAAAACAAAATATGCGGTCGCTCGAAGCTCTGAAGTCTTCTACCCCAGAATCTCATCGATGATCGATCATAAGATATGTGAGTGATGATGAACCAAAAGTCCCAGAGACCGGGGAATCATCACCAGCAGCGTCATTTCACAAGCAGCAATAAGATGACTGCTTAGAAACCGGGCTGAGATGAGGGACGGATCCAGAATATAACCAAAGTTCCCTCCAAAGAGGATGGAGTTGCATGGGCCTTGTGGTGGCTGTGAAGTTGGGGTGACTGGGTGATTGTGTGACTGGTGGTGACCTGGAACGTGTTGCATTAGCGGACGGATGACAGAGGCCACTGGAGGCTCACTGGGCGTCATGAATGCATGGGGGGGGGGGGGCTTGAGGAGGGATCACAGGGGTTCATCATAGGCGTGCATGGGTCTACTGTAAGTTAGTGAGTCTCTTCCTTCAGTCATCGAATCACCTCGCTGACATCCCACCACCCCGGCCACCTGCATCAAGCATTCCTGCGCTAGCGATGAGGCAGTGAACAAAGGGTCAACCGTTTGACCAAAGTTCCTCAGAAAGATCCTCCCACAAACATCTTTCTAACAGTCATCGAGAAAGGCACCACAGAAACCCACAGTCTCCTTCAAAATGTGATTGGCACCGCATCCGCGTTGGATTGGCAGCTTGGGTGTCACTGGGTGACTCGGTTGTGAAGCCGAATGCGTTCCAGAAAGACCTCACATTCGCCCCAGTCGCTCATTTGACGGCACTGAAAGTGGCCAGAGATCGTCGTCGCCTTTTCGATAAAGATATCAAAAGATCTTTCCCAGCTGTCGTCGCCAGACTGGACTACTTCGGGCCGCGACAACGATGCATGATCCTGCCGATGAGGATGCCCTGTGCTGCAATCTTGCAGCCCGCTTCGAACGCCAGCTCGACGATGTACAGCAAGCCTACACCGCTGCATCTCGCAATGTCTGTACGGTCTTACGACGACAATATATCAACACTGTCCACCCAACATCAGAGCGGCCGCTGTGCAAGCTGCTTTCCGAAGAAGCACTGGTGAAAACTCTAGGCTTGTTGCCCTTGGAAGTCGGCTTTCTGACCCTCGCCCGCGTCTACGACGAGTGTCATGTGGCTCTGTGCAAGACTCTTGCAGCGGCTCGAAGAGGACGACCTCACCACGAATGTTTCAGACACAACCCCTGCGTAGATCTCCGACCTCTAACGGATCGCCTCGACCAGCAACGGAATGCTATCAACGACCAAGTCATACTCGAGCCCACCTTAAATGAGGACATCCCCATGAGAGCCGTGTGGAGGCCCGTCCTGCTCATGTCTTTCAGTCAATTACCTAGAGTTCGGTCACTTTCCAGTTTGCTACCAGGAGAGAAGTCCTCTAGTCACGAGTACGCTGGAGTTGGAGGTGGGGGAGGATCTGATATCATTAGCGCCAGCCTGCTCGGCCATCTACTACGACGGCATAACAAGCAGATGGAGCTTCTGGTATCGACTCGTACTTGGGCGACTGGATCACAGGGCAAGAAAGGTTCCAAGCTAGGAATCAAGCGCGAAGTGTATCAACATGATGGCCCGGCACTCGGAGCAGATGGACGAGCTGTTCCTGGGACTTTTCGAGTCAAGACTGACACATATGCAGAGGGACGAGACCTCGAAACCATTCCGCTTCAGTACCACGGGAAGACTTTTATAGTACTTGACCAAGGCGAGTCAACCTCTGATATTCCCGCAGGTGACAAGGCAGAGCTCAAGGATCAGTTCCAAGCCGTGCTCGCTCAAGCGGCGCACCCTATAAACACTGTACTCATTGTGGATACGGGTGGTGATGTCTTTGGCGCCGACAAAGCCGGCGGAACCACACCAGATCAAGACTTTCGCGTACAGAAGGCAATGGCGTCGCTGTTCCCCAAGTACAATCTCGTCACTGCTGTAGTGGCTCCGGGAGTCGATGCACCGGAAGACGCTCCTCTCAAAGCATCGAAAGCTGGTGGCATGGTCTACAAGCCAACGCCAGACGAACAGACGATGCTCCTCGACCTCTTGATCAACAAGTACAAGATGGACGGATCCGATCCGAGCCGATTTGGCAAGACGATATTGGCATTGCAGGCACGACTCAAGGGGATTATTGGTTGGACGTCTCTGGATCTTCCTGCGTACGTGGTTGACACCTGGGACAATCCTTGGAATAGCTTCGTGTACATTCGAGAGTGCATGAGCGATATCATCCTGATGCCAACCATCGAGTTGCTCCCGTTGATTGAACCGAAGAAACAGGAGCCAGCTTTGTGAGACCACGAACCCTACGATCTGTGCTAACCGCCAGCACCTAGCAATGGGAGCTGGCAAACATTTCGGCGACTCAAAGGGGCAAATAAAAAGCCTTTGAACGCATCGAACGGCGTAGATAGCCAGATGGACTTGTCTCTCCAGATCTGCGTGGTGAGAGTCTGAGAGTCTGAGTCTTAGCTAAAATAATTTACCGCCGTCAACGACCATAATGCAGCCGACCTCACGCTTGGCAACAAGTCTGGTGGTTCCATTGAGTGCATTGCGAAGAAATTCCAGATACCCACAACGCACGCCCTGGAACATCACATAAGTGACGGACTTCTTTCTTCTTTCCCGAATGTCAATATCCTTTCGGAATACTCTGCTTCGTCGTCCTCTACTCCCACGATATATCAAGCCTATCTCCGTTGTCCTTCAACAAACCCCTCGTTTATTTCACACCTACCCCGCCAGAATGGACTCTCAGTTGACTCCTGTCTTCACCAAAGACGCCTGTCCTCGTAAGCATGTGTAATCTGGCATGAGAGCTTCTGAGCTGACTGTCCCGTCTGAACAGCTGCTGGACCTTACAGCCAGGCCATCAAAGCCGCCGGTCAAGTCTTTTGCGCTGGACAAATCCCTGCCGATAGCACCGGCAAGCTGGTGGAAGGTTCCATCGCAGAGAAGACCGAGCAGTGCATCAAGAACCTCAAAGCTATTCTAACGGAAGCTGGAAGCGGCATTCCTAAAGTCGTCAAAGTCGGAGTAAGTCTTATATCATCTGGCTGGATGTATCCATGCACTGAATACTCACGATTTCCGACAGGTCTTTTTGTCGGACATGAAGCACTTTTCAGAGATGAACGGCGAGTACGAGAAGTGGTTCACCCACAAGCCTGCCAGAACTTGTGTCGCTGTGCGAGAGCTTCCCAAGGGCGTTGATGTTGAGATTGAAGCCATTGCTGTCCAGTAAACACCTGCCCAACAGACAAAAAGTATCAATGCAGTTTTATGGAGTCTACGAAGGAGGGAGCCTTTTACCCAGAGATAGAAAACTTCGATCCCACGGCAACGATCTTTTGCAGTTATACGCGATCATCGAGCTTCACAGCTTACTCTTTCCTTCTTCGCCTTCATGCTCTCCGAGTTCAACGACTACCTTGCCCCAAGTGTCGCGTGCACCAAGCGCGATCAATGCTTGAGGAACGCTTTCCAGGCCCTTGTAGTGCTTGTCTGTATATGTGATACCCTTCAGCTTACCAGCCTTGATCATGTCGAAGATGCCTTGCCACACTGTGTGCATGGTCTCCGGTTCCTTCGTGCTATACATGCCCCAATGCAGACCGACAATGCTGATATTCTTTAGTAGAACTCGGTTGAGGGCGACTTTCTCAATGTTGCCGCCGGCAAAGCCAATGACGAGTAGCCGCCCATTCCACGCTATACACTTCATCGACGGGTCAATCATGCCTAGCAAGAAATCAGTCTCGGCTAAAACCGGCATCAGTTCATGTCAACTCACCAACTGGATCATACACCACGTCCACACCGGCCTTGCCGTTGCCTGTTCGATGTTTTGCACAAAGCTCAATTACCTTTTGTGGCCAGGCCTTATCACGATAGTCGACCACATAGTCCGCACCAAAATCCAGACAAACCTGCCTCTTTCGGTCTGTGCTTGCCGTCGCGATAACCGTAGCTCCCAGTGCTTTTGCGATCTGAACGGCAGACAGACCAACACCACCAGCCCCGGCATGTACGAGAACCCACTCGCCTGGTTGTGTCTTTGCTCTTGTTACCAATGCACCATATGCGGTCGGAGTGGTCACGTAGATGCCGGACGCATCTGCAAAACTCCAACCTTCAGGTATAGGAAACAGGTTTGATTCAGGCACTGAAATATGTGTTGCATATGCTCCATGGAATCCGCCAAACACTCTGTCACCGACCTTGAACAAGTGGTCTCTCCTTGTGTTCACGGTCCCGTCTAGGCTGCTCGCAACAGCGCCCGAAGTCCCCTGGGTCGATGTGGGCGTGGCAATGACGACACCGGCAAATTCCATACCCGAGATCCATGGCAAGGGCGGCTGATGTTGATATTTGCCCTGGATCTGGAGGAGGTCAAAGAAATTCGTCCCGCAGGCATGGATCTTGATCAGGTATTTCGTTGGATCGGGAGTTGGGGTAGGTAACGTGGTCACAGACAGCTCTTGAGGTCCGGACACATATTTAGTGACTTGTATGGCTTTCATGTTGGGCGAAGGTGCAGGAGGATATCAGGACGGGGTTCGAGGAGAAAGCGCAATCATTGCAGGAATCTATCTTCACTCATACCATAATATCACAATGCTTGCCGTGGAGTTGACCAGTCCATTGGCGGGACAATAAGCGGACGGAGAAGATGCCTCGGTTAACCTGGAGAGGTCGGCCTGGATCTCTGAACGGCTTAGTCAGTCACGTGGTTTTGGAAGCTGTGAGAGCGTCGAGCGATCGGAAAAGATTCCATTTAGCTTCCGATCGTCGGCACAACTGCGCCTCATTAAGGTGGCCGTGGGTGGCCTGCGACTTTCATTCTTGGCCGTGGGTGGCCTCTGCCATTTTCCATCCGCGCTTCTTTGCCTGCTGCCTTATCTTGAGCAAGTCTTACCCACGCGGTACTCAAGCCCTCTTAATTCCAATGGTCGCGTCCCCTGACTCTGAAGACCGGCTGCCGCATCTTGTCGAGTCTCTGATCTCCGGGTTTGAAGAACTTCGGTCGATTGTGCGCATCCAATTCGACAGTGAGAAGGCCTTGAGGGAGAAAATCGAATTCGCCGCAAATGAGGTGAGTGATGAGAGTTGTTCTGCCCACACATATCGGTTTATATTATGATGAGACCTTTTCAAATTAGCTCTAGATCCAGAGCTGCTTCATGTAGCGATGAGCGACTTTTGCATGTATTACCTGAATCACATTCTTTACACAACCTCTTCTCCTCTCAAATGGTGAGGGTTTGGACTGACAATTTCTCACAGTATGAGCACCTTCTAGCTGCTGGCAGCAGTTCTTCTGCAGCTTCTGTTTCTCCAAGCCGGATCGTGAAACAGATTCGTCCGCCTCTTACCATTACCCGCCATCCCGAGACATCCTCGCAAATCCTCAAGGCTCAGCGAGCGATACAGTCCTACAGAGCGTTGAGCATGGAAATGGCGAAGACCAATGGGGCGAAATGCCCAGTCGCACACCACACTGGCGAACCAGAGAACCTGGAACGAGATTTTACAACTCCAGGCGTACAAGGCACCCTAGGATGTCCGTTCGCCAAGATGTCGAACGGGCTCACACAGGGCCTGGACGTCGAGGAAGATCCCATCGCAGCAGAATTTCACCAGGATAAGATCTCCGTCAGGTCACCTAATGATCAAAGACCAGGTCATTGTCCCATTCGCTTTCTGGATCAGCATTCTCCGGAAGAAGTTGCAAAGTATTTCGAAAATCACAAACATGAAATTCCGCGCAGCCACGAAATCTGTGTCAGGAGATACCAGCAGAATGATGCCAGTGCTCGCCAACTCGACGCGAAGTACGGCAGTCTCGTAAATATGATACAAGGGCTTGGAGTCAAGCACAAGGCCTATCTACCGGAAAGAGATCGAATCGAAGAGCGAGACAAAAGTGCGATTCACGGTGTTGAGAAGTGGGCAGAAAACGTGAGCAGCGAAGCAGCACCCGCTGTCCAGGATATCCCGACTTCTGACGAACAGCCTCGTGTTTCACGTTTCGAACGGCCTCTCCGAGAAGTCCGAGTAGGAGAATCTCCTAGTCGCCCTTGGGGGATTTCCGTTCCAGCTGACAAGGAGGTTCCCCCAAGCGCTTTGCAATCGGAGGATGGTGTCGGTCACTTGCAGATCAAATCGGAAAATTCTCGAGCGTCGCCAGACACAAAACCTGCCCGATGTCCAGTGGACCATGGTCAGGCAAGTCGACCTCGACTTCAGAAGACACCCATACACGACGAGCCTGTTTCCCCGAACAGTACGGAGTCACGAACGCAGATAATATTTAACGGACCTGTGTTCTTTGGGTATTCAGCTGATCAGGTCGCCGACCTACTGCAGAAGACCAATCTTGGTGCAACCATGACAGGAGCGAGTCCAGCTCGCTAGAGGATTGTTCATGTACTTCTTTTTTGTATCTATAGTGTTCAGAGCGAGATGATGATGTTTACGACGATACGATGATCTGGGACCAATACCAATATATACTGGCACTTCGAACGCCAGACTGTACCATCACTGTTTATTCACTGTTCATTCTCAAGAGCCGGTTTTCAGTAGTTATACAATGTTCGTAAAATGTTGGCACGCTAGGAGTCAACCTGTCCACAATGGCTTTGGGCCAGGATCGAGGATGAACTATGAAGGTCCGTGATTGTTCTTGCAACGAGTGTGAAAAAGCCACCAGCTCTAGCCTACAAACTCGCATGACGCGAGTGTTGTAAGCCGTGACTTCGATCGAAATCGAAGAGCTTGTGGGAAGAGTCAAGCAGCCGGAAAGTGAAAGTTGCGTTTCATCCGAAAATCGCCCAGCAGTAGGACGACAGGGTTATATATACATTTGAAGAGTAGTCAGGGAGTGCATGTCAAGATCTGCAAGATCTCTGTTGTTATCGAACGATGTGGACAATACTTGGGAATGTGAAGGGAAGTCAAGAGTTTCAAAAAATTCAATATATTTTCTTTTTGACGTCGCTGCATCCAACCCTTGACCGTAGCGATCTCCTTCGGCGAAGCAGTGAGACAACATGATTTCGATGGCCTGATCATTGACTTCTTTCGCAGTCGACCCAGACCCGCATAGACGATACTAACTTCCACAAGTTGTCCAACTCACCAGCTCATGGAAGGGCTTTTCACCTGTCTGAGATGTGCGAGGGCACTGTCAGGCGTGGGACGATGTCGTCCGAACGCCAATATTGCACGACAGATATCCGGCCGCCGCAACTTTGCCTCGAGCTCCGCATTCTACAACCCTCCTCCTAAAGCTAGCCTTACCACGAATGCACTTCAATCACGGAACTCTCGACAATCGATTCGGGCGGCATCTTCAGCTGTAGCACCTGCTCAAGAGGAGGATAACTTTGAACGTCACAACATCCCACCGACCGACTATGGCGAATGGCGCGCCCACGGGCGAGTTTTGCTCCAGCCAGACCAGCTATTTCATCCATTCACTCAGTCGCCTATTCCTGAGATCCGACAGAGAGCTCGGTTCATGAAGCAACACGCTCTATGCCCTCATCCGGCGCACCAGCAAACCCGAGTACCCATCTCTCCGCACGATCCAGAAGCTAGAAAAGTGAAAGGAGTCAGTTTACAACCACCAGCTCATGTCGAGTACGAGTGTCCGGACTGTGGCATACCTGTCTACTGCTGCGAAGAGCATTGGGCAGATGATTTTGAAGCCCATCTCGAAATCTGCGATACTCTCAGGCAAATCAATGAAGATGACCATGATCTGCGGTCTGGTCGGTGGTTTCCAGAGTTCGAATACCCGGGGCCTCAGATTGATGAGATCTTGGTCAACATGACGAATTGGGACACGTATCTCTATACACGACAACATGAGGCCATCAACGAAGACAGGAGTATGCGGCAGGCCACCAGACTACTGACATATCCACTGTCACTTGCGAGTGTGCTTCACGAACTGAGCCCATACAGCATCCGAGCTGGAGGTAGACTCACAACGGAGGGATTAAAGAGTTTAACTGGTAAGTTCAGCACTTGTTATGCAGGATCCGTTACTTACTCTAGTAGCTCTACGTTACACACTTCATCCGCCGAAAACTGGTGCAGGTCTAGGTATCAAGGGCTTAAGATTGTCCAGTCCTCCCGTCCGGCTATTTATCCTTGGTGCTCGAGCTGAGTCTTCGCTACCGCGCGAAATCTGGACCCAGCTCTCATACCTATTTCCTCAAGCGCTCATCCACCTCATTTTCATCGGACCAGAGTCGATGGCCAACCGAGACGCCGAGTTTCCACTTCCAGAAAGAACGCCGACAAACCCATTCGGTGCAATTGTCGAAGATCGAATTTCGCCCAAGATGAAGATCTCTACATATGTGGAATATTTCGACACACTCCACGAAGCTAATCTTTTCTACCCGTACGACCCATACTTTGACTGCTTTATGCTGTACCATCCCGGACTTGGGCATCCAGCATCTGCCCACGAATGGGAAAAGACCTTGCCCCAGTTACTGGAGACGAAATGTCCGATCATCTGCACCGGCTACACGGAGTGGGACATGAACCGAGACTGGCAATGGGTTATGGAAAAGTGTGCTGGCGAGGTAGACTTGCTTATGGAGCCTGGGGAGAATCACTTCCGGTCATTGAGATGGGACCTGAACGACCTTGATCCGCAGGATATCAGCTGCGGCAACTGGGGCATCTGGGCATTCCGAGGAAAGAGGTATGTGCTTGATGTTGAGGTGATCCGCCTGGCTGGATCGTGATTGCTAACAAAATATTACAGGTATGAAGCCACGACGCGAGGATCCATTGAATAGAGTGCGGAACATATCTACCAGTGCTTCGTACTCGTAAAATTTACAAACAATGCCAAACCTTGCAGGGGTGGTAGGCTGTGGTTGTGGCTGTGCTAGAGGCACCACGCCTTGTTTGTGTATAAGCTCTGTATAGTCCATTGGCTCCGTCTGGGCATGCGTAGAAAATGTCAGCATTGCTGCAGGGGGCGTATCCGTACGAGTACTGCGTATGGCGAAACATGGATATTCGGCATCAGTCATGATCATTACTGTGGTAGACCATTGGATTTGCCTTGGCTGATTCGATCATTGTGTGGTCGGCACCCAGTTGGTGATGTCAATCACTGCGCAGTAAAGCGGTTTTTTCCAATGACGTCTATATTCCGAAGGCTGAGTCTTTGTTGGACTCTCACATTCCATCCCCCGTTTGTTGATTAGCGCATGGCAAGGCATTCGAGTTTGTTTGAGCATTCGTCGTTTCAGGTTCGGTCTCGGGATGAATAACCACTGACCAGTCATCGCTCACATCATACATTCGGCAGATGGATCGTTCAGCAGGTTAGCCATCATTATAAACAAGCCGTTCTCGCTTCCTGCATCTACCGCCTCCGTGCGCCTCCCACAGCGATACACAGTACACCTTCAGGTAGTGAGTGCGCTTAGTGTAGCATTACTACTCCTGCGACCGGCGCAACAATGAAATTCCTCCAGCTCACAGCGCTCGTCTACCTCATCTCCTTTGTGGCAGCAGCGCCACCCTCCTCTGAGTTCAGCGACATCTCTGTCCGCGGCTCATCACCCCTCGAATCCTACAATGCGCTAGAAAAGCGCAAAGGTGGCGGCGGCGGTAAAGGAGGTGGAGGCGGTGGAGGGGGCAGCAGCTCCGGTGGCGGTCGAACAGGCTCAGGAGGGTCCGGTTCATCAGGCAGCCGGCCAGCATCCTCATATTCATTTAGCCCGAGCTCGAACACGGGCGGGCGTACGCGCGATGGCTCGGGCTCTCCGAAGACGTACGGGAACAGATACGCCGGTGGTGCCGTCGTGCCATATACCGCTGGCGCACGCTCTCCGACGAGAGGTATTGCGCCGTTCGCATTGCCGATCACGGCGCTCGCAATTTTCCCGGGACTCTGGTTGTACAGCAGCGTCTACGCATACCCATACGGCATAGGGTACCATTACTACCACGACGGGCGCAACACCACGAGCAATGTGACGTGCGTGTGTCAGCGGTACCAGGTGTGCGGCTGCGATCCGACGGACAACAGTACCTTCTTGAATCAGGTCGTGACGAATGGCACTGGTGGCGCGCCGGTGAACACGAGTACTGTGCGCACTGTGGACTACGGCAACGGCAGTGCAGCGACTTATATCAATGGGTCGTTGGCGAACGGCACTACGGCCAGTGGTGGCACGGATCCAAGCAACGAGTCCCAGATCAGCGCGGGCATGAGAGTCGCGATGGAAATGGGTGGTTATTGGGTCATGATCGCCACGGTGGTGTTGGGTATGTGGATGGCTGCCTAAGCTTGACAAGTTCGAATGGCCGTTTGGACGGTATAGTGACCACATGAGCATGGGTCAATACAAGGATTTATACGTATAGCGACTGGCGGTATCGATTCTTGGGAGGTTGGTTTCTTCGATATCCCGATGCGTTCATAAGGTTGTGCTGGATAGGAAAGGTTTTAGGTCGTTTACACAGCTTGCCCTGAGAAGCCTCGTTGCTTGCTGAAGGGGGGGGCATAGCGCAACTCGACTACTTTCTATTCGTTTTTGAGGGAAAGCATAGCATACATGAAGACTGTACATCTATACACAGACATACTCTTGTGACTGCCTCGCGATGGCATCAGTCAGAAAAGTGATGACGTAGAAATGTTTACAGTCCGAAAGCTCTCAGTCGCCCTCATGTTGTCGTAGACCAGGAATATGCTGAGACCAAGAAGGTGAGGAAAGAACTCGTCTGTAAGAGTCTGCAGCGTCTGTGAGAGTCTGTCACTTACTGCTGGTGTATTCGACAAGCAGCCCTAGCTTCTGCGCCCAGCCTCGACGGCTCATACCAAAAAGCTACCAGGTTAAATCAAGATGGACCACTTCGCACCACATTCCAACGCAACATTTGAAGGCTACTACTCCAAATTCATCCTCCCCTCCGGCTCGTCGCTATGTCTAATTGTCTGTTCGGTTCACAAAGCCAACACGCGCCCGCATATGGTCTCGTTCACATATGTGCCGGCCAAGCAAGACCAGAGGATCTACCAGCGAGAACTATTTCCCGAGAAAGGCGGCTTGAGTTTCGAAGCGAGCAGCAACCGTGATAGTTTTGTGCTCGATGTCCCGGGCATTGGGAGTGTCCATGTCAATCCCGATTCTACGACAACCTACGACTTTTCGTGTCCGGAGTTCACGTTTCATGCAACGACTACGACGAGAACGCCTTGGTCGAGACACGATGACACGGAGACACCCGAGTCATGGCTCGTGTATTTGCCCTTGCCACTGCATTGGCACGTCCATTCGCTGGCGTCGAGGTGTGATTTTGCTCTGAGCATTCCAGAGCCCGGAGTCATGGATCCACGGGACGGACATGGCGTGGCGACGGTACATCAGGAGAAAAACTGGGCGAATAGCTTTCCTAGCGCGCATATCTGGATACAAGCATACTCGGCAGAGGAAGGGCGTGGGTTCAATTGTGCTGGTGGGCAGATTTTGGGCATGGAAGCCTACCTGCTGGGATACAGGAATAGGGATGCTGATCTTGAGATTGACGTTCGACCTCCATTCGCCGTCAAGGTGCTAGGCATGTCGCCGTTTATGAGCGTGGATGTGGCTTGGGCGTCGAGGTCGTTTAGATTGTCTGTGCAGGACTTTCGCAAAAGGATCGAGGTCCACGCCTACGTAGAGCGCGAGGATTGGGATACATTCTTTGGTTTGAGCGCGCCGTTTTCAGACGGTCATCGGGAGAACTTTCTCGGACAGAGTCTAAGGGCGAAGTTGGAAGTTTCGGTATACTCGAAGAGCTGGCTTGCTGCGAGCTGGAATAAAGTGCTCGATGACCATTTCGATGGTGCTGCGCTGGAGTTTGGTGCTGGTTACTATCCACCGAGAGGTCAGCATTCAGTACCTTGAGGCGATGCAGAGCTTCTGATCGCTTTTTGCATAAACTCCAGCGACTGTACCCATGTAACGAAACATGAGATGCAAGCTTTTGATGTGCACGGTTGGTGGATGTATGCTTTGTTTGTCTTAATCCGTGGAATATGTACAAGCTCGATGGCAACGTTTACACATCTTCAATTTCATCACCAGCCTGGAAAGCCTACAAAGCGGTCAGTACTTTGTCTGAAGTCAATCACGCCTGGTATCTTACCCTAACAGCCCCTGCACCTCCCAGTTCTTTGTCCAGACCACCTTGAAATTCCATAGGCGTACTCGGTTTGCCAGGATATGTCATTGTCACCAAATAGCTCACGCTGAGGACACATGAAATGAAGAACCCCCACATCAATAAACCTCGACCTGTTGTCATGTGTGTGTAGTCTTCCAGAGCAAAGACGCCCAGGACTTCGTTGTCTTCATGCACGGGCTCGCCAAAATTTCGTCGTTCTTGCTTGTCGTCCCAGTCGGCGTAAGGATCTCGATGTTGTCTCTTGATCCGAGGAGGATTTATATAACCACCGTTCTGTATGTCTCATCAGCTTGTCTCTTGAACTTGGCTGCGCACCGTAACTACCATCTCTGGATCATCAATTTCCCCAACGGCCTTGTCGGAAGGGAAGTCCCCTATGACATTGCGCGGAATATCTGCTCTTTGACTCGCTGCGACTGAGAACGGAGCTCTAGGAATGCGTGGTTGAGGTCTGGCAAAGGCCCGGGTCGACCTGGTAGCCAGGGTCAGGGCTCGTCGAGAGAACATTTCGAGGGTGATTTCTGGGGCGAAAGGCTCCAAAGAGCCAGTAGCAGGTGTCGCAGTCTATGTCAGATCATGTAGTGCCGTTGAGAGGTGCAATGCGAGGTTGACGTTGATGATTGAGGATGAGCGGGTGCTGGGCATTGATTGGCGTTGGTGGAGTGAATAATACTCACCACCGAGCTTGGTAGGGTGCTGCGTGCGCTCGGGTGGTAGGGTAGAGAATGACTCTCCCAAGCGCAACTTCACCATATTCTTCTGCCACCTACCATTTCGACCACAGCCTAACTTCACCTTGCCGTCAACAAGTCATCTTGCGTGCAGTCCGCTTCAAACTTCGTAGGCAGACTCGACTCGATTCCTCGAACATTTCGACGGGCAAAAGGGCTATTCTATCTTCCTACTCGTGGAGTATGCTGGTCGCTTTTTTGCTATTGTTGTGAGGATCAATTTTGCAATGCCAGTAGGCGCAAATGCCGGACTCTCCTCCGACCGGCGACTTTCATCCCAACAACCAGGATCAAGGCACGTTTCATCGATCTCCTTGGACACCAACAACAACTTCGGCTAATGGCGACTCAGACGTTCGTGATAGCAAAACCTCATCCCCTCCTCGCCACCAAGATCCTTCGATCGAGCCTGATGACAATGACGGACCCCCATCTAAGAGACGGAAGACTGCAGAACACAAATCATCTCCAAGACTCGTGTCGCCTCCGTGGAAACGCGTCGCTGCAGAAGGTCCGACATCATTCGTCGACGGCGGTCGAAGGAAGTCAGGTAGAACCAATGTCGTGCCCCTCGAGTTGCAGCCGCAGTCGAACAAGCGGCACACACGCGCCGCGTTCGATAAGGTGAAGGCCGAACGCGAAAACCATGCAAAGCCTGTCTACAATGTCTCGGCTCGAAAGCCAAAGGTCGAAATTCTTGAGCCGACGCCCCCCGCTAAGCGCGGTCCTGGGCGTCCTCGCAAGAGTCATGGATCTGACAGGTCGCCTTCCATTAAGCGTGAAGTGGGGCCTCATAAGCCTACCAAGTCTGGGAGTGTTCAGAGACAACATCGTTCAGCGGAGAAACCACGAAGCAAAGAAATCGAAGACATGAAGGCCAAGATCGAGGAGCTTAAGAAACTGCGAGATCGCCTCAAATCATCGACTGCACCTCCGTCGAAGTCTTCTCGCCGCAATCGACAATACTCGCCCGTCTTCAACGAAGTGGAAGACGAGTCGGAACCCTACACGAATGGCGCGCTGGAAAGAGAGGACGATGATGCCTCGGTCATGTCTACCGAATCCACAATGGCGGCCCCGGATGTCCCTCTCACCTTTAAGAAAGTGACTTTTCGCGTCCGGCTACCAGACCCAACTGTTTCAACACCTTCAAATATCCCGCCGCCGAAGAAATATTCATCATTCGAAGAGTTCTTAGAGCGGGACGAGTTGGAGCCAAGGGCTGGTGAGGACATTTTGAGTCCGCAACTGATCAAAAAAGAGGCCGCTGTCAGGAACAGACTCTATAAGGCGCTAAAGAGTGGAAAGGTCTTTGACAAGCATCTTACCGACACATTGCCGGACAGACAAGATGAGCCAAAACGACAATATGCCCACTTTGATCATCTCCTGGCTCATGTATCTCGTTTTAGGTTTCTTCTCAGAAAGGAAACGCAGGACCATAGGCGAATGGCACAGGTATTGGCTCACGAGGCTAAGAAGTACGTGGAGGAAAAGCAAAAGCGAGACAAGGTCAAGAGCCCGCAAGAGATAGAGCAGGAGAAGCGGGCGGCTGCTATTGCTTCTTATCGCGCTGTTGTCAAAGATTTCGATAAGCTATGGGCAGCAGTGAGGGCCGAGGTCGACCTCCTGCGCCAGAAACAATACGAAGAAGAGCAGCAAGCCCAGATGAAAGGTCACCTTGCACGAGTGCTGGATCGCACCGATCAAATGTTGAGTCGAGCGGCCGATCAGGAACAGTCTCTCATCGATAGCGAGACAGATGTTTCCACCAATGACTTGACCGAAAGCGAGTCTGAGGACAGCGAGCAAATGTCAGAGAGCGAGACAGATGCGGATTCGGAACCCGAAACCGGGGATGTTGATGCAGAAATGTCGGTCGAAGAACTGAAGCGCAAATACGAGAGTCTGCCAGATGTGTCCGTCGATGAAGGTCCCTTTACTGAAGGTGATGACGAGACAAATCTGGAGCAGTCCGAAGAAGATTCAGATCCTGAAACGGAGATGGATAGCGAGTTTAATACCGACGGGTCGGATGCGGAAGAAGAAGACGATGATAATGCCGGCGAAGGCAGCGAGGAAGATGTGCGAGGTGGCCTCTTGTCATTGTTTACGAAAAAGGAAATCGCCGGCATGGCGCCACAGTCTGAGGATGGTGAGCCTGTCGAGGAAGACGCGAAGCCAATTCTTTCTCCTTCAGGCGAAGAGCTGGAAGACCATGAGATGCAGGATGGGGAAACCCACTCGCAGTTGCAGGAGTCACGGCAAGCCGAGGCTGGGAAAGATGAGACTGGAGCGGGTCATGCCAGCGAACAGCTTGAGAGTCCACAACCCGATGCATCCCTTACTGCACCTATGTCCCGGACGGATGACGAAGACTCAGTAAGCCAGGAGCCCAGCGCACACACTTCACCACATACAACCGCTACCAAAGTATCAGAACCAGAGTCTGTATCATCTATCGATGCATCTGCTGAAACTGCAGTCATACCTGCCACGCCTTCCGAAACAAAGCCATCGATCAAGACACCAGTCCCCAGCTTGCTGCGTGGTACTCTTCGGGAGTATCAACATGAAGGTCTTGACTGGCTAGCAGATTTGTATGCACATGGGAGAAGTGGTATACTAGCCGATGAAATGGGGCTTGGCAAGACTATCCAGAGCATTGCATTACTAGCACATCTCGCTGAGGTCTATGAAGTTTGGGGTCCACATCTCATTGTTGTGCCCACCAGCGTCATTCTCAATTGGGAGATGGAGTTCAAGAAGTTTCTACCTGGCTTCAAAATTCTCACATACTACGGCAATCTCGAGGAAAGAAAACAGAAGAGAAGAGGCTGGCTGGCTGATGATAGTTTCAACGTCTGTATCACTTCTTACCAGCTTGTCCTGCAGGACGCCAACTCCTTCAAGAGGAGAAGGTGGCATTACATGATCCTGGATGAAGCCCACAACATCAAGAACTTCCGATCCGAAAGATGGCAGACGATGATGACTTTCAACACGAGGGCTCGACTTCTGCTAACAGGAACCCCTCTTCAGAACAACCTGACGGAACTGTGGTCGTTGTTGTTTTTCCTCCATTATGGACAGGAAAACCAGGGCGAGGATGACGCATTTGCCGGACTCAAAGAGTGGTCTGAATGGTTCAAGAGGCCTGTGGAGTCGATTCTGGAGCATGGCCGCCAGGTGCTCGATGAAGAAGACAGAGAACAGGTTGCAAAGTTACACAAAGTCATTCGGCCGTTCCTTCTTCGAAGACTCAAGGCCGATGTCGAGAAGCAGATGCCGGCCAAGTACGAACACGTCGAGCTGTGCCGTTTATCCAAACGCCAGCGGCAATTGTACGATGGCTTCATGTCGAGAGCGCAGACAAAAGAGACCCTAGCCTCTGGTAATTATCTGTCCATCATCAACGCGCTGATGCAGCTTCGAAAAGTCTGCAACCACCCAGACCTCTTCGAGACACGACCCATCACCACCTCATTCGCAATGTCACGATCCGCTGCAGCCAACTTCGAGATCAAAGATCTTCTTGTACGTCGGAAGCTGGTACAGGATGCTTCAAACGATCTAGATCTCGATTTCTTGCGGCTGGCCCCGATATCCAACGAGAACATGTCCATGCTAGAAGTCATGCAAACTGCTGGACGCCACGCATCTCACCTTCTGAAGGCATTGCGAGAGTCGCAATATCGAAGGACTTCTCAGGATTCCAGATGGCATGGCGAAACCCGTGCTGGAGTTCTTGGCTCATTGGAGAACGTGGGAAGGAAGGCAAGAATTCAAGAGCTTGATCGGACGATTTATTACGAAGCATACCGTCATCATGAGCATCCAGTGTATGGCCAGGGCTTGATTGAACGGTTGACTGTCAACACAACCAATGCTTTGCTGTCTAGGATTTCTCCTCTCAAAGTCATGAGTAAGAGGTGGGATAAGCAGATGCCGGTGGAGTCATTTGATTTCGTGCAATCGATTGAGTCAAGGTCAGCACAGATGGAACCTTTCGTCGAACAATTTGCCTGTGTCACTCCCGCTGTGGTTGCTACAGATCTGAACATGAGTGCCGTGACCGAAGCTGGCGCTATCGCGATCAGAGCAGATCCGTCAACATGGCGACGCGATCCCTTCCACCAAGCCAGGATGAAGCTATCCATAGCTTTCCCCGACAAACGACTACTGCAGTATGATTGTGGCAAGTTACAACGATTGGACAAGTTACTGCGCCGACTACAAGCTGGAGGTCATCGAGCACTTATATTCACTCAAATGACCAAAGTTCTGGACATTTTGGAGCAGTTCCTGAACATTCATGGACATCGATACCTCCGACTGGATGGTGCGACCAAAATCGAGCAGCGACAAATTCTGACGGATCGATTCAACAACGATCCTCGCATCTTGGCCTTCATCCTCTCATCACGATCCGGTGGCTTGGGTATCAACTTGACAGGAGCAGACACAGTCATCTTCTACGACCTCGATTGGAATCCTGCGATGGACAGACAATGCACGGACCGGGCGCATCGTATCGGACAGACACGCGACGTCCATATCTATCGGTTCGTGTCTGAGCATACGATCGAATCGAACATTCTCCGAAAAGCCAGTCAGAAGCAGATGCTGGACGATGTTGTGATCCAGGAAGGTGACTTCACGACGGATTACATGAACAAGCTCAATTACCGGGATATGCTTGAGGATGCTGGCGAAGACGACGCGGCTGGACTTGCGATGGATAGAGTACTTGGGAATGACAAGACGAACATTGCCGTCTTGGAACAGGCAGAAGATCAGGAAGATCATGCCGCCGCCAAGGTCGCCGTCCGAGAAGTCCAACATGCCGATGATGGTGATTTTGAGGACAAAACAGCCTCGGCGACTCCGAGGACGAATGAGGCCCAGACACCTGGTCCGTTTGCTGCGACCGAGACGGCATTAGCGGAGACACAGAAGGACGCTGACGCGTTCCATGACATTGACGAATACATGGTCAAGCTGCAGTCGTGGTTGATGAAAGACGTCCCACTCGGGCCTGGAAAAGAGAGACGGAAAAAAGGAAAACGACGTGATGAGCATCGAGTCAGGAGAGCAAGGTAAATGGCATGCAGGGTCCGCCTTGCGATGATGGAGGGACTTTTATCACCTTTTAGCTCCTGTTTCGGAGTATGTATTTTGGTACCTGTAAAAATAGCATCACCAAGTTAGGCTTGGACCATGGCACAGAAAGCGTGGCAGTCGAAAACTTGGAAGACCGCACCAGAGAGAGAGTTGGTCTGACTAGACCAGTGTGTACAAGAATATAAAGAAGATAAGATGAATCAACCACAACCTTCTAGAATTCTTGTTCGACGCGATATGCCGCTTTGACGAGCCGACTACTGTAGCCTCTTGGGCAAAACGTGTAATGAAGCTCGCTTAACCAGAGTGCAAAACAGCTGCAGCTTGGATCGGCGAAGCAGCAGTTGGGTACCTGGACGGCCTTGACGGGTACCTGGGGCGGGAGTACCTCCATTGCCGCTTTAAACAGGAGGCCCGCTTACCACACAAATTGTCCTCGCTGCTGTTTGTAGTCGAATGACGCGCTAGCGCTATATTACACGATTTACCCCATAAGACCGTAAGTACGGCGGCTCGTTACTCCCTTATCACTCCCATCATTCCAACCATTCAGTCATTTGTAACCGATCTCTCGGATTCGACCTTCGACCTCAACAATGGTCTTCCATGTGGACTTCCCAAGTGACATCTTTCTGGATGATCATCTGTCGACTGTCGTTGCTGTCCACGCTGGTGGCATCGCCGCCACCCTTTGTTCTCTTCGCGGGCACATGGTTCCCCTTTGGAGCGTTCCCTGCCACCCAGATTCCATACTTAGGTTCTGCATTCACGCCAGTTCCCTGTTGACTCGGCACAAACGCCTCTCTTCCCTCGCTCTTGTCGACCGATTTCAAATTCGATAATTGATAGTTGCCAGGACCAGTTTCGAGGCCGTAACCACTACCATATCCACGTCCGCTGCCGGATGTCCCGATGCCACCGAATTGGGTGTTGAGATTGTTGACAAATGACTGGATGGTCGGAATGGTGGCAGAGATAAGGGAGTAATTCAGCTCCGTCTGTGTCCATACAATGAATAAATCATCCTGCAGGGTTGGATCTGCTGCCCGACCAGTTGCGTCAAATGTGCCGATACGGAAACCGATGGCGATGATCAAGCTACCAGAAGCGTTAACAAAGTCCAGGAGCATATCCTTTGCATACAACAGTCTCATGGGTAAATCGTGTAATATAGCGCTAGGGTGCCATTCGACGACAAACAGCAGCAAGGTCAACTTATGTAGTAGGAGGGCCGCCTGCTCAAGCGGTGCCCAACTGCTGCTTCGCCGATTCAAGCGGCAGCTGTTTTGCATCCCAGTTAAGCGAGCTTCATTACACGATTTAACCATGAGACCGTAGGTAGTACGCTCATCATATGGGACATACCCTAACCGGAGACCGAATGTGCCAACAACCACTGCCTTGTTCGAGATGGTTGTGTTGAGATTCCAAACCAGCATGACAGTCATGAGAACCAGGGCAATCTCGGATAGGATATCGAAGGCACTGATGACTTGAAGTCGGAGAAACTATACGCACAGACGGGGTCAGTATCTATCCTAAGTTTCGGGTATATGTATGTCTCACTGATCCTGAACAATTTTGGCCAACGAGAAGCCATGGCTGTGAGAGATTGCATTGCAAGGAAACAGCCAGAGTCGAGGCAAATGTCCATGCTGCAATGAGCCCTACCCCAGCATGGAATACCAGCCTGTGGTGCTTGATTTGTGTCAGGCGCAGTAAGAAGAAGCTGACCGAGAGTTTTGACAACCCGAGTATCACCACGACGAGAATCTGAACAGTATAGTATATCTGTTCCAGAGAAGTCAACAACAGCCATGTATGAAGAACAAAACTATTCCGTACCTTTTGAACCGCATCCTGCGCCTCCTCCTTCAACAGCTCTAGGGACTTCCCGAGGCCTTGATCACAGGCCTTGAATAGGATGGACGACTGAACGATGGTCAACCCCTGCAAACTCCAGTCAGTCACAGCTCGAGACATTAAAGTGTTGGGCTGGGCTCACCGTTGCAACTGCAAGGAGAATGTCGTCCTTGCCAATGCTCCGGTTGTTTGTCCATCGGACGAAGACTCTGATGGCACCAAACATCAAGGACCACGACAGACCTAGTGCTGTGGCTACGAGGATCCAAGCTGTGTGATCGTGCTCGGTGACCACTGCAAATGGGGGATAATATCCTTCCGGTATATCAACCGTCAACGTCGATTCAGCCATCTCTGTGAAGTGCGGCAGCTGCAAGACTGGAGAGCACACGACGTGTCAAGTGTCAAGGCCAGGAGGTCTGAAGGAGAAGCAATTGTAATAGTCTCCCACGCTCGCCAGAGACTACATGATGCACGCCAATTCCTCATCGAGGATCTACGGTTGACAGGACGTCTCCGTAGTGTGACCACTTTCCCAACCCATGCATTTCACCTGAAGCCACAGTCTCATCCGCTCCTTTCACGCGGAGATGCACATCGGGATCAGGGGGTTCTTTCCAGGCCAAAAACCCCTACTCGCCCCGTTCTCTTCTCGAAATGACAGCCCTTCCATGACAGTACATAGTACTTTGCACCTTTCTTGGCTTGGGCTTAGCTGCTCGCTATCACTCAGGTTATGGCCAGACCGATCAGAAGTGATTGAGATGGGGGGCCTAAGGTGTTGATTTGAAGCAGCAGTTCGCGTTCACCAGGGTCCTTGTGACTTGGCCACGCCCTCAAGCATCTCTTGTTGCAAGAGCGATTCCACCGTTTACGAGAGGTGAGCAGTCAACGCCATCACGCCAGTTGCAGCATTGGATCCGTCAAGCACCCTGAGGGGATTTGTGGCTTGCTTTTTTACGAGAGGATTCGACGCTTCCGGACCCTTATGATTGGGCCAAACGAATAATATGCATGCACAGCACGCCTGCCAGTTGTCTCGGCATGTGAAGGAAGCCTCTTTCTGACAAGCGACTCCATGCTTCGATACACGTTTGCCGGGAGGTTTGCGCTACCTTGATACCTAGCGCATGGACATGGTTCGGGCCTCCCGGACCGGCCATTAGGGACCCTTTAGCGCTCAAGGACACCGGTCTAAGAGTCTTGGCTCTGCTTAAGTTGACAGCCACATGCCACGGTACAGACAGCCCTGCTCAGCATACGAGACGAGATGGTGGACGCGAGAAAAATTGTGAGGTCTGACCTGGGGGTAACACCCCTTCCAAGTCACTCATGCACACTGTATATTGATGGTGGGTTACAGAAGCATGAAAGTTATGCCTTCCAGTCTCGCGGAGGGGTACGGCTATTGTTTATGATACGTCTACCTATCACGATTAGGAGGACATCGTTTCAAAAGTCAAGAATCCTTCTGATGAGACCGGGGTCCTCTTGGTCAGACAATGCCACTTTTCATGCCCAGAGGCTCGCCCGCCATTTGCGAAAGCGTGCTGTAAGCTACTGCAAAGCCCTCGACGGAATCGACAGCTTCGGTTCGAGCAAAGAGCAGGCTTGATAGGGTGACCTGGGTGTGGCACCTCATAAGACCTATCGACCCTTGCCGCTCCTTTCTGCACAGAACTGCTCTCGACATTTGTGTTTCTTTCTGATTCTCTAACAGTTCCGCAGTCACCATTACTGCACCATCTCCGCGATCATGAATGCAGACAAGGACGTTGTTGTGCTGTCAGAAGCCCAAAGCACACCCCAGTGGTCACAGCCCGGAGAGAAAGATGTCAATGAGCCGGGCAGCGTGCCCGCCAGGTACAGAGGCACTGCGACCGACAAAAGAGACATGAGTGTGATGGGAAGAAAGCAAGTTCTGCGAGTAGGTCTCACAGCTCTGTGACCATGAGATGAACCATATTAACCCAAACCAGCGAAACTTCAAGTTCATCACTATGTTGGGCTTCGCTTCGACAGTGATGGCTAGCTGGGAGATCTTACTGCCTCTGTTCACATTCGTCCTTACCGATGGGGGCACCGCGCTGCTCTTCTGGGGGTTTATTGCCGTCGTCATTGGCATGCTGTTGGTATATGCAAGCATCGCCGAAGTCGCGTCCATGTAAGGAAAAAGCAGTCCGGTTTACAGAAACGAGTTGAACAATCTATTGTCAGGTCTCCTACGGCTGGTGGAGCGTATCACTGGGTTTCAGAGCTTGCACCACCCAAGATACAGAAAATTTTGAGCTACATAGTTGGTAAGTCGGGTAGATGTTTGTGGTGCTCACCTTCCCTGACATGGATACTCGCAGGCTGGCTGTCATCGATTGGGTGGCAAGTATACCTAGCTGGTGTTTGCTTCATGGTTGGCACGGTTATCCAGGGTCTGATTGCTCTGAACGTTGAGGGCTACGTCTGGCACAACTGGCACGGAACATTGCTTTCAATCGCCGCCATCTCGTTCGCCATTATTTTCAACACCGTACTGGCCGTGCAGCTGCCCTTGATCGAAGGCATCGTTCTTATTTTGCACTTTGCCGGTTTCTTTGCCATCATTATTCCGCTCTGGGTCATGGCACCACGTTCCAACGCGCATGATGCGTTACTCGTGTTTACCAACAATGGCGGCTGGTCGAGCACAGGTTTATCCGCCATGATAGGCCTGACAACGCCTCTCTCTGTGTTGATTGGTTACGATTGCTCGGTCCACATGTGTAAGTCGACCATGCTTTCCAGGTCTGAAATCGACCGGCTAACCTATATGGGCGTATAGCTGAAGAGATCTGGGACGCGTCTCTGACGCTCCCCCGCGCGATGATGTGGTCCGTGGCTGTGAATGCCACTTTGGGCTTCCTGATGGCTGTGACTCTGATCTTCACTCTTGGAGATATCGACAGTCTCTTCGAATCGGTCGCCAGACAGCCATTCATTCAAGTCTTCTACAACGCAACTCATAGCCTCGGAGGGACGAATGCCATGACCGCCCTGGTTATCATTCTACTTGCGTCTTGTTGTGTTAGCGAGGTTGCCACTGCCAGCAGACAGCTCTGGTCGTTCGCTCGTGACGGTGGGCTCCCTGGGTCAAACTGGTTGCTACGAGTGAGTTACGATTGCAACCAACCAAGTGTTGACACTGACACCTTATCAGGTGACTCCTGGATGGAATATTCCGCTGCGTGCGGTCTCAGTCAGCTTCGCCGTGAGCTCTCTTCTATCTTGCATCAACATTGGCTCTGCCACAGCACTCAACGCCATTAACAGTCTTGGGGGCTGTTCGATCTTGACGTCCTACTACATCACGATTGGTTGTCTGATATGGAGAAGGCTCAATGGTCCGCCTTTGCCGTCTCGAAGATGGTCGCTCGGGAAGTACGGCTTGCCGATCAACATCGCGGCTTTGATGTTCTTGACACCTTTGTGGTTCTTTGCTTGGTGGCCGTTGTCAACACCGGTGACAGCAGAATTCATGAACTGGAGTTCCACAATGTTCGCGGGCACGATTATCTTTGCAATGGGCTGGTATTTTTTGAAGGCTAGGCATATCTACACTGGACCCGTTGTTCTTGTCAAACGAGAAGAATGAAACCTCCGGCGGCGGCTAGAGCACACTTACAGGAATGCTTCAACAATGTATACTTCTCTCCAATAGTAAAAGTGTTAGTTCGGCGGTTCTTCATACTGGGCTCACGCCTACTGTACCCAAGCCCGAACTACCAAATTCTACCAAACACCCTCTTTTACTATGAATATAAAATAGCCGTCTATTCCTTTTCATAGTCATGCCTAGCAGCCCGCTCAACTTCGTAGCTCAACTTTAGAGCTCATTCGTATCGAGGATGCTAAGTCAGTGCACAAGGCTGGACTCCTCTGGTGGACCTCGTCGTGCGGGAAGCCCGGACACCTGCCGACGCTAATATTTAGGGCCACTAGGTGCTCACTAGACTCACTAGACTCCTTGGGAGACCACTATCACTTATCACTTATTTACTGGGAGCTTCCTTCACGTTTCAGCATGCATAATGCCCGCAGGCTCGCTTGTACAGAAGGTGTGCAGCCCCTGTCAGTCCCTGGTTCCTGGTAGATATGCAGGCCATGGCGAGCTCCGACCTTACCAACAAGTCCCAAGTAGGCGCGTCAACCTTTCTCATGCCCGTCTATTAAAGTGTACAGAAGTGAAGCCCGCCTTTTCTAATTAATTGCTCGAACAAGACTCATTGCTTCGAGCACTTCACCCGCCATGTCGACGCCCGGCGCTCGCGCAGGCCTCGAGACCTTCGACGGCCTCAACATCGAATACGAGCATGCCTACCGCGACAACCCTTTCAAGACAGCCTGCATCAAAACGGCCATCTCTTTGATCCCTCAAGGCTCGCGCGTTCTCGATGTCGGCTGCGGCACTGGGATCCCCGTCTCGCAGATGCTTTCCGAAGCCGGCCTCGACGTCGTCGGCTTCGACATCTCGCCCAAGATGGTCGAGTACGCCAGCACGCGGGTCAAGGGCTCCTTCACCGTGTCGGACATGCTCGAATACAAACCAGAACCCCCCAACGGCGCCTTCGCCGCGGTCTTCATCATCTTCGCGCACCTGCAGCTGTCGTACTCGGATTTCCATGCCGCGGCGTACAAATTCGCGCAGACGTTACGGCCCGGCGGGATCATTGCCATTGGCCAGATGCCAGGGGACAAGTATGTGAAAGACACGTCCGATTGGGACGAGACGCGCACGTACGTGGAAAACTATGATGCGCCCTTCATGGGCGAACCTCTACCAACTTTCATGATGAGTGCAAGGGGCCAACGGGATTTCTTGACCTCGATGGGTCTGGAAATTGTCTGTGAGACAATCGATCTGTTCCAACCGAACAATGACAAGTGTGAGCCCGAGGAGCAGCAATATATCATCGCGAGAAGGACGAGCGAGAAACGTCTGGACCTTCCAAAGCCACTGCCGACCCAAGGTCGTTGATGCAACCGACCATTCCACAGGGGATTGACTGATGACGCTTTGCGTATCTGACCCTTCGAAATGCGTGCAGCTGATGGGGAACAAATGTAACCTTCGAGGTCAATCAGGGGCCATACCGGTACACCAGGTGGTAAATGATGTTCTAGTCAATAGTAATGGAAGGCGAAGATCGTGGCTGTACAGTCGGTGGTCTCAAAATTTAAAGTGGCATATCGCCTCGAACAAGGATTCCAGAATGTTTTGGTTGATTCATCTCATCTTCTTTATATTTCTTATACACGCTGGCCTACTATAGTCTCATGGGTAAATCGTGTAATTTAGCGCTAGGGTGCCATTCGACGACAAACAGCAGCGAGAACAATTTGTGTAGCAGGGGACCTTCCTATTGAATGGCAGGCCTAACTGTTGCTTCCACGATTTACTACGGTCTCATACCTAGATAAAAGATATAGTTTAGCGATAGGGTCCCATTCGACGACAAACAGCAGCGAGGACGATTCGTGTGGCAGGGAAGCCTCCTGTTCAATGCAGTGCTAGCTGCTGCTTCGACGATTCAAGCGGCAGCTGTTTTGCACTCTGGTTAAGCGAGTTTCATTCCTTGATTTGCCCATGAGACCGTAGTCGTCGGTGCACGTTGGTGGTACGCGGTTTTGAGGGTGACACGAATGACGTGCCTCGGCATTCATTGATCCAGTGAAACTAGTCAGGAACAGCAACTGCGCCCATGATGTCTGTCCGAATGTCCACGTCGCATCTGAACAACAAGCCGAACACATGTGATTCTTACAATGATATACCTATCTACGACTCCCCATTGATACAACCAACTGGGACCTGATCGAGTCCACAGGTATCGTCACTCTTGCACAAAATGGCTGCACCACCAGAGATCACCTGCACAAATCTATCAGGCAAGTTCGTCATGGTATGCTGCTACCTGTGTTATTGCCCAGCTTTCTTCTGACCTTGACCAGAACAAGTCCCTCTCTGATGACTTTGACCCCGTACTGGCTCTCCAAGGACTCAGTTGGTTCACCCGCAAGGCCATCAGCCTAGCCACCATTGTCCTCACCATCAAAGAATACACCGAAAGCTCGATCTACCACATCGACATCACCTCAGTGGCTTCTGGCCTCTCCACCACGCAAGAGAATCGCACACTCGACTGGGCAGAGAGAGACCATGCCGATAGAATCTTTGGCAAAGTCCAAGGGAGATCCAGGCTCTTCAAGACGGGGGAATACCAGATGGAAGGACCTGGGTCGCCAGAGGATGCCGCATTCCTGCGAGCTGAGAAACTCAAGGACGGCCAGACAGATTCGCGGTTCCTGGACAATGAGCACGTGCAAAGCTGGGTGAAGAATGTTGATGGCGGAGACTGGATCGCAGAACAGGTCTGGGGATTTGAGGAGGTCAATGGCGAACGACGATATACCAGGCGGGTGATAGTGTGGAAGAACGGCCAGGAGCAAAGAGCGCGGCTGGTGTACGACTACAAAGGACAGGGCGAAAACAAGGCGGATGACGATGAAGACCTCGCGTATGGGGACGAATGAATGAATATCACGCAGCCTAAAGATATACCTAGGGAGGGAGTGGTCAAAGCATGGACCGCCGTAATATTGTTAGCTTTCCACGAATATGCCTCGGGGAGAGTCTGATTCGTGGCCCAGAGTTGGGGAGTGACTGCATTGACCATGAGGCTGAAGAAACCTGAGAGACTTTAGCTCGCTAGGTACGTAGAGTTAACGGACTAAAGAATTTCCACTGCCGAGAGGGATTTTTCTTTTCGGTTTAGTGTCAACCGACGAGGCTGAGCTACAAGGCTGTGATTGGTTTCAGAAGCGCGATTTAAACGTCACTTTCTCGACGGTTCGATTCGAAACCTCGTCGTGAAATGCCTCAAAAAATTTGTACTTTGGAAACACGTCGGCGAGGCTTTGGGTGCCGTCGTGACGGTGGTATCATATCTATATAAGGTCGCCTTTTTCCACAAATACTGCCCCTGTCATCCATCACACCACAATAACATCATCGCCTACAAGCATCGATTAAAACCATCACATCTCAATCCCAAGGCCCAATCAACCATAACATCCAATACAGATTCATATATCCACACGCAACACTCACACCACACAACAACCAATCCAACACACCATGCAATTCTTCCACCACAACCACGACCACCAACAAGGTGAGGAAAGTCACTCCCGCCGGCTATCTGTTCGTGACCTCCAAGCACGAGCATATGCCAAATGGGTTGCACAAGGCACCAAGGCCAGAAAGCACAGCACAAGCAGCTTCGAGGCTGAGAGAGCCCGGCGACACTCTTTGAACCAGGAAGCCTCTCTTGTCCTACGGTCATAAAACACGTCTGGTGTTAGGAGAAACCGATGACTTCTTTGGGACCCCGGATAGAATCAGCATGACACGACCGCCTGGACCACAGAACATGTACAACCAGATATAGCCACACCGGCAATTTGTAACACTACTGTACTATAGTCAAACATTGTATACTAATCAAATAATCAAATAATCAACTATACCATAAACTTCTCTTTCTTACCTTACCTTTCCTTATCGGTGCAGTGCAGTCCCTTTTGCATATCCCGCCGTCAATAACCGATCAAGGATCCCACAAGATGGGGCTAATGTGGGTGGTCACGTGGCTCACCCGGTCTTCTCCCCTCACTATTATGCGGGCAATTGGCCTGACCAATGAAACCGGCACACCAATACCTCGGACGGCAATTTCTCGTTCCCTCCGCAATTCATTGAATGCACTCAACACTCTCTTGCGAGGTTCATTGCTTCATCAGCCTCTATAACAAAGCTGCTGCTGGCATTTCAAGAAGCGTCAGACCACCTGCTTGCCTCAGTCTGTACTCTCCTGCTTCTTCTCCACCCCCCTTTCTTCTTCCGCCATGGCCGCGCGCCGCTCACTCCTTCGAGCAGTCCCCGCATTGTCGGCCAGACGAGCACCCCAGATCACCCACGCCTCCCTCAGGATGTCGCCCACAGAGCAAGTCGCAAAAAGGCGACTACATGCCACGAGCAGACACCTCGCTGCCGCCGGCGCGGCTCAGGCCGACTACCCTACCACCCACGAAAAGATCGAGCAGGTCGCAGATACCCACAACTTCATCGACAACCAATTCGTCCCCTCCCAAGCCACGACATGGATTGACCTCCACGACCCTGCCACGAACAACCTCGTCACCCGCGTCCCTCAGAGCACCGATGCTGAACTCAAGGCGGCTGTCGAGTCCGCGCAAAAGGCCTTTCCCAAATGGCGTGCCACATCCATCATGACCAAACAACAGATCATCTTCCGCCTGACACACCTGATCCGGCAGAACATGGACAGACTCGCCGCATCCATCACACTCGAGCAAGGCAAGACCTTTGCCGATGCAAAGGGTGACGTGCTGCGTGGTCTCCAAGTCTGCGAGACCGCTTGCGGAATCACCACCCAATTGACCGGCGAAGTCATCGAAGTGGCCAAGGACATGGAAACTCGCAGCTATCGTGAACCGCTCGGTGTCGTGGCGGCCATCTGCCCATTCAACTTCCCAGCCATGATTCCCTTGTGGAGTGTGCCTGTCGCCACCGTCACGGGTAACTGCTTGATCCTCAAGCCCTCTGAACGCGACCCGGGCGCGGCCATGATCATCGCAGAATTATGCAAGGAAGCCGGCTTCCCAGACGGCGTGGTCAACGTCGTTCACGGCGCCGCCAAGACTGTCGACTTCATCATCGACGAGCCCGCCATCAAGGCCATCAGCTTCGTTGGCTCCAACCGCGCAGGCGAGTACATCTACACCCGGGGCTCGGCGAACGGAAAGCGAGTCCAGGCCAACTTGGGCGCGAAGAACCATGCGGCCGTCCTGCCCGACTGCAACAAGAACCATGCACTCAACGCTATCACAGGTGCGGCCTTTGGCGCAGCAGGACAGCGGTGCATGGCGCTCAGCACACTCGTCATGATCGGGGAAACTAAGGACTGGGTTCCCGAGATCGCCGAGCGCGCAAAGAACCTTAGCATGAACGGCGGGTTCGAGGAGGGAGCTGATCTCGGTCCGTTGATCAGCCCGCAGAGCAAGAAGCGCGTCGAGGACTTGATCCAGACCGCCGTCGACGAGGGCGCGACCATCGTCCTCGACGGCAGAGGCCAGAAGCCCGAGAAGTATCCTAATGGCAACTGGGTAAGTCTAACTATTCTCTCCCGTCGTTGTACCACGTAAGGGTCCACATACAAAGGGCACTGTGCTAACATTACCGACCAGGTCGGGCCCACCATCATCGCCAACGTCAAGCCACACATGAAATGCTACACCGAGGAGATCTTCGGCCCCGTGCTCGTGTGCCTAAACGTCGACACGACCGAAGAAGCGATCGACCTGATCAATGCGAACCCCTACGGCAACGGCGCCGCGGTCTTCACCCGCTCCGGCGCCACGGCGGCCTTGTTCCAGAAGGAGCTCGAGGCCGGGCAGATCGGTATCAACGTGCCCATCCCCGTGCCGTTGCCCATGTTCAGCTTCACCGGAAACAAGAAGTCCGTCGCCGGTACGGGAATGTCCAACTTCTACGGCAAGGACGGTCTGAGATTCTACACACAGTGGAAGACGGTGACGAGCCTGTGGCGTGCAGAGGATGCCCTGGCCACCGAGAAGCAGGTTTCTATGCCCACCCATTCATAAAGTCCGAGGTTGGACGGTATGTGTGTGTTTGAGAGAGAGGGGAGAGAGGGAGAGACAAAAAAAAGGCATAGGTCATGACTAGTTAGTGTTTTTCAAAAGCTGTCTCTACGGTTGGTCGACTTGGCTCTCGCGCGAATGTTCCCTGCCACAGCCACAGTCTACAGAATGTCGAAATCTGCAATGTCATGTCATGGCAAGTCATCAGACGTGGTCCAACAAGTCCAGAGATTTTTCTGCAGGATGGGAATGCATGTTCGTCTGCTTATCATGAGCACTTTAGGTACATAGGTATCGCTACCTCTATATGGGCTTGGTATCATGCCGAGATTCTTGCGAGTATTGAATTTTGAACAGAAAACTTCTCTTTGTCCATAACGATGCCTGAATTGGTGCTACAGCGCTGCATAAGCTCATAAGAAAGCCTCGTGCGTTCCCTGCTATTTGTCTAGCCTGTGATGCACGAGTGATCTTGTTTGCAAAGGACGATTTCAAGTCCAATTTTTTGTCTCGCCTTCCTGAAGAGAAATTTGGCCATTCCTCAACACCAGACCCAGTTTCGTCCTCGCAATCGGGGGCGGAACGTCAGTCAAATTCCCACTCCATGTCACCATGAATCATTCATCCCTTCACTCGGCATTCGCGGTCGACCGGGTAGTGCGCTTGTTGACTTCGGCCTTGACAGTCTCAGCGCCACTTGCAGCGGCATCAGCAGCTTGGTCTTTGGCATCCACGGCAGCTTCCTTGGCTTTCTGAGCAGTCTTCTTGATATCCTCCTTGCTAGGAGCAGCGGCACCACCCATACCAGCCAAACCAACGAGAACGGCGATGAGAAGTGCGGCAATACCCCCAATACCACCGGCAACCTCAGGCATGAATTTGATGGCCTCAATGGGATCCTTCTTCGCGAGAGTGATGAAGAGGTCGAGCTTCTCCTTCACAAAAGTGACGGGGTCATCCATGAACTTGAGATCGGAAGGAGATTTGGGGAGATCGGAAGGCTTGGGCTTGTTCTTCGCCTCTTCATCCTCTTCGATTGGTCGCTTAACGTCGTATGTCTCGGCTCTGAACGCCGCTGCATCCTCAACGGAGTGGCCAATGTAGATGTTGTCGAAAGTAATGTCGGATTGCATGGTCCAGATTTCGAAACCAATCTAACACATGTTAGCAAGCACTTGATTTCAGGTATAACGAGTACTCACAGCTCCCATCGGCTCGAAATTGGAAGGGGTCTTGTCCTCGAAGTAGTCTGGGTTTGGAATCTTGCGAGGAGCCCACGGTCCTTTATAGTCTGGGTTCTCGATGTATGGTGCAGTCCATTTGCCCTTGTACAGCGGGTTCTTCATCATAGGTGGTTCCCATTTGCCGCAGCCGGAGGCCTCTTCGCATTTGGGGTTGGGGACCTGAGGTGGAATCCAGTCACCATCCTCCTCGTCGTCCCAGTCTTCGGGCTTCTCAGCTTCTGGATCGGGAATCGTGGCAGGTTCGTCCTCAAGCCAGTCATCAGGTTTCTCGGCTTCCTCGTCAACAATCTCAAAAGGCTGGTCCTCATCCCAATCTTCTGGCTTGGTAGCCGTGGGGTCCGGGATACGAGCTTCTTCAACCCAATCTTCGGGTTTCTTATCGTTGGGGTCATCGATCTCCTTAGGAGGGTTGACGGTAGGGGCGAAGTCTTCGAGAAGGCTACCATTTTTGGCTGACTTGTTGTCGATCAACATCTCGAACGTATTGTCAGGCTTGACGATCAGAGTGTAGAGGTGGGTGAGTTTGTCATTCTTGGCTTGAGGTGGGCTCTTGAGGTGTTTCTCTTCGTACTCGCCGGTCTTGGGGTTCTTGTGCTTGAAGATGAAGTGGACCTGGGAGATTGTGAGAAATGCGCGACGACGTCTTCTAATGCTAGCTCACCTTGTTCGTGGCTCCGCACTTGTCAGGGCCAAACATGATGACATAGGGAGACGTGTTAGAGAACTCTTCGGCGTGTAGTTCCTTGTTCTCTTTGAGTAGCTTCATGTATGCACCACCACACTCCAGACCATTCTGAAGCTTGACTTCGTATTGGACCACGAGGGTTTTGCCCTTGTTGTCGATGACTGAAGGGAATTTGGCCGAGATGGCATGATGCGCAGCCGCATTCTTGACGACCAAGCCTTTGTCACCTACGAGGCCAGGCAAGACAGTTGGCTCCTCAACTGACCACTCGCCGACATAGGCCCAGTCCTCATCACTCTTGGAATCCTGCTTCTTTGCATGAGAAGGGGTCCATCTCGAATCCCAATCGTCCGTGAACTGTTCTAGGAAGGGAGCTTTCAAGCTGGTAGGCTATGATATTGTTAGCACTTCCCAAGATCGAGTGCAAATCATGTCCCACTTACAGTGAAGGTTGGTCGTTCAACGACACTTGAGGATGGCTCAGCATCTTCCTGTGCCAGTGCGGTACTGGCGAGCAAAGCCGACGCATAAAGAGCCGGAGCGATAGCTGTGTTGAACCTCATGACGGGCACACCGTAGAGATATTTGCGTCAACAAGATGATGGACCTCTAGAGGAAGAGTTGACAGTGGAGAGAATAGGACAGGAGATGGGAATGTTGAGTCGGCGGATATATTTCTAGGATCGCAGGTGAAAGAAAGGTGTCCTTTACGGCATCTCCACACAGAAGGAGCCCACGCTAAGTTCAGGTAAGGTTCTGGTTTCACCGGCACCACTCAGCGCGACTCAGTACCCATTTAACACCCATTGGTACCCATTCAGCACCCAGCCAGTGAGTGTCAGCGCCTATTGCTATCGTGACATGGCGGCATCAAGCGGGGTCACGTCCTAACTTTCAGGTAGCAAGCCAGCTACAGCTACCTGACCTATTCACGTGGCAGCCCAATATCTTTTTCTCTCTTTTTTATTTGCGTCTCCCTCAACTGTACGGAGTAACTTACTTTCTCTGTGGAATCTGGATATTTAGATCAAACACAAACGGCAAAGGGTCGCCATGGACGATCCGAACAATGATCATCTGGTACAATCCAATGACCCTGAGCACCCAGCGAACTTGATTCCTAGGCTATGCAAACAATTCTATACTCTCGGTAAGATGGTGGTAGGTGTTTGTGGTCTGTCGCAAACTGACTCCTCCAAGGATGGGTCACTGGAACTGGAGGAGGCACCAGCATCCGCAAGGATGACCATGTCTTTATTGCACCATCTGGAGTTCAGAAAGAGCTTATGAAACCAGAAAACATCTTTGTCCTCTCTTATCCAACTCCAAAATATCCACCGTCTGCACGCCAATATATCCGAAAGCCCCTTGATCTGAAGCCTTCCGCATGTACACCACTCTTTCTTGCGGCTTTTGAGCGTGGTGCGGGCTGCTGTATCCATACTCACTCTCAATGGGCTGTTCTCGTCACTTTGCTTGTCGAGAAGATGTTAGGGAATGACGCATGCTTTGAAATCAGCAACATCGAACAGATAAAGGGCGTCCCCAAGGGACCAGGGAAAGGCATGCTCGGCTTTCATGACACTCTTAGCATCCCTATCATCGAGAATACGCCTTTCGAGGAGGATTTGACGGAACATCTCGAGAAGGCTATGGAGCAACATCCAGACGCGTGTGCCGTTCTTGTTCGGCGGCATGGAATGTTTGTTTAACCACCTTCTGTATATGTCACCAGCTGACCTTGCATAGTTATGTTTGGGGCGATACCGTGGCTAAAGCCAAAACCCAGTGCGAAAGCCTAGACTATCTCTTTCAACTGGCTGTCGAAATGCACAAACTCGGACTGCCTTGGACATGATACATTTATCTGCAAGCCGGTGAGGGCATATGTCAATCTATAGGCGGTCAGACACTCTTGCAGGCATTTAGGTTTGCTCGATGAGTTTGAAGTTCCAACAGCTGTCGAAGATGCGGGACTCTAGAAGACATAATTTGGTCAGGACTATATCATGCCGTCCTCTGTGGCTATTGTGGCCGACTTCTTGCTGTGGATTAGACGACGCTTTGAAAGTTCTCATGTCGTGAACATAGAAGGTGTGACAGAGGATTATATTGAAAGGCTTTGAGATACTCCCATATCATTCGCTCTATAGAAAAGGCATGCCAATAAGAATCCAACGTCCTTACCCTGTGGTGTACAGTATCTGGCGTAGGGTCTGTGATCATTCGTCAACGCAGCTCGATGTCCTTTCGCGCTCCCCTCACCTGACTGCTGCTTGGATATATAACATGAAAATCACGGCGACTCATTAATTATATGCCGGATCTATCACGTCTTGCCACTGGACTTTACGATATCTGACGGAACTGCATCGGCTTATCATCACATAATAGAGTGACCACCTACAAGCACCGAGATGTCAACCGCATCCCTATCACCATCGTCGACCTCACCTCCACCAAATGCATCGTCAGCCCAACGGACAGCCGAAGCCAAAAGAGCGTTCAACGCTTCATTAAATGCAGCTGGCGCGAGTATAGATGCCGAGCTAGAAGCTCGTGCAAAGAACATTCACGCCAACGCCAAAGCTCTTACAAAGCAGGAAGACGAGCTTCGCAAACAGACCAAAGCCGCGGCCAAGGAGAACGATGCTCTTCAAAAGCTCCTCGACAAGACGAAAAAGGAGGTTCAGAGCCTGGGGGATCTGGACACTATGCTGGCGGATCTTGATGCTGATATGGCTATGATGGAGGAGACTCTGCGAATAGCCGAGGAGAGTGAAGGAGAGACCAGCCATGACGAAGAGCAGCAACAACCTCAGTCTTGATCGAACAACTACCATGTCTACTCTACAGGGTCAGAGGTGGATGCATTCCGTTTCCCTGCTTTCGGAATGTTGATGTGCGTGCTATTGGAAACAAAGCTGTCGTCTCAGCCTGGTATGATGAAGGGTGCAGTGTTCCGTATATTCGATTTGGGATCTCCATTCAGGCATGTACAATGTTCCCGCTATGTGGACAGGCTGTTTCAAGGTTACCTATCATCTCCCTCCAAAGATCTCAACCTTTTCTTGTAGCCATCTGGAGGTGTGGACCTTTAGAGTACTTATTCCATAGTGTCCATACTAGTATGAGTTAAGATCTAAGTACAGACCCTCGAGACTTACGAAGCCAAGATGACGTACTGTAGATTGATAGATGGGCGTCATTTGAGCCGCCAATCGGAGAACAGCTTTCGCCGCAGCGTGTCTCGACGCTCTACGAAGTACCTTTGACAAGTCAACATCAACACCTCGACTTGTAAGCGCGCCTAATTCTTTATGCTACCTCTACGCTATAAGGAGAGCGTTACCCATGCTCTCAGCATTCACGGCTCAGCCGATAGTTGAGCTCAAACAGAGGGACAAATCTAAGATCGAGTCCATCCTTTCGCATAGCGACCAGCTCCTTGTCGGCCTCAACACTGGCTCTCTCCGCATCTACCGAGTCAAGAACCCTCCTTCGCGCAGCAGCGAGGACGATAACGTCAACGATGACACTGCAGCTACCGCCGACACCTCAACTTCAACGTCGAAGCCCACCGAACTTCTCCGAGAATACGAGAAGTTCTCAAAGTCCAAGATAGAACAACTTGCGGTGTTTCGCGAAGCAAACATCCTTATATCGTTGAGCAATGGCCTAGTATCAATACATGATCTGGGAACATATGAGTTGCAGGAACAGTTGACCAATACGAAGGGCGCAACTGTATTTGCTGCCACAAGCAACATAGTGAAGGACTCCACGACGGGTGTGCCAACCTTGGTCAGCAGATTAGCTGTGGCTGTCAAGCGCAGGCTATTACTGTGGTCATGGCACGATGGGGAACTGAACGGTGACGCGGTTGAGATTGCGTTATCGCATAGCATCAAGTCGCTGACCTGGGCATCCGGGACCAAAATACTGGCCGGCTTAAGTGCGCATTATGTGTTGGTTCATCCAGACTCTCAAGACGTGAAGACTATTGTCGGACCAGGCAGCATCGGAGGCGCCCCGGGTCAAGAGAGCAGTAGGCTCGGTGGCACAATGAGCTACATCGGAATGGGAGGCATGGTTCCAGCTCCGTTGGCAACGGGCCTCGGAGAGAATGAAATGTTGCTGGCACGAGATATCAATACACATTTTATCGACCGGGACGGAGAACCAATAAGCCGACGACAGATACCCTGGCGAAGCCCTCCCCAGGCGATCGGCTACTCCTATCCATATCTTCTGGCTTTGCAAGAAGCAAGCAAAGGGTCACTGGAAGTGCGAAACCCCAAGACATTGACTCTGCTTCAGTCTATCGAACTGCCAGGTGCTGTCCTGCTACAAGTGCCCAACCCCAATATCAGCTTGGCTCATCAAGGCAAAGGATTCCTGGTCGCCAGCGAACGCACCATCTGGAGGATGCAAGGACTGAACTATGATGCTCAAATTGATTCATTGGTCGAGGGCGGATATCTGGACGAGGCTATCAGCCTTCTGGAGATGATTGAGGAGACACTCATCAAAGACAAAGTCGGAAGGCTACGGGAGATCAAAATGCAGAGGGCGCAGAAGTTGTTTGATGAGAAGAAGTTCAGGGATGCCTTGGATCTATTCGGCGAGGTCTCTGCGCCGCCCGAGCGAGTCATCAGACTTTACCCTGCTATCATTGCCGGCGATCTCGCCATCGATGCCGAAAACGCAAGCCCCAAACCGCCCGCATCGTCACCAGATGAGCATGCCGCCAAACCGAAACACAAAAAGGCGGAGGTCATTGCTACCCCAGTCCAAAAGGTCAAAGCCGCAGCTTCTGACGCCGACGCCGAGAGTGTAAGAAGCGTGAAAACAAGTGACCATGCTAGTGGCGATGGCGATGGACTTTCCGAGAAGGAGATCAAGACAGCCGTTCGGGAGCTTCAAGCGTTCCTTGCTGACGTTCGTCGCCGCCTGCAGAGATTCTTCAGTCCCGATCAGACTGTTCGAAGTCTCTCAGAAGTACAGAGCGGAGCCCAGGCCGAAGACGTCAGACAATTCACCGAACACCTGCTGGGAGTTTCGACGCTAGATGATGTTGATCTGAGTGAAAAGCTGCCTGCCGTGGCTCGGTTGGTAGACACAACCCTTTTCAGAGCTCACATGTACGCCACCCCGTCGCTCGCAGGATCACTCTTCCGTATCTCGAACTTCTGTGACCCAGATGTAGTCATGGCCAAACTTGAAGAGAGCGAACGATACAATGATTTGATAGAATTCCTCTATGGAAAGCGACTCCATCGACAAGCCTTGGAAAGGCTTCAGAAATTCGGCAAAGCTGAACATACGGAAGATGTGGACCCTCAACTGCATGGACCTGCTCGGACAGTGTCCTATCTTCAGAATCTGGGGGCGTCTTTCATTGATATGATCCTGGAATTTGCTCGGTGGCCTTTGGAATCGGAGCCAGAAATGGCAATGGAGATTTTTCTAGCTGACACCGAAAACGCCGAGTCGCTGCCTCGTCATAAAGTCCTGGATTTCCTCGAGTCCATCGATAAAAACCTGGCTCAGAAATACCTTGAGCATGTAGTGGATGAACTGGACGACCAAACACCGGATCTGCACCAGCGCCTTGTAACGCTCTACCTAGAGAGACTGAAAGCTGGATCTGGATCAGACCGACAAGAAATCCTCGACAAGTTGGTAACGTTACTGAAGACGTCTGAACAATACTCTCGGGCAAAGACTTTGGGTTTGCTGCCTCGAGATGAACCTTTGTTCTATGAGCCACGAGCCATCGTCTTCAGCAAGATGGGAAATCACAGGCAAGCACTGGAAATATATGTTTTCAAGCTTCATGACCCAGCCAGGGCAGAGGAATATTGCAACCAGACTCATTTGGAAGAGACTATCAACGACACCAGCAAGCCTTCGTCTCGACGGAAGTCGACCACTGACCCGGTCGACGAACAGCCGTCGATCTACCATATTCTGCTGAACCTCTATTTGCATCCGCCAAAGGGTGAAAGGGCATTGTGGGGACCAGCCATTGAATTGATGGCTCGTCATGGTCCCAGATTGCCGGCAAGCTCGACACTAGAGTTGATGCCGGAGGATTTGTTGGTGAAAGAGCTCGAATTTTATTTCCGCGGCAGAATTCGCAACGCCAACACTGTGATGAACGACTCGATGATGTCTGCTGGATTGAGAAAGGTGGAAGCAGTGCGCGTCCAAGCCGCACTTCTGCTCGGAGAGGGCGTTCAAACCGGTGGTCGAGGAAGGAAAGTCCGGATTGACGAAGACCGAGTCTGCGGTGTCTGCTACAAACGCCTTGGTGGCAGTGTCATCAGTGTCTTTCCCGAGTGAGTATCTTTCCCGTTCCCATTGGTGCTCACACCACATTGCTGACACCAACGCAGCAATTCCGTTGTCCATCTGGGCTGCGCTGTCCGCAAGCAGACTGAATCCGCAGGCAAATCTCAGCACCATTGACCTCGACAACGATTCGAAATGTATGAACTTTGTGATACCCATGCATAGTGTAATAGTACAAAATATGTCCAGCCTGACGTTTCAAGTGTCGTCGTCGCCGGCTTCTTCACCATAGTGTTCCTCCTCGAGCTCGTCAGGTCTCGAAGTTCCGGTAACACCGGCTTGTCCCTGCGCCTTTTTGTCTTCCTCCATCTTTTCTGTCAAGTACTTATTGATCTCATCTTGTAGTTTCTTGCTCGATGCTCGTAGCTCGGCGAGGTATTTCGATTTTGCTTCGGTGTCGAGAGATTTCGCGCCCTCATGACGAGGGGCAGTAAGACTCTGCTTGAAGTCCTTGGAGTCAGTAGGAGACCTATAGGCAGCTTTAAGGATTGCCGGAGATTCGCTTGAGTTTCCTGGCATTATTCCTGCTGCTGCTGTATTCTTGGAAAGTGTTGGTCGAATGGAACATACTGTGCAGGCTTTCGTGAATGCGTCCGAGAAAAGTGACTCGGTCGCGGGGAAAACGTGTCAGTACTCCAAACACCAGACACCACAATCGACACTCTGGGTGACAGTCACACTTACAGAACAAGTCAGCCTGCACTACCGACACATGCAAATACATTCCGCCCAAACTCAGAACTCAGTGATTCGTGAATATTCGCATCCGGTGCAACTCGCAGAATGAAGTCGGTTTCCAGACAACAACCGTACGCGCAGCCAGCGAGGCGTCCGCAAGCTGTTATGCGTTGACCGAAAGCGCATCTTCCATCAATCGATACATGCACCCATAAGAGCGACTCAGCTCCTAGCCTACTTTCCTCAATCTCTGGTTATTACTTCTGCTTGCAAGATGGAACCTCCTCCGCCACGTCGAACAGGACTGCGATCCCCGGTTCCTCCTGCCTCTATATCCCCGAACCCTTCGTCACGTTCAGAATCGAAGCAAAGCAATCGCCCGGGCTCAAGTGGAAGTGACACATCTGGGTCTTCAAGTCTATCGGTAGTAAAGAGGTCTCCATACAATCAGCAGCTGCCTTCTTTTGTGTCTCACACCAATAACAGCAACGCCTCACTGTCTCACACGAGACCCTCTACACAATACCTCCCTCGGGAAGGTGCAAGACAAAACGGTCCGTCAGATATATACAGGCATCGTGCCCGACAGCACTCTCAGGGCTACTTTGAACCTTCCATGCCGTCCGCCTCGTTGGCCACACAGTCACCTCTTCAGGAGCATTCAGCCATGTCCGGGCTCACTCCTTCCCAGATCGCGGCCCAGGCTGCAATGCAACATCTCAATGCTACCAGTCACAGTCGCAAAAGATCTCAGACAGTTCCATTCCCACAAGAACAGAATCAACAAGAGAGCCGTCGGAGCAGTAGAGGCTCCACGGGGTCTCATGAAGGACAGGCGCAGCCTTCAGCGCACGACCAGCAGTATCGCAATGGACTCATCGGTAACAATGCGGCAGCAACGGCAGCGAGTGTGGTGTTCCCCCGAAACTTTGCCTCGTCCAGCCAAGTGTCCTTGGTGGAAGAGGACAAATCGAGAAAGGGGTTGAAGCGGTTCAAACCAAAGCACATGGTGCTCTCTAGAGACAAAGATAAGGAGTCGAAAGAAAAGCCTCTACCATCGCCGAACAAGCTGACACCAAGTGGCCTGTCCAAGGTCATCAACGCGTCAACGACAAGTCTAACCGATTCATTGGCCTCGACCAATTCTTCACTCTACCAGCTGACGAATCCTTCATCAAGCACAATCGTCCCTATACAAGAACAAAAAGACAAGTCGCACAAGCATCACGGACTTCGACAAAAGCTGAAACTCAAAGACAAGGACGACACCTATGCTCTCCCTTTGTCCTCGGCCAATTCCAATTCGAGGCCCGTAGACATCAATAATCCTCAGTCACTGTATTCATTTGCGCCGTCTTCTCCCGCTCCTTCATCCAGCTTCTCCAAGTCCGTGTCCGGGCTGGATCTCCGGCATGGCGGTCGTGCTCTACGAGAGAAGAAGAAGGAAGAGAAGGCGGCCTTTGCCAATCTTGAGACCGTTTACAGTCGAGGCGAAAGTGATACCTCCGAATGGCCATCACTTGGCACCAGCTTTACAAATCAATCCATGACCAATTTCAGCTCGTATGCCGAAGTCAAAGAAGCTGGGGCTGATCTTGGGCTGAAGAACATGTCTGCAGACGACGCCTGGGATGCCCTGAGAGCAAAAATCTTGATCATCTTTGAGGGCGAGGATGTGCCAGTGCCGGTAGAGAACCTCAACAAGCTGGTGACCTTCCACATTCAACGATGCGTGCAGAGAAGAGATCCCAGTATCGTCATCGGTGACCTGGAAGACCTACTTAAGACTGGTTTTCTCAGCTTGAACCATACTCTGCGTCAGGCTTCCGACGAAAGGCTCGTTTCGAACCTTGTCAGCATGTGGATACAGGTGTTCGGCACCATTCTACCATACATGCAAGCCGTTTTTCTCCCGCTGGATCAAGAATTCAAAGGAAGAGGGACTATACTCACAAGTCCCAAGATGGCGGCGGAATTCTGGGGTGCCCTCCCGAGTGCTGAGTCGGGCAGCAAATTGTCATCTTCTCCAGCCTCGGGTAGTGGCATTGATTTTGTTGTCGCTGCAGGAGAGGAGCTAGAAGTCAGACGCATCCTTCTTATCACATTCAGGGACGTCATCATACTGCCACGATTTGACTTGTTGAAAGCAACCTTCTCCAGGTTGAGCCTCGAAAGCATCAATGTCAGTCTGGTTCAATTTGATAATCCTAGTCGGACTCGAGGGAACAGCGGTGCAAGCGACAGACCAGCTACAGCACACAGCATCGAACCGGCGTATGGTAGCTACAATTCCCAGACAAGCACGTTGCTCGGAAGTGCCACGTCAGGTGGGAGATCTCGTGCGACATCCAATCTGTCTGTAACCAGCAATCCTGCACAAGATGTTGCATTTCAATCCTTCAGCTCGCCGCCAGCGGCGAGACCTTCAGATACCTCTTCTGCACAGGTCACCGAGACTGTAGGCCGGATGTTACAATGTCTGTCAGTACTCTGCTCTATACAATCGGGTGATGACGCTCAGGCCAAGATGGAGGAGCTGAACAGGCAGCTCAAATTGAATTGGCTTGGTCGTGGCAGGACGGGACGGAACAGAAAGGGGTTTGTCGGTAGCAGAGTTAGGCCAATGGCCAGCGTTGGCTCGACCATCCGAGGTTTGAATCGAGATGGGAGTCCCACGCCAACTCCAACGAGACAAGGGACAGTCAGCAGGCCGGGAGACGACAATAATTGATGACAGATGGTGAGACGGCGGCAACGTAACGCATCTCTACATACGAAATTCATGTTTACCTTGATCGGTTATGGCTTTTCAGGTATGCTATATGAGGGAGCAACCTGGTGCCGCTGCATAACGTGTTCAGTAAAACGTTATGGCATCGGATGCAGCGCCATCTACAGAGATAAAGGCCACGAGAAGCCCTTGGATCTCATTCTACTTCCATCCCCAGATACGTCTGCACTGAATATTGCGTTCGAAGGTTTTCGCTGCTTTCAGTCATGCCTTTTGTCTACTCGACCTTTGACGGAGCCCTCTTACATTATGTGGATTTCGCTCCAGCTGCTGACCCGCCTCGTTTCCAACCAACGGAAGACCCGGCCAAGGACTTCGGCAAGACCGATATAACCCTTGTGTTCATCTCTGGTTGGCCCATGTCTCACCGTATGTATGAGCATCTAATGTTGCAGCTGTGTGAGACGTACGGCGTCCGCTGTATTGCTTCTGACCGTCGTGGCTTCGGCAAAAGCGAATGGACAGGCAACAGGATGCAAGACATCACATACGACACCTTTGCCCAGGACACTGTGGAGCTGATCCGCAATGCAAAACTTGAGAGTTTCTATTTTGTCGCTGCAAGCATGGGCTGTGGGGAGACGTTGTTGGCATACCTGGCGATGGACGATGACCTGAAGAAACGATGCCAGGGCTTCATCTGGGTAGGACCGAGTCTACCGCTCCCACTCCAAACTGATGCAAATCCCAAAGCACCTTCGAGGGAACTGTGGGATTCCATCTTGACCGGTTTCCGTCAGGATCGAGTCGGCTTTACGCGAGCAGCTATCCCAGGAGTCTTCGGGGTACCTTTCAATATCGGCATTGAGGTCCCAGAAACGATCTTGCAGAAGTTCGAATGGATTGTGGCTGAGGCCGACGCTCTCGCTATCGAAAGATGTGTGCAAATTATCACCACTAGAGACTTCACCGAGGATCTGAAGAGGCTTAATGACAATGACGTGAAGCTGCTGGTGTTACATGGGGACAGTGATCAAGGTCAGTCGTCGTCATCCGGGGTCATCCCTTATTGCCTGGCAGAGATGACTGATGATATTGACACAAGGCATGCCGGCCGAAGCCAGTGCAAGTCTTATCCCGCAACTCGCAAAGCAAGCACGTGTGAAGATTTATAACAAGGCAGCTCACGGGCTGTACTTGACTCATGCGAATCAGGTGTTGGAAGATATCCTCGACTTCGTATTCGCGTCCCGAGGATGCGGGAGTCCAGCTGTAGGGCAAAGCGTGGGGCCATGATTGGGCCCATTATATCTTTACCTATTCCCGTTGTGGACTCTTGATTTTCGCATAACGTTATGTATCTCGGCTCAAAAGGCGAACCTCGTGGTCATCGCCAGATCAGTGATCTGGGTATAAGACGCTTGTCCATCGAACTGTTCTTACTGCTCTGCTCTGCTGTGCATGATCCTCTCACGGCTACAGCCAAGGTTTCAATCCCCTTGGAAGGACATTTCTCGTGTCCTGTCCCGACATCTGCACCTATTTTTGAGAAAGTCTCGACATAACTGAGCAGCCTCACCTGTTTTCGAGTCCAGGATTTGCAATGCCGCCGACTAGAGGCCAAAGTAAGCGAAAAGCTACCGACTTGAACGTTCCTTGTCCTGGAGAAGATGCCGCGGAACGGAAGCGGGTGTTGAACGTTCTAGCTCAGAGACGGTACAGGCAGAGACAGAGAGAGCACGTCAAGCAACTCGAAGCACAAACCAATAACGCCACCCAATCTAACCAGGTCCCACGAGACACTCTCACAAATGCAGCAGAGCCTTGCGCTGCACAGGATGTCCTACATCAGACTCTGTCAGTCCCCAGTCTGCGGAATGGAAAGACGCCCGTCCTGGACGGTCAGATATTCCACGGAGATCTGAGCGCATCATTCTTCCAACATGCTCAACAGCTCGAAGTTGACTCAGACACGGCACAGATATTTATCGATCCGGGAGACCCCTTTGCAACGTTCGACGAGAATCCATTCGCCCTGGGCATAGATAACCAGGATTTCTTCGACTCGCCCATCCTCGTTCCCCCTCTCCACAGTCCGTCGACATCCGAGACGACGCGCTCCTCATCCTCCTCTAACCAAAGCACAAGTTGGTCTTTGCCTTCGCTCGGCTTCACCGATCCTACCCTGGACCAAGCTCCTGGTACTGGTATATCCAAGGACGACCACCGCCGTTCGCAATCACGATCGCGATCGCCAACATCTCAAGGCACGCGGCACCATGCTCAAAATACTAGTATGCAGTCAGGGCAGTACACATTCCCGGACGAATGTCATCTCGAAATGCCCGAACTGGCCCTCCTTCGTGGCTGCATGTCCATCGCGCACCGCCTAAACGTGCAAGATATCATATGGTCACTGTCCTCGGTTTCTCCCTTTTTCACTTCTTCTTCTTCTTCCTGTCCGACGACCAAGTTGGCCACGTCCTCGAGCCTGGGTCTGAGTCTTCAACAATTCTCCCACCTCCCACCCAATCTCCGCCCGACACCCGCGCAACTCGCCATCCCGCACCATCCCCTGATAGACCTCCTTCCCTGGCCGAGCGTGCGGGACCGCTTGATCCACGTCCTCAACCAACCGCCGCAGTTTCGTCCCGCCGGAGCCAAGAGCCCCATGGCGCTGATCGAGTTCGTGTACGACATTGAGGATCCGAACGAGGGGGTCCGCATCAGTGGGTCGGACCCCTACGACGGACGGAATTGGGAGGTCGGCGAGAAGGTGTTCAAGGGGTGGTGGTGGTGTTTTGATCGCGAGGTGGTGAGCAGGACGAACGAATTGAGGAAGAGACGAGGGGCGGGCACGTTAGGGTTTGGCATGATGGGTGGGAGTGTGTTGGGAGAGGTGGGTTGACCTGTTTAGAAATAGGAAAGACAGAAAATGTCCTGGGGATTGGAGCAGCGTTTGTTACAGTGATCTGGTGGACATGTCAGTGCATTTTGCGATGTCTCGTCACTCCCTTGTCGGATCGATGAGGAACCCGAGGGACATCATCGGATGTGCTGTTACTATAGTAGATATACACATTCAATGCTCAACACTGCCCGGCAGCTACTGGGGCGGTAGGCGAATACCTAGGTATAGGGGCAGATCCAAATCGTCGTTTCTCGTGCTGAAAACAGTTAAAGTACATCCAAATCACATATAGTCAGGTGAAATCAATTCCGCGCAGAATCCAGCAAACTATTCGGTACCGCAGAGACGACAAGTCGGCAATGCCTCGTTCAGGTATATCTCTCCACGCCGCTAGACTTGCTCACGCTCGACTGCCTGTTGACGGAGTTTGGAAAGCCACCGCCCTGTTGGCCTAGATGCTGCTGCTGGCTCGGGTCCGACGAAGCAGGCATCTCATGGACATTCATTGGGACGGGCGATGATGTGGGTATCGGTGGGGCCATGCCGGGAACACCATAGTTCCTGCTCACACGGTATGTAGATTAGCATGCTATATCTGGGTCTCGAGAAGAATATGTAGTAGGTTGGGTGACTGCTAAACAGTGCGGGAGGGTGATGGGTCACTTACATTGCACTACTATAGGCCGGAGCGCTGTACATCGGGTTGGGACTCGCATTGTTCGGGCTCGCAGCAATGTCGCTTCCTTGGCCCGCCGCCAAAGCGAGGCTGTCGCTCATGGGGAACGGCGCGCCGTGCATGGGCGGCGACATGTTCGGGTCGTGGTATGGCATGTAGCCTGGCAGCGCTGGAGAGACGCCCGCCACGCTGCTGTACAGGGACATGTGCTTGGTCGGATCCATGTACGATGGCGCCATGCTCACGTGCGCGTTGTAGGGCATCTGGTGCATGTTCGCGGGCCCATGGGCGTTGCTCGGTTCTTTGGCTTTGTTTCTTTGGCGTGCGGACTTCCGGCCGCAGATGTATAGAAGGACAGCTGCCGCGAGGACGACTGCTGCGGCACCAATAGCAATTCCCGCAATGGCGCCAGGGGACAAGCTCGAGTGATTCGAGCTGGAGGTGGGCGCTGCCGCCGCCGAGCTCGTTGCAGCTGGCGCAGAGGTCGGCGAACTGGTCGGCGCCGCGGAAGTTGTCGTCGTGAAGGGATTTTCACCTTCTTCTGGCCACGGCTGACCGGGGAGAAGCATGAATTGTGACTGTGACGCAAGATCTTTCTGTTGCTGCAAGGATGTCGTGGCGTTCGGGTTAATCACCCCGACCATTTGGTAATCGATACACGACCCCGGGGCGCCGCAGTAGTAGAAGATCGGGTCTGTGTCATTGAGCACGATCGACCACGTCGGTGGCTCGGGAAGGATGGCGTCGACAGGTTTGAAGCCGGAGAAGAACCCGACTTTATCAACGCCTGTGTCTTCGTACGGTATACATGGATAGCCATATTCGGCGCGTACTACGGAGTGGTTCGTAGGATAGAACAGGAAGACAATCGTATCGCCTTTGTCCGCGAGCACTACATCGGGCACGAAGGTATGCCCTCCCTGCAACTTTGTCAATACGTGGTGGTAGTAGACCGTCGCGACACTAACCTTTGCAACCTCAATCGTATGTGTTACGGGCTCGCTGGTCGTGCTCGTCTCCGTAGTGCTACTGACGGCCACGCTGCTGTATGAAGTCGTGGCAGCAGAGCCAGAGGAGTCGGTGGGAGCGGCTGAGAAGTCCGTAGATGTGCTGTCCTGAGCAAGAGCTAGTGCTGCTATGCTCGACAACGCAATGAACGTCCACCTCATTGTTGGAATCAAATATTCTTGTCGGTTTCCTGGTAGTCCACCACGGCCTGCAATTACCAGCAGCGCTGCAAACAACGGTACAATGCAAAAGAAGAAACCGAGGGCGTAGGGGGAGTCGGGGGGTCAGATCGTAGCTGGACTTGAGCAATAGCCTGCTCGCATGGCTTCCGTGCGTCAATCAGACGGACGATGGGCACAGGCAGTGCAAGAGAACAGAAGGGGATGCGACATGGCTAGCAAGGCTAGGCCTCGTATTTCCATCATCGCCCAGGACTGTCTTCCCATGTTAGGGACAGTCTGGGCCCGATAAGGATGCCTGCTGTTCGTGTTCTGCCGTCGAGAACAGGGCCCAGTCCTTGCCAGAAGATGCTGAAGGTCGCTGGATCCGCTGGAAATGCTAACATCTCAGCTGGATATTTCATCCTCGATCCTTCAGAAGCGAAGGAATAGACCAGGATACGAGGACAGATTGAAAGGAATTGGTAGAGATCATTCCATGGTGGGACCGTTCTTCCTTGGAAGGCCTTCCGTCATTCGTCCAGATAGCCGAGGAAGACTTGAAGGTCTCGGCATTGCTCGCCATCTGCTTTCAGAGGCGAGAATCGGACAACGGGAATGAAATAAGAATTTGGTGGCTTGAAAAAGCAAGCAAGCATGAAGTTACAAAAGCACCGTGAACGGCCACAGGACCTACCCCAGACATGCGCCGAAGTTATAAGTCGTCCAAAGGTGCGCTAATGCATCTGCCCGTCAATAGTGACAGTTGGCATTTGTCGGGGGCCATGCAGGCACAGAGATTGCGATGTAAGCGACACTCAGCCTCATTTCTGTGGCTGCATTAGTACGATCTTGGGAAACGGGGGAACTGAAGGACGACGAGAGGCCGAAAGAGGCACTTGTTGGCTTCGTAAAAGGCTGTGATCTCGATTGAGTCGAGCTTTTGCTCCCAAGTCCTTGGTGGCCCAATCACTGGACCAACCAGGACATACGTGACATAAAAGACATGTTCAAGCCGTGTTTGCGGCTGACAATATTTCCAAGCTGCTGGAACGGAGCCAAGGAAGCGTAAGCATCTCAAGCGGAAACCATGTCGCTTTTTCGACGACTTTTGCCAGGTGATTGATCCTTGGCTGAACTAGACCAACCCTCGACCAAGGCCTACACCCACAGGCAACAAAAGACCCATTGAATAATGGCATCAGGAATCGCTGTTCCCTAACAATCCAACCGTCAGGCCTTTCATCCGTCGCTTGAGCAGGTCTTCTTCACTACCAAGCGAAGTCAGACTTTTGTTTCTGGTCATCTCGGGCTTGGGCTTTTCCTCTGTCGCTCGCCCACGTTGCCAACTGCTTTCTTTGGCCGCCCCATTCGACCTCTGAGGCGAACTTTTACCTTCTTCCGGCTTAATGGACGACATGATCAGCGGAGCATCATCGTCCATGCTCTCGCCCGTTGGAGTCCGATGATGATGCCGTAGCTGCGTTGAAGCTAGTTCAAGGCTGCCAGGAGAATCATGTGTAAGTGTTCCACTTCTCAACCTCGACTCGATGGCTGGGCCCTCGAATGCATGCGGTGGCTTGGAAAAGGTTTCTTGGATCCAATTCCCGCAGCGAAAGATATGTTTCCATCCATCGGGAAAGACCGACACAAATTGGACGAAGCCATGAGAGATACCAGGGATAAGGGTGACTTCAACATGGTCCTTCTCATTGAACTCGGCTGTAGATTTCTCCAGCCCAACTTCTTGTCTCTCACGGAAAAGATGTAGTTTGGCTTGTCGTATTCTCCCAGCGAAGATGACGGTGTCGTCGACCAGAGGATCTCGTTCGCCAGTGAGGAAATACGTCTTGGGAAATTTCGCAAGCAGGTTTTCAGGAGCAACCGCGGGGCAGAGCAGGTGGTCGGTTGTGAAGTCGGGTCGGTTGTATGGACCGACGTAGAGTATGATCATGGCTCGCATCATCTCGGGTGTCAGGATGCGGTCGCCAAAGTATGAAATGATGGACGAGACCGCCAGTCTGGTCTTGAGGGGTTGAGGTTTTAGAGCAGCGACTGTTTGTCTTTGTGCTTCCACATCGGTGTTTTGACGAACGATGGCCGGCTTTTCCATGCTTGCGTCGTCCCTAGGCGTGAAGAAGTCAAAGTTTGGCTCATTCTCCCCATGATCCGAAGGCTTGGGAGTCGTAGGCGTATAACGACGGTCAATGTCCTCACTCTTCCTCTTGATGAACCTCTCGTACTTCTTGGCTGTTCTTGGATTGCGAATCAATGCCATCTGATCATCAGTCATCCAACTGCTGATGTTCATGTCCAATGCTGGGTAGAGCAGGACCAGACCTGCTGGACAAGGCAATATGCCTCGTGAATTTCCTGTCTGATTGGATTGAATGACCATCAAGGTTGTCCCAGTGGCCAGATTGCCACCTGCACTGTCTCCTGTAAGGACGATCCTGGGACATGTCTCTGGCTTCATCCCTATACATCGTCCTCGAGTGGCAATAACCTGTGTATACACATCGAAGCATTCGTTCAAGGCGTATGGGTATGGATATTCTGGAGCCTTTCGGTAGTCCAGGCTGAGGACAGGCAGTCCTGTTCTCCCTGCCCAGGCAAGGAGCCTGTCATCACTAGTCCTCGGGTCCATCGCAACAAAACCCCCTCCTGGAATGTCCAGCACCAGGTTGTCTTGCTTCTCCAGCTCTGCCAGGGACCCGTCGAAGTACATCCACGCCACAACAGGCTCTTTGTAGTTGGATTGCTTCGGTCGTGGGATACGGATCCTCCTAGGTTTGTATCTGCAGAATCGAGGTCTCATCAACGCGGTAAGCCATCTGAGATAGGGTGTGTTTGGCTTGTTCCACGATACTCTCAAATGGTCCACAGTCAGGACTGCCCGTACCTTTCGCACCTTTTCATCGGCTTGTTCCGCAGCAATGAGGTAGTATATTGTGAAGATCATGGAGGCCAGGTCTCTTAGTCTCTTGTTCCGAATTCTCATGGCAGTCCAGAAGCCCGCGTCCAAGGCCGTGGTAATCCATGTGGCTCGGAAGTACGAGCGATTGTATAAGTTCGCAAGAGGCTCGGGCGACTCGAGGTTGAAGATTTTGGCCAAGTTACGGCAAATGTATAGGTAGAGGAGAGTAACGACAACCGACTGCCATACGGTTGTTCGTTTCGATAAGCGTTGAGAGAGGTTTCGAATGATCGGAGGGCCATGTTTGTCACCTCTGGAGTAGGGTCAGTGAGTTTCCATGTACATGCTTGTTAAGCATACCTCAGGAGGTACAGTGACCAGAACGAGACGACCGCAAAGACCTGGACTTTGCGGAATTGCGACGATGGTCGGCCCAGCACATGGTCTGTAGGATGGGTGAGTACGAGCAGGCCGCGGTGGTTGAGGGGTCAGCCAGGCATACCTATCATACTTGGAGGATGCCTTAGTCAAGCAAGATTCGAGGGATGGGTGAGTGCACTGGAATGAATTCGCCAAAACAACCAAACGCCATCGCCAGCACAGACCGTTGGTGCTTTGCTCGGATACAGAAGGACAAAGAAAGATCAGGGCAGGAGGAGAGGGATCTTCAAACGACAGCTGACAATGCTTTGTGGCTCGACAGCGACTGCCATATTCAAGGGAACAGAGTCTGACGATTGAACCCTCCGAACCACTATGGGTACCGTGTCAACGGTGCATTCTGTCCGAGGGGCGATGATGATGATCAGGTGGATGGCATTTGCATGTGAAAGAACTCGGATTCGGCATCTCCCAGTCATGTGATCCTGGTTCTATGATCCTCGACGCCATCAACGCTATCCCGAATCGCCAATCTATCCGCTCGTAGTTTGGACTTCCTCTAGTATGTAAACAAAGCGTTCCACCTCACCATATCGGCCTGAAGTACCTTGATGTCCCGAGTCAAAAGCTCCGGAGGCCGCGGAGAGGGACTAGGAGTCGGCTGGAATTTCATCAGCCAGCACACCTGTGCCCTGAGAGAGAAGGCTTGGGGGTGCCCGCCCGCCCGAATTGTGGCGGCAAAGGCGCGTTGCGTTGCAATCAACGACAGATCTCTGGCCGTCATGCGCCATGATATTCGAAGCCGTACAGGCTCTGAATGTTCATCGAAGGCCTTCGCCATCATGAGAACGGCAAATGATCTCTGATCCATCCAGTAACTCCGCCGCCACTAGTGTGATGATTCCTACTATCCCCACTACCTCCACTGCCAGTTCTCGTACTATGTCGTCGGGGTCCAGATTGACCGCTTGATTGTCGAATGGGCACGGGACGTTCTGTATCTGCATCTCTTCTCCTCCCATAGTAAGACTGCCGTGCTTCTCGTAAGTCACTGGGGCTTTCCGGGATCGAGACTGGATTATAACGACTCCCTTCCGGGCCGAAACCGCGTGGACTCGAAACGGATGACGCTCGTCGACTTGGTCTCCGCCGTGAAGATCCTGGCTGCTGTCGTTGATCGGAGTTCGTGATAGGGTTTCGACAATGCGGACATGTATCGTGTTCCTTCAGCCAGGCTGTCACGCAGTCACCATGAAACCAGTGGTTGCAAGGTAAGACTGTCACTTCGTCGCCCAAATCCACATTGTCCATACATATCGAACATTCAGCCTTTCCTTCGGTGCCCAGCATCTCCTTGTCCACTTTCTTCTTTCCCAGCGATTGGATGGCGTCTTCCGACGCGGGTGGTGGTGCATTGCTTCCGTTGTTCTGTTCCATAAGCTGCGACATGACACGGTCAAATGCTTCCTGGCTGAAGACCATGTCGCCATGTTGTGCGTTTCCCGGGTTGAATAGTTGGTGCAGGAGATCGAACGGATGAGGTGGGAGGTCTTGTCCACGACGGTCGTCCATCTCGCCACGAGTCATGGTCGGAGGTTGCATTGATTGCAGGATCAGCCCGAACAAGCTAAAAAGGTCAGTCCAATGTAGACCACTACAAGGCTCAAACTTACTCTTGCAGGTTTCCCGGCTGCACGGGGGCATGCGGATCTCTGGGAAACGCTCCGCCAGGAAATCCTCCGAATGGATGTAGATTGCCAAAGGGTGGAGGCATGCCTCGAGCCTGCGGTGGCAGCAAATCGGTAAGCATGTTATCAAAATCGTGGGCAGTGTCTTCATCAAGGGTGTCCATTACATTCATGGGTGCCATGCCGGCAGTCCGCAACGTTCTCGTACTAAAAGATATTCTGCCTCCCCCATTGTTGCTCGTGAATTCGAAAGTGGTGAAGTTGTTGCGCGGATCGGGGTCCAGGTCATCGGCCCAAGGGTTGTGGTCGAACAGCGGTTGTAAGGGGGGCGAAGGTGGCGGAGAGGGAGTCATGGAGGGTCCATGGCGAAGACCAACGTCCGGCTCTGTCTCTGGGTCTAGCTGTTCGCATCCATGAGCATGACTTTCGTTGGAGTCGTTGGTAGACTTACAATCTCTGTGAAATCGCCTTCGCACCTTGGGCAGATCAAGCCGCCATGCGCTCTTTCCCATTCATTATTGCATTGATGACAGAAGACCCGTTCGCCTGTTATGCGCCCCGAATCGGCCATAGGAGGTGTTTGAGAAGGGAGAAAATGGCAATTGTCTGGGCTACTGGACTGATAATTCCAGCGCGTGTAGCAGCTGAGGCTGCGTCATACGCCAACTGTGGCGGAGCCTAGAGTTTCGTCTATGATCTGGGGAAGGTGGCGGCGGCGAACACGACAGTCTTGAATGATAATAAGAGTATTCAGTAAGGCGTCTTTCCAGGTCTCGAGCAAGTAGAGGCGGTACGAGGGGGAAGGGCGTGGTGAATGTTTGGAGGGCGAACACAGGCTGTGGTGATAATTAATAACCGTGGAATCAGGTGTCACTGCGGAGAACGAGCGAGCGCAGTTGACGTATTGCTGCTCGCTGGTTGCCGATGCTTTATCGATAAAATAACAAGTGACAAGAAAGAAATCAGAAGAGCCAACTTGCCAACCTAGTTCTTCAAATCTGGCTTTTCAGCAGATGAGCTGCTGTCTTTTTCTCGCCGTCGACAATGGTACCACGGTATCCGTACTTCTCAAGGAACGCGTGTACGAGTCTCCGTATACATGCTTCTGTTTCATTCTGAAGCGTTCCCCAAACATTCACGCCAGGCTCCGAATATAAGTTGCACTTCCTTGGAGATGAAGTTAAATATTATTTTGTACAACGCACGATGAGGAAACCTGAACCTGTTGAAGCCCGCCACAGTATTTCAGCGATCCCATCATCTTCTTCGTGAACCTCTCATTATCATGCTGCCCACAATTCCTGCAGCAACCGCAACGCCTCCCACAATGGCAATGCCCATTAATCCCTCTTTCGACACCTTGTCGTCAATCAGTTGTCTCAAGCTACCAGCTTGCAAGTTTCCTGGCTCCTTCTCCAGTAATAGGTCGTTGTATCGTCTTGCTTCAGCATAGTTGCCTAGTTTGTAGTTTCCCAAAGCCAAATAATATAGACATTCCCTCCTCCGTTCCGGTGTGGTTTTGAATATGTCTGATAGTAGCTGAACGCCGAGTTGCTGTTCGCTTCTTTGGTTCGATTTTATCAATCCCTGAGAGCCTCTGTCAGCGTCACAGCCTACGACTTTGGACGATGTCACGCACCCAGGCGTAGTTGAACTTCGTCTGCACTCCGACATAGTCGCCTTCTTTCTCGTACTGTGCCCGGAGGACTTGGAGTTCGGCAGGCTTCAGAGGACTATAACTCTCTGATTAGCTCTTATCAAGTGTTCGAGGATTGTCAGGCAAACCTTTCTGCATCTGCAGCATCTGTCCGACGAGTCAGCGCACATGCTTCGAGCCGGGGTCAGACAGTGCAATGGCTTACATGGTAAATTCGACGGCATCGCGCACAAGATATGATGTTAACCAGGTTATCGATACTGAAGAATTAGCTTGCAGGTGAGATGAACGGCAGTTGCGCGATATGTATTTCAAGTTGGATATCTGAATGCGGAGCCCTGTTGCGTTTGTATCACAGTGGCTGCAGGCACCTAACAGGCTCGCAGGCTCTTGTCACTTGTGGCTCACTAACCTAACCTAGGCGCAGCACAAGCGTGAATGCGCGTGACGTCTTTGGTGCGGAGAGCAACTTTTCCAGGCCGGCACCCAAGCGGCGAGCCCTGTGGACGCAGAAAATGGCAACTGTCAGACCGAGCTAGAGTCCGCCACTAGCCCTCAGATGGCGTTGAATCGCCAGATTACTCTTGTCTGACAACAATGAAATGTTTACCATTTGGATGGCGGCAGTTCGTTGCTGGGTAACAAAGCACGTCAACTTTTGGAGACACCAAAACCCATCTTGCCTGCGCTGCACCACGCGTTGTTACCTACGATTGATAACCTCATTCAGCTCAACCAGAATGTTACTCGACGAGGATCCAGCTGCGGTGAGTTTGGTCTGACTCGTATGTCGCTTCTACTAATCGCGTCTGCAGCTCATCCGCGCCACTGTCTCCAACTTCAACATTGCACCGGACAAAGCCGCATTGTCGCGTGTCAACGACTCCCTATCTACACTACAACAATCGCGAGATCTACGTATTCGAGATGCAGACACAGTGCTGAGAAAACTGGCAAGGCAACTGGCAACTCTTGAATCTCAGCGACGAGAAGTGCTCGCGGGCCATGACAGCGGAAGGCACGCAAGCGAAATTGTTCAGCTTGATACCAAAAAGTTTAGGATTGCAAAATACGCATCTGAGTTAGAAGCCGACAGTGAGAGGTTGGAAGCGGAGCTTGACAGACTAAAGCAGCGTCTGGCGGATCTCGAAGAGCAGGGTGTAGAAGGGGACGAGAATTCGCGGCGTGCGCGAGAGGCCGATGATCCCACAATGTCAGTGTGTATCATTATATCTGAGATGTGGAATACTGACTTGAGCAGTCTGCGACTCTGGCTGTATAGATCCCTCGGAATCACGCTCGAACAAGACGAAGCAGGCAACTACAACAAAGCCACCATCGGAAACACAAAGAAAGGGGATGTGCATGTGGTAAACATTGATCCGAGATTCTCAAAGTGGTTCTACGCAGACTACTTCTGGCAGACAATGCAAGGATAAGGCTGCTTTTTGCTTGAGAAAGATTGCTTTTGAGCGTGGCGTTCCGGTTGAGTACCTAGGTACTGTGCCTTCACGGCAATGAGTCTATGACAGAATAGCGCTTCCGACGTAAGAGTGGTTGACTCGACAGTCAGGGGAAGTTATCCTATCCACGCGGCTTCTTCGAAGCCTGTTTTGCCCTAAGTCACAAATGGAATTTCTATCGATGTCCCGTCAAGTCCTGCAATAGCTGGATAGACGCACAGCAACAGCCGCTTTCTGGCGATGAGCAAGGCTTGTCCAACCAAAGCTTGTCTGTAACATGGCACGCCACGTGGAATCGTCAGACAGACGGGCACCTACCGGGCTCAGTTCCATGGCCTCATTCAGCGGACCACTGCAAACATTTATGTGCAATGTAGGGAGTCCGCTTTGAACGGTGTTGCTCTCGCAATGCCCACGAGGTAGCTTGTGATCCGCAATGTAGGGGCCGGGAACCACGCACAGGTAAGCTAACCAAGTACCTTATAAGAAAGAAGCAAGTGTGAGTCTGGCAGCGAGGACTACTCGATAAAGGCATGATGAGGCTTAAGGTACTCGCTCATGCCAAGACTCAGCAACCACTCAGCTTGCAGGTAAGTGTTAGCTTCGGACGCGGAAAAACATGCCACCGACAGGCGTGTCGACATTTGAGCGCAGCTTCAATCGTACAAAAGTTTCTCGATAGGAAAACCGCTCGGAAACAATATAGCGCAATCTTGCCCACGATGCGTAACAGGGCTACCACTCGTCTGAAACTCAATTATCTAAGAAGTCCGGTGAGCTATGTTCAGATGGTTAGCTGTCCGGTCTAACAGTCCCTCAGAAAATACGGCAATCCTGGAGCAAATACAACCTTTACAACCTAACGCGGCTAAGAGATGTAGGCAGAGTCCTCAATTTCTTCAGGACAAAATGGCAATCAAAATCAATGTCCCGCAGTTACCATGGCGAACAAATCCGGGAGAAGCAGTGGGTGCGTATGTTCGATAGGCGAATTCGGTCGGTGATACCCATGGACGCCCGATACCTCGCATCGAACGATGGCTCTCTTGAATCTGCTGGACGAGGATCAGGCTTGGATACTAGAGGGCGGAATCGAGTCGACAAAAAAAAGGAGGTTCCCTATATGCAAATGACTTATGCTCCGTTAGAGCGACGGTTGGATACCGCCATCTTTCGGGCAATGTTCGCAAGCAGTTCTCGTCAGGCAAGACAATTTGTGATCCATGGAGCAGTTAAGGTCAACGGCAAACAGGTGAGCACCTAGGTGTTGGCAGCTACTGGCCAATGCTAACTTTCTGTAGATACGATACCCAGGTTACCAATTAAATCCAGGAGATATGTTCCAGGTTCTACCGGAACGCGTTATGTTCGCTACCGGTGCACCGAAAGTCACCGAGAAAGCCAAGGCGACAGAACAAGAAGGAGAAGGAGAAGACGCTGCTTCGGAAGAAGCTGCAGAAGCCGTGGAAAAGCAGACGCAGCCCGAAGAAGAGGTAGAAGTCGAGCAGGATCCTCGGGAGGTCCTGAAAGCACTCAAGGCCCAAGCAAAGTCTATCCTTACATCGGCAAAGCAAGATCTGGGTGGGAAACGTAAACAGGAACTGCGGGCTTTTTCCAGAGCCATTCGAAGACTACTGTCAAAATCCAAATCCACGACGCTCGAAACTGGGAGCGCTGAAGCGCAACTGGCAGAAATCCAAGAGCAGCTGCAAATCAGACGAGAGCACAAGGCAGCGGGCACAAGCTCGCCACCATCCGCACAAGCCCAGGTAGCAGCGTCGGCCGAATCCGCAGATCTCACATCCGTTGCACAGGAAGGACCCAAGGCGAGTACAGAGCGACCCAGTCTGAACGACGAGGAGTACAATGAACTGTTATCAGCCCTGCGCTCGATGCAGGAAAATCCCATTGACGATTCGAAGCCCTACGCAACACCGTGGGTGCCACGGGACTTTATGAGCGTGTTCGCCTTCATCCCCCGATTCTTGGAAGTGAACCACAAGATTTGTGCGGCGGTGTACTTGAGGCATCCTGTGGCAAGGCCGGGCCTGGCTGAGGTGCCAACACCTTTCACCGAATCGGTTAACAGCAGCGCTTTTGCGTGGTATCTGAGAAGGAGATGATCTTGGCGGCTGGACTGTACTATACCTTTGCGCATAGCGATGGCGCTGGTCACGACTCTCCAGAAAATGTAAAACAATTCTTGTATTCACATACAGCCAAGGGGCAGAGATCAATGCATGTATGGAGTTTGCAGATGCTCCCGATTGTATATTGTCTATGTCTAGGAGATCACAACAATGGGTTCGACCGGTATTCTGGAGCCGTCTCCCCGTTGGTCTCTGGCTTTTTGGCCTGGTTCTCTTTCTCGATGCTAAGCTCGTCATCCTCGAGGTCCGCCAGATACTTCTCGGCCTCAAGCGCTGCTATGCATCCACTACCAGCGCTGGTGATGGCTTGTCGGTATCTCTTGTCCTGAACATCGCCAGCAGCGAATACACCCGGGACGCTCGTGTAACTTGTGCCCGGCTCTGTCACAATATATCCATCTTCATCTGTGTGGACCTGGCCCTTGAAGATAGCTGTTGCGGGATCATGGCCAACAGCGTAGAATAGTCCATTCGCATCCATCACTTCCTCCGCGCCAGTCTTCACGTTTTTGATCTTCAGGTGTGTCATCAGGCCTCGGGGTTTGTTCTCGCCCTGTACTTCGACCGCGACATGGTTGAACTTGACCGTCACCTTGGGGTTGGCGAGGAGCCGCTTGGCCATGGTCTTGGACGCCCTCAGCTTGTCCCTTCGAACCAGCACAGTAACATGTGAGCCGTATTTTGTCAGGAACATGGCCTCCTCTGCCGCCGAGTCTCCGCCGCCAATGACCACTAGAGGTTTGTTCCTGAATATAGGCACCGCACCGTCACAAACTGCACACGCGGAAATGCCGTTCTGCCAGTACGTTTCTTCTCCCGCCAGATTTAATCTTCTCGCGTTGGCGCCTGTAGCAATGATGACCGCATCGGCGGTATGTGCAGGCTCGTCGGTCTCGCCGTCCTCGTATTCACGCCATAGCCGGAAGGGTTTTTGTTTCAGATCAACTTTGGTGATTGTCTCGGTAATGATCTCGGTCCCGAAGCGCTCGCTCTGCGCCTTCATTTCGTCCATGAGCTCAGAGCCCCCGATGCCCTTGGAGAAACCCGGGTAATTCTCAACGTCCGTCGTAGTCGTCAGCTGGCCGCCCGCCGCGGTGCCTCCAGCCAGCATGCCCTCGTACATGACCGGCTTTAATTCTGCTCGGGAAAGGTAGATGGCGGCCGTGTGGGCGGCGGGCCCAGAGCCGATGATGGCCACTTTTGTGTGAGGTGGCGCCATGGCGCCGAGGGAGGAGGAGAATGATCGAGCTATCGCTGGCGACTGGGGTCTCTGCAGGAGGATCGAGCTTGCTGCGACAGAAAGACTGATGGAGGAGTGGAGGGGGAAGTTAGCTGCGCGACGGCGAAAAGCTGAAGAAAACAGTTTGACTGATTTGAATGAACGAGGCTTATGTCTAGCAAGAAAAGTGTTCGCAAGTCAAAGGAGGGAGTAGATCATATATGCACACAGAAAGAGTAAATCGAGAATTCCAAATTCTGGTGGGAGGAGAGGCACGGAGAGGGTATCGATTGCAAATCGTAAAAATTGGCCGGGGTTTTGTCTGGCTTGCTGAGGTAAACAATGCAAGGGGACCCTCATGGGATCCTCATCACCGCTAAGCCTTCAAAATCACGCATCCGACAGCTCGTGCGATTGATCACGGCATCAACATCAATTTGAACAATCCTAGAAATCCCACCTTGGCCAGGTCGCGTAGCGGCAGGCATGCCGCTGTTTCAAGCTGGTCAGCCCTTCAGAAACTTCCTCAGGGCCATGACCAACCCGACTCGCGTGCCTGTCTTCGTCGTCTCGCTCGATGCCTTGGGGACATTGTATCGCTTCAGGGAGCCCGTGTCCAATCAGTATATCAAGATTGCTCAGAACTGTGGCCTGAAATCCCATGTGGACCCGACACAGCTGAACAAGTCCTTCAAGGAGGCCTTCAAGCATTACAACCTGGTATATCCAAACTATGGCAAGTCGAAACTCGAGAACCCTGAGAAATGGTGGACCAAAGTGGTCAACCGAGCATTCGGCGAATTGGTCGACAAAGATGAAATTCCCTCCAACCTAGGAGTCCAACTATATCACCATTTCTCCTCGGGCGCGGCCTATGAGCTCTACCCCGATGTTCGGCCTTTTCTTGACCATCTTGGTGCCTTGAAGCGTGAGTTCAATGATCCTGATGGTCCGCTTGTCGTCACTGGCGTCATCACGAATTCCGACCCCCGGGTCAGTCTGGTCCTGATGGATCTGGGCCTGCGGGTAGGCCTTTCCGAGACACCCACCATCAATATGGGCAAAGAACTGAGCGAATCGTGGGCAAATGTCAAGGCAGGCCGGTATGATGCGGAGCTTGATTCTAGTCGGAAATACTTCAAACCTGACAGTGACATCGACTTTCTGACAACAAGTTACGAGGTGGGCGTCGAGAAACCAGACGCAGCCATGTGGGACATGGGTAGACGGCTTTTGAACTTGTTGCCCCTTTTCCGAGCGACTAGTACTTCTAGGCCGTCGTCGCCGTCAAATCCGGCAGAATACGCCGATCTTATGGCTCGGAGTCTAGGATATCGAGTAGGAGAGGTCATGTGGCTTCATATTGGTGACGAGTATGAGAAAGACTATGTCGGAGCGACACAAGCCTCAGTAGAAGCTTTGCTTTTGCAGCGAGAGAATGACGATGGTATGCTGCACAAAGGACCGATGCTAGAGAAGGGTGTTCCGACCATCTCGACATTGAGCGAAGCCGCAATGGTCATCAACGTGAAGGCTCGACAATTTTTCCAGCAAATTGACTCGTAAGAACTTAGGGACGAGTTACGCTTCCTCCTCCAGCTGTTTGTGGTCTACAAAACCCTCCGTTCTACCATACGCACAAAAATCGATGGGAAATCTACAAAATTCAAAGATCTAGGGAGCAAAATGTCAATGGGCCAAGGACTCTGCTCACACCTGCTGCTCTACCTAAGATTCCCTTCTCTATCGTAGAAGACGAGGCCCCGCCCACCAACCAAAATTGGCCTACCTTCGAGGGGGAATCTCAGACACATACTGCTAGACTGGGTCTAAGCAGAGTGCGACATGAGGCCTCTACCATCGGTCCAATTCAGAGGAATATTAGGGGACTTTGACTAATAAACCACTGGGAGGTTGGTGTGGCAGAAAACTTGAATTCACCGGCACAAGAAGCACACCGCTGATGTTGCTTCACTCCGCGGGATGGCCGTCTGCGCTAAGGGATACGGACAGGGACGGACAGCTTATTGAAGACGAAAGGGACAACATGGGGGGAGGATCTCCTGGTCTACGATGGGCCTTCTCGATAACAATCTGTTAAAGACGAAGTCGTGGTGTCATCTCGAGTCCTTGGGTTGACGTAGCAGCGGGCAGATTTGTCGAAGATGGAGACGTACCTCGTCGTGGTCACTGGACTGCTTCGATAGTCGGCATGAAGATGCACATCTCTTTCCCCGGGGCAGCAGGGTTCTTTATGATTCTTTGAGAATATATATTGGAAATGGTCGTCAAGTCAACATTCGGCTTTATCCGGATGAAACTATCCGGACATGGAAATGAATTCCTGGTCCTGCAAGCATGACGTGATGTAGACAATACACAGTAGACATTGCATCTTCATCAATTTCACTTCATCTCCCCTAAGAAATGCCAAACATTCAAAGCTTTGAGGCTATCTACAGATTCTCAATGTTGATTGTTTTATTATAGAATCCCTTCTCCTGCCATGCTCAGTTCTCTCCTGGCGACACTGGCATCTCCCTCATCACGCAGATCTATTCCATCAGAAGCGAAGCTAGCTCTCAACCATTTCGGCAAACAATTATCGGCGACCATGGCCACCGGCAAGAGCAAGTATGATCATCTCCCGCTCGCCAACAAAGGTCCGCTGAAGGTGCCTCTCCACGGACGACTTCTCCTGGACAATCCATTCTACAACAAGGGAACTGCCTTCACCGCACAAGAACGTCTAGACTTGGACCTCAAAGGCCTTCTTCCCACCAATATTCAGACTCTCGAGGAACAAGTCGACAGAGCTTATCAGCAATACTCCACTCGTGGAGATGACCTGGCCAAAAACACCTTCATGACTTCAATGGCCGAGCAGAACAGCGTCCTTTACTTTCGACTGATCCTCGAGCACCTGAAAGAAATGTTCAGCATCATCTACACCCCAACCGAAGGTGACGCCATCGAGAACTATTCTCGCATCTTCCGCAGACCCGACGGTTGCTTTCTGAGCATCAAGCATCCAGACGAAGTCGAAGAACGATTGGCCCAATTTATACGCCCAGGTGAAGATGATGGAGGTGTTGACTATATTGTCGTCAGTGATGGTGAAGAAATCCTGGGAATTGGTGATCAAGGTATCGGAGGTGTCCTGATCAGTGTCGCCAAACTGGCTCTTATGACCATCTGCGCTGGGATCCATCCCGACAGGACACTGCCGGTCATCCTCGATGTAGGGACTGACAATGAGAAACTACTGAATGATCCATTGTATCTTGGCCACCGCATCAAACGTGTTCGAGGAGAAGCATATGATGATCTTGTCGAAAGATTTGTCACCACAGCGAAGAAACTTTACCCAAAGGCCTACATTCATTTTGAGGATTTTGGCCTTACCAATGCAAGAAGACTGCTTGACAGGTACCGAGATCGGACGGCCGTCTTCAACGACGACATACAAGGAACCGGATGTGTGACATTGGCGTCAATTATGGCCGGCCTGAAAGTGGCTGAAGTCGACCTGAAGGATGTGAGAACCGTGATCTTTGGTTCCGGATCGGCTGGCACCGGCATTGCAGAGCAAGTTCAAGCTGCTATTGCAACAGAAGCTGGTAAGAGCAAAGAGGAGGTTGCAAATCAGATATGGTAAGTGTCTTTGTCGCTCTTGTGACGTCTACATTTGCTCACTTGCGCCCTTCACAGGTGTGTCGACAAGCCGGGACTGCTCCTCGATTCTATGGGTGACAAGCTTACCATTGCCCAAAAACCATTCGCCCGGAAGTCGACTGAGTGGGATGGCAAGGATACCAAATCCCTACAATCAATAATCTCCGAAGTCAAACCACATATCCTAATAGGAACATCAACAAAACCGGGCGCATTCACTGAGGATGCTGTGAGAGAAATGGCCAAGCATGTGGACAGACCATTGATATTCCCGCTGAGCAATCCGACTCGCCTACACGAAGCTAAACCTGAAGATCTCGTCAAATGGACCGATGGTCGTGTTCTGATCGCGACAGGATCACCTTTTCCACCGGTGAAATACCATGACAAGGAGATCGAAGTTGCAGAATGCAACAACTCCGTGTGCTTCCCGGGCATTGGACTTGGAGGGGTTTTGTCCCGCACCAAGCTCATGACAGACAAAATGCTTGTTGCAGCAACTCAAGCTTTGGCAAAAGAAGCCCCCGTGTTCAAGGATCCGAACAAAGGCCTGTGTCCAGACGTGGAAGAAGCTCGACCAGTCAGCGTCAAAATTGCGGCGGCAGTGATCCGCGCCGCTGTCGAAGAAGGTCTCGCACAAGCTTCAGATATTCCTGTCGAGAATGACGAGGAACTCGAGGACTGGATCAAAGCTCAGATGTGGGATGCTGAATATCGGGAATATCAGCGAGCCTAATGCGCTTGGATATCTTTGAAGGGACATTGTCACCGCAAGACGAGCATAGGCTGAGCGAAAATCCTGTTATCCTGGACTCTGGGACCCTTGTGCTTCGAGACAAGCAACTGGTGTTCTCAGAAGCTTGCAGAATATCGAAGAATTGAGCCTCACATCGCTTGTTGTCGGGTCTCGACACCATCGCCACCTCAAACGACCTCACAGGTTGTGAACCTTGTTCGCCATTATCTGCTTCGGTTCCAACCGAATAATTCTGCCTGAGACCTGTTTGAGTCACCGCGGTACCGAACGATACGACTTGTGGCTCGTCCCGTTATCGCCTGAACCATAATGGCATCGAGGTGGAAGTTTTCACAGTGCTGCCCAAGGTCCTCAGTGTGAAATTCTTGAAAGCTTGCACTCCACGAAGATGAACGAATAAAGAGGCACTTCGTCGCTCGCCATTTTAATCTGCATCTACATTACTTCTGACTTCCTTGTGCCTCCAAACTCAAGATCTCGTCTTCGCTGCTCGATCCGAAGAGTTCCCAGCATCAATAACGACTCCGGTATCTTGACACAGGCGTACCTCACGAAAACCACAAGTCCCGCAGTCCGCTTCGAGACCACCCTCACGATGTATCTCTCGACACTCCTCCCCAGTCTTCTGCTCCTGACTGGCACCACAAGTCAATTGTTGCTTCCAGAAAGCCCGCCTCTTCCAACAACGTTCGCAACCATACAATCTGTCAAGCCAAGAGATGTCACCGAGACGGTCACCGTGACCAAGTATCCGACACCACAACCACCTGACTTCAAACTGGCAGGGTGCGAGAAAGAGTTCGTCTGGGGCTGGCCGAAAGCCATGCTCCGTACTGACCGAGCCGTCAACACCTGCTACCCTAAACTCGCACATACCTGCGAGCGAGACGCGTTGGTCGCGAAAGCCAAACACAAGGACTTTTGCAGCTGGCCAGGCCATGGATCCTCCAAGAACGGCTACTGCGACCTGAACAAGAACAAGCCGCTTGCATGCCCGACGTGCGACAAAAACGACCCGATTTTCAGGATCCCGAGTCCCGAGAGATGCTGCCCGGAACCATGGGTCGGTATGGATATGAATCGTTACAACATGAAGGATTACCTGTGCAAGATGTTCCGCCCGCGGAATGAAGACGAGTGGGACTTTTACACCCAGACTTGGCCGCACTGGGAAGTCTACAGCCAGCGATTTCCTTTCGATAACTTGACCATTGAGGGCTACAATTTTGAGACGGGCGAAAGGTTGATGGTGGAATAAAGGACGACGCCTTGTTCTGGCACTTTCTTCGAGAATTAGGAATTTTGGGGTTGATGTAACCTATTGCAAAGGTAGGGATATTCCATTGCAAGGGTGATGGCTTGAAGATCAACGTATGGCGGATTACACGGTCAGCATCGGTGCTATACCTAGACCAAAAGAACATCTTTCGACCCGAAGTCAACAGCGTTCACTTGCATTGTATGTTCTGTGCCTTTGTAGCCAGGAGGGATATGTAAAGAGTTTTGGACCGGAGCCGGTATCACAACCATAGCTACCATTCTACCATCCCTGGATGTCAACGACGCCCACAGTGACTTCATTACCTTCGCTCGGCGGTAACTTACCACCGCCCGCGAGAAGCAACGCTCGTTCCCAGCTCTGATCGTAGATGATCCTTAAGCTTCGGGTGTAACTGACCCTCTCGCCTGTCGTTCGGCTCTCCCAAGCTCCAACATCTCCTCCGGCATGATTGACAAAGACATCGCTCAAAGTCCCACAACTGACGATGATCATGTCCTCCTTCTCATCGTAGATCACGTATGGACTGCTCACTGGGACCGTTCGAGACTCGTCGTTGGTGACAATCGGCTGGCCCTCAACGGCCCGGAACGCTGTCGGATCACTGCTGATCTTGTAGAAAACCGGGAAAGTGTAGTTCACAGGCAAGACGCCATCGACTGGGCCTCCACCATACTCGTATGTCATGATGTATGTCGCGCTGGAGCCTTTGCCCATCTGAGCGACAACGGGCATGCCCGGCCTGTCCGTGTAATTGGAATATGCGACGTCGTCGACGACATCGCTCCAAGCTTTTCCGTCAGTGGTAGTCTGATGCACGAGTTTCTGCCCATGAGCCGGGTCTCTCTGGTCAGAGTAATAGCAGACCAACATGTCATTGTACAGCATGAGGAACGGTTCCCAGACCGGAGTCAGTCCGTTATCCGGCACGGCTTCACCTCCTTTCGCAATGCTGCTGACGAATTGCCATGAGACGCCACTGTCTGTTGACGCGTACAACTGGATGTCCGTCGAGCTCAGGTCCGTCGGAATCGAACTACCGGCCAAGAAGACCGTGCCGGCTTTCCAGGTCGACCAGTCTTGTGGCAGAACGTACAGGAACGGCTGGTAACGCATGCCATAGTTGTTGCCGGAGGTGTCCTGGACACGAGACAGCTCGCTCCATGTCTTGCCAAAGTCGGTCGACCGATAGATGGGGAAGTAGACCGATGGCGGTTCGGGCGAGTAGTTCTCCCACGTAGCCAGGAAAGACAGATCCGCCAGTTGGACGGTCCGCGCGTATAGTGTACCCGGGACTGTGTAGTTGGGCGGAGCCTGAAACACGGTGTTGTTGTTGAAGTAACTGATTCCAGCTTGTGGGTGGCCTGCGTCGAGAGGAGCTCCAGACGAGCTAGAGCAGAGAAGAGACAAGGCCCATAGGCCGGAAGGACCGAAAACCTTCATTCTCCGGGTAGCTGTGGCTTTGAGAGTCTAGCCCGGCGTCGAGGAGTGGAATCTGGGAGAACTCGAGCACATTTTATGCTCAAAAGGTCGGTCGATGGCATACTGCGTGGTGTGCTGGGATGTTGGAAGAAGGACCAATTGGCAGCCATGTGTAAAGACCTGACGAGATTGATTCAGGTCCCCTCCGCAATGATCGTCGTGCTTTTCTCCGGATGCTCGTAGTCTTGTTCGGGTATATCCCCAGATGCAAGACCACAAGGACCACGAGGACCACAAGGGCACAAGGACCAAAGGTGAATCATGACATCCTGTGCTTGGAGCGATCCACCGGAGGCCTTGCCGCAATGGGCAGTTTCCCGGCGACAGCACGATTCCTCGTGATGTTGGAGAGACTCTGGCTGACCTTTTATTGGCTGTCTTCGCAGAAAGTAGCACTGCCGGTAGTTGCTCCTGCTTGCCGACCCCGCGCACCTGCTTCATTTGTGCAAAGCCCTGGTAGGATTCTTGCGGACGGCAGAAGCGTGAAGTATGCCCCATACAAATTGCCTTAGTACGGGAATGGCAAAGTGGTGGGACATCTGACCCTCTGGACAGAAAAGTTGGCTTGCGTGGCCATGAACTCCATGCCTCGAGGTTTTGACATTGTTGCAAATACCGCCAAGGAGAGTGGAGGGAGTTGAATTCAACGCGCATCGATCTCTGCGATGATCTTGGAGACATCTTGGACTTGTCCTGGGGGTTTCAGTTGATGCAAAGCGGTCAGTAGGCTCGCCGCCTTGTCGTCTGGGAGAGATTGAGCCATCTCGACACGAAAACGCGAATTCACATCATCCGGAGTCAACCAGGGCACATCATCCAATTTTTGGCACAGACGGGTGCCATCAGACAACAGCACTTCCACTTGAGCTGGCTGTAAGCCTTTCTGAAACTCTCGGTCAAACTGCGAGTCGGCCTTCACTTCGCACTTTCCCATCATTTCCGTGATTTGATGATTGCCAACCTTGCTGAAAACCTCTTCGTCAAGCCGGCCAAATATGAGTGCCGCACACACACCATACTGTATACTCATCTTGCTCTGCTGGATATTTTCCAGTGGTCCGGAGTTATCGCATCCAGGATACTTGACGGCTTGCGACGTGGCAGTAACAATGATCTTCCGAGTATCAAGTGGCCGGTCCAGTCGCAGCTTGAGGGCCGCAGCCAGGGGAGTCTGCGCAAAATTGCACCCGGCCACGGGTTTGAAACGAACATCCATGATGCATTTGCCGATATCAGACCGTGCAATCCAGTCTCGAAATGTTTCGACACCACTCGAGCCAACACCGAGCGCTTGAAACATGCCATCTCTGCCTTCGAGTACAGTATCACTGCAGTGGAATCCTGCATCTGCCAGATCGTATGACTGAACACCAGACCGGCTCGCAGTGCCCATCTCCGCAAAGATTTCCAACCCTCCAGCCCAAGCCCACTCGTTGAGCCCACAAGCAGCATTCATAGCGAATCCTAGTGCACTCACGGCGACGTCTTCACTGCAGCCGTACCCTGCAACGGCGGCGGATGCCGCTCCAAAGGCTCCAACAAGTCCGCTTGGTCGAAAATGGGGATTGAAGTTACCGCTCGCTCGAATAGCCGTACCCAGGAGGGCAGCCATCTCGTACCCGGCTACTACACTCCGAACCAACTGCTCCCCAGACCAGTGATCGCGCTGCGCAAGAGCAATGGCGGCAGAAATCACGATCGAGCCGATATGAGAACAGGATTCGAGATGCATGTCGTCACGGATGGCACTGATATCGTTAGATGGTACAGAGAGGCATGCAGACTGTCGAGACGAGTCGAATCTAGAAAAGGATGCACGTACCTATGAGCCAATGTCGCGTTGAAAAAGGCTGCAATCTCAGCCGAGACTTTGGACTTGGTACCCCAAGCATGAGCTTCAGCCGGACCAGGGCGAGTGGTCGCATACTTGATCAAGGTGGCGCTCCACGGAGTCGAGAGACCAGTCTGGACCGCGCCATGGTAGTCGACCAAGCACACGACGACCTTCTCCCTGACCTCTGGTGAAAATTGCCCACTCGCAATTGATCGAAGACGTCTCGCAGCCAGTCGCGTCAGGCTGACCTCTGGTGAAATTCCGTCTGATGCGTGAGGAGGAGTCATGTTGATTTGATGCAATATATAGCCAAGTGAATGGTTAGGAAACACTGTGTATGCGTCGTCTGTGCTTGACAATGTCGTTCAGATATCAGATAGAGATGCTTCTGGGGAACCAACTCCCCCCATCATGCTCCCCTCCTTTGGAGAAACATAGGCATTCTCTCCAACCGACCTCGCACCAGCCGAGCCAATACTCCCTCAACCCCTCCGGGAATTGTACATTCGATTGGGCTTGAAAACCGTTCATAGCTTTAACGAGCAGCATTGGTGCATTGGACGGCGAACATCTGGTAAGATGCACGACCACTGGCCTTGCGTATGCATCGCGAGGGCATTTTGGTTCTGAACTATGTGCTCCTATCTTGAAAACCGACGTCCTTGTCGACCACAGCAAACTCCGAGCAAGACGAAATCAAGCTTGATTTGCTGGTGTGTATGTGGTCTCCATGGACTCGGCATACATTGTCAGACTCGCCCCTATGATATTGACAATCTCGAAAATGTGCGTTCCTTTGAAAATCTCAGCCCACATCCTTGCCACAGCGGTTGCGAGCCAGCGAATCTTTTGTTTGTGGTCTTGTCGATCCGAAAGGTTGTGCATCATGTCATCGTCAAAGAGACCTGTCTCTCTCAACAGACTTTGTATCATCTGAACCAGGACCAGCTCCTCTTTGTCTAAAGAACCGGTACTTGAAGCTACGGCGATCAGTTCGAGCCACTTGCTGAGGAATATTGCGCATTCCAGATTCGAAAATGAATGCTGAACACTCCAGGACAATGTCTGTGTTTTGGCGACATATTTGATGCCCATTCTGACCGGCACAGAAAGTGCGTGAGCCGCCTGCAGAACCGGATGAATCAATTCTGGCCCTCGCTTCAGTGGAGGACTGTTTTTGAAAGCAGAGGCGATGATGCTAGCGTCCCTGCTGGCCAGATTTCTGCAAGGTCCCAGGTCCGAATGAAGCCTGATCCATGCCATTCTCAGAAGTGCAGTAGAAGAGAAAGCAACAGGCCCCGTCGCCGATGACGGCTCAAAATGGGTCTCGGGACCTTGTTCCCATCGGCTCTGCCAGCATCTTAAGGCCCGACTGATCTCCCCAATGTCATCGGTACTTAACGAGTGTTTCGAGCTCGCCAATGTCTGACGGCGAAGATAGATGTGTTGCAGAATCGCCAAGATCAGGACGTAATTGGCCATTGGAGACAAGGAGAGGTGTGCTGGCGATGATCCTCCGTTCTCAAACATGGTCTGGAAGGCCTCCTGGAATGGAACTTCTCTGAATGGAGACGACCTTCGGACTTCCTGCCACTCTTGCGCGTTACTCGCATTCCACTCCCTGGCGGAGCATGGAAGACAGCAGTCAATCTCCGAGTTGAGAATCAGCGGAGGAATGTGATACGCAACGGATATCAATTGAAGCAGACAATAAGTCATTAGCTTTGTACGTTTTCGGCTCTCCATGACGACCCAGGAGTGCCAGTCTGACATGTCTGCCGCGGAAGGCATCGGCATTTTCAGCTTGGAGAATCCATCATCTCGAGCCATCGTTGCAACTAGACTTTGGAGAGAGATTGCTTCCTTGATAAGCTCTTGTTGCGGTCCCCAAGCGCCGAGGCACAAGAGGCCGAGTAAGGCTTGCAAAGTTTGCACCTGTGCATCTGTCACGCTTGCCTTTTTCTTTGCCGCATCGTACGATGGAGCAGAGAATTCAGTATTACTCGGGTTTGAAAATGTGACCGACGCAGAAGTTAATTCCCTTCGAAGAATATGTGCATCGTCACCAGAGAAAGCATTCTCCTGACGCTTGATCTGCTCAGAGGCTATCGCCTTTGCAGCATGGAATAGCATCGGACATCGGTGCGACTCGAATCGAAACAATGCTCCAATCGCACACATGGCCAAGAGTAATTCCGGAGCCACATCTGAAGGCGAGAATGTCGGAATATGCAGATTCGGAAGGTGTTCATAGTAGCCTTTGATTGCGCCTTCGAGAAACCTCGACATGGTGTGCCTTGACGGCATGACGAAGTCTTTGGGCAATACATGGGCAAAGTTCTGGATGTTGGTAACCACCTGGCGATATTGATGCCCGGATATCTTCCACACACGCCGAAAGTTTGCATTCTGTTCAGCTTGACCAGGAACTTTGGATGCTTGCTCTCGAGATTCGAAGTGCAGGGCGGGCAGAGGAGAACCAAACCTGGAAAAGGACGTGTCTTGTTCGATGCGCACGCCATGACCTCCTGAATCATTCTGTACTTGACTATTGCCGTGGAAGGGATTATGGGGAAGATCGGAGGCAAAAGCAAAATCTTGCAAGCCAAGATCAAAGGCATAGTCCGGAGGAATCAAGCTCGAGAAATCGTTGAGATCGAGAAAGTCGTTCAAGCTGTCGAATTGGCTGTAGATGTCGGTGTCCATCGCAGAGCCAATCTCTTCCACAGCCACCTGGTCGACTTGTGGTAGACTTTGCACATGCAGTCCTCCCGCGGGAAATCCCAAGGTACTAATTCCACCGACCGGGCCGTCGGTATTGTGGTCAGGCGCGAGCTGGGCAAAATCCGTTAAAGGGTCGATGGGAAGATCGCGTCTTGCTCCCAAATGGAGTGCATGTTGAGGTGAGCTGACGCTCTGATCGACTGGCTCATTTGAGTTGGTCGATATGGTGGTAGATGCGCCATTTGAAGGATCCAGAATACTGCTCGATGTTGACTTTGTTTGGCTCGGCGACTCGTATCTTCCACAGGACCTGCCATCGTGGACGGCTTTTTCGTGGCGGCGCAAAAGATCTCTGAGTCAAATCAGTGTCAGATGAGAGCGTGGACAAGACGGCCACTTGGAGCAGGACTTACCTTCGGCTGAAAGATCTTCCGCAAGGGCACTTGAATGGAGTCTCCTTTGTGTGTGTGCGCTCGTGGCGCTGGACATGTTCAAGGCGGCGAAAGTGTCTATCGCAGAACCTGCATGGCAAGGTCTTCTTTGGAATTGCAGAGGACTCCATGGAGAGACGAGCACGTCGATGGAGGACGATGTCTCTCTCCACAGCTTCGGTGGAGGCAGGTGAGGCAGGTATTTGAAGCAGGTGGAATTGGAGATCATGGCATTGAGATTACCGAGGTTCGCCTCTGGGGCACGGACCCTGCTTGAGAAGTCGCCATGTCTCTGGCGTCGCTGGCCATAGGCTCCTCGTACCAGGACTGCGTCTGGAAGATCGTTCGATAATGAGCGGCCCACGTGGGAGCAAATATGCAAGTCCCAGACATGTGGTTACTGAGGTACCAGGTAGGTACAAGTAGGAGAGTAAGTTGGACGTCGTCCCTGAAAGTCAGTCAGGCGGTGCTGGAGACTTGGCGTCACGTGACTCAGATTACATAAGCACCCATCTCGGGCACTGTCACCACCGTACACCACTACCACTACCACACTCACTATCATCCAATACAGTGACACCACTATGACACTGGAAGATAGCCTAGCAGGGTCTCACAGAGAAATACATCGTCATACTAGAAGCCGGACTGGCTTTATGAACACCTTTGCCTTGTTCAATACACACCGCTGGCCTTTTGTGGGTCCCTTGATTCCTGGATCAACCCCTTGTTCCAAACCTCACTCAGTAGGTGTACCTGAAGTCTGGCGTTCCTTCAATGATCAGTTCCTCACGATCCGCTTTTCTATTGGCCCATCGGAAATAGACAAAGTTCTTGACCACCAAAAGAATGTTGAAAGCCTGTTCAGTGGTGAGCAATGGATGTTGCACAACATCAGCTTGGGTCGCCTACCTGGAACGCAACGCAGATGATCAATGCAGGCCTGTAACCGGGCGCATCTTTGGCTTGAAAGATGTTGCCTGCAATGATACCTCCGATACCTCCACCGGTCGTCATCATGGCTGCACACAGAGCACGTTTTGGCTGTCCAACTACCCCAGAATCAATTGTTGGCCTTCAAAGATGTCAGTACATGAAACTCACCAACATTGTTCTGCTGATATGCCCAGTTGGTCGGTATATTGGCTGTAATCCCCATCACGCCGATGAAGACACCTCCATATCTCGCATGGGGGCTTTTACAGTATGCGGTACTGGTGATTGTAAGCCTGTGGTCTTCGGAGTCATGCAGAGTGCGAGAGTTGGCTTACATCAACACGCCAATGATGTACAGCATCGAATTGAAGACCAACATTGGACCACGGACCTTGAGCCTGTCGCAAATCCAGGCACAGAAGAGAATCCACTGTTGATGTCAGCCCGTGTCTTTGTGGCAGGATCTCTCCACCTCCATACCGGAACTGCAACAGCATATGGTGGAAAGGTGAAGAGCTGAGCTTTCGATGTAGAGTAGTGAAGACTCTTCTGCAAGATGACTGGCAGGAAATATGCGAATGCGTACAGGGCGGTATTCTGCAGTCAAATCATGTCAATACCGGCCTTGAGAACCGCGGAAGCCTTACGTTGAAGAGCACATAGGATGAAAACTCCCAGACTTTCCAATCTTTTGCACAAGCAAGCATCTTCTTCACGGTCAATTTCTCTGGTGTACTGTCACCTCTATCTCGTTCGATCCGAGCATGGATCAGTGAGGCTTCGGCAGCCGTGAGGAAAGGTGGAAGGAGACCGAAAAGACCTCGCGTCGTTGCTGTGAACCAGATCAGAAGGCTGCTTCCGAATAATAATTTGGAATCAATCGGTCTGATGAATGATTACACTCACCTCTCTCTGGAAGGTCGACTAGCAAGAAATAGGAAGCAATACCACAGAAACAAGTGGCAATTCCCTCCTGGCTGCTGTTAGCAACAAAAGCAAACAAGCATCGGCATGAGGGTTTCTACTCACGATAATGAAGATCCAACGCCACCCCTCCAGTCCAGCATCACCATCCATGTTCTCGATGCCATATGCCAGCAGGCCTGAAACGCCAGTGGAAGCGATTCCCTGAACGAGTTAAAAAACATCGGGATACTAAATGGGTGCACTTACGACCACATAGAATGATGCAAGTCTGTTCTGTCAGACTTGTCCTCGGGAGAAGGGAGAAAGATGGTAACAAACCTGGTGTGGGCTTCATATCGAGTATACCAGACGCTGATCACTGCAAGTCTGTTAGCGTCAACTAAGTAGTAGAATACTCTGCCACCTACGAAACATTGCCGCTGGGATGAGCCCTCCTTCCAGAAATCCAAGAAGAACACGGCAGGCTGTAACGCTCATTAGTACAGAGAACCACGGATAGTTCAGGAAACAGTACCTAGGAGCGCACCCCAGCTATGGCAGAAGCCTTGACCGATGGTGATAATTCTAGGGAACGTGAGCACATTGTCTAGCGATCAGCACGAGAGGGTCATACCCCCATAAGCTTCACTCGAGTGTTAGCTATGGCTATTACATCTAGGGATTGATTCCGCTTACACGACAATTGTTGGGATCCAGACGACTGCGCCAATCTTTCGAACAATGAATGTGGCCGGTGCATCGATGAGGATATAGCCGACAAAAAACTGGAAGTGTCAGAGTGTGGACCAAAATATGGGGGTTCATCTTACTATCATTGCGAGGATAGAATAACGGTTGTTGCCAACAAGACCAAGATCCGCACCCATGCCAGCGATGTTAGCCTATTGAGGAATTAGCGAGCACTTTTCGAGGTACACGGTGAGCCTCAGGGTATTGCCAGTGTGTTGCCACGGGAAGACCGTGGTGACCGTCCAGGCCGTGTCACTTTCTTCTGCCCACAGGCTTTATGCAACTTACATTGGCCAGATTTCCTCGGTCGATAAAAGCCCACACATAGAGAATAGCGAGAGTCAAGACCAACCGCAAGTCAAGCTTGCGCACAATGCGCTTGATCTTCTTGTCTTCGCCCGCCAACTGCTCTGCCAATGCTTCTTGTTCATGTTGACGATGGATTGCAAGATCGTGGATCTCGGTCTTGGTCTCAAGGTGCTCTGTATCGAGGCCGCCCATGGTGTGAGGTTGATTGTCTTTACCAAGGATTTGTAGAGGAAGTGCAGGTGCCATACGATTGAAGGGCGGTGGGAAGTGGCAGAGAAGCTAGGGAACAAGATCAGCGATCCTATTTACTTATGCAAAGGACAGCCAGACCCATTCGGTCGTCGACTTGCTGATAGGTGTGATGGCCTCCGCCTGTGCCACGCTCTCCGCAGCTTGTTGGAGTCTGGGGAACGACAAGAGTGGACAAGCACCCCTTTCCGTAACCTCCACGGCACTAACTTAACCGGGGTCGAAGGAGCCGAGATCCTTCTCCAAACCATCTCCATGAAGAAGCACCGTCAAACAAGGGTCGACCCCGCAGTGCAAAGGCAGTCAAGAGTCCAAGACATCTCAGAGCATTCTTCCTGTTACCAATCGGTCTTTAGCGATCAGCTGCAAGCGTGTGCCAACTCACCATCGCTCTGCCGAGACTGTTTCATTGACCTCAAAATGCGAGTGAGTGTCCAACAGGCCGAAGACCTAGCCAACCAGGCCCTCCAAAAGCTAGGGTACAGTTCGGAAGACACAGCTCTTATATCTCACCATCTCATCGACAGTGAGCTCCGTGGCTATGGCATTGCAGGACTTGCACGAATTCTCAGCATTGCGGATAAGCTGGGAGGAAGACAGCCACCATCTCATATCGAAGTAACCAGGGAGTCACCAACTTCGGCACAACTGAATGGTCATGACACTCTCGGATATCTGGTGGCTCACAAAGCAACAAAAATTGCAATTGAGAAAGCCAAAGCTTCCGGAGTATCAGCTGTAGGAGCCAATGGCACCTACTACACCGGCATGCTCTCATATTACGCGGAAATGGCAGCGGCGGAAGACCTCGTTACCATCATCGCTTCGAATTGTACTCCGTGGGTAGCACCAGAAGGTACATACAAACCTCTTGTGGGTACGAATCCGTTCTGCATAGGTGTGCCGACCGAAGGCGTTCCCATCATTTACGACATTGGCACATCGAGGATCATCCATGCGCAAGTTATGTTGGCCAGGCGGAAGGGCGAACAGCTTCCCCCGGATACGGCCTATGATGAGCATGGGGAGATGACCACGGATCCCGAGAAGGCGTTGAAGGGTGCTCTGACAGTTTGGGGAGGGGCAAGAGGCAGTGGCCTGGCTGTTGCCGTCCAACTTCTGGGGATACTCGCTGGCTCTCCCGCGTTGCCTCCTAACCTGGAAGATTTTGGATATTTTATCATGGTCATTGACCCTGCCAAATTCAGACCGATGGGCGATTTCAAAAGAGAGGTTGGAAATCTGGTAGAGGCTTTCCACTCAGCTCCGTCCATGTCAGGGAATGCTCTGAGAATGCCTTTCGAGCGTTCAAATCGGAGACGAGCAGAGATCAAGGCAGGTGGGGTTCTGGAAGTCGACGATGTGGTGGTTAATAGACTGGAAAAACTTATCAAGGGTACCTAAGTTAGACAAGCACTTGACGCATTGTGGTCACGACCTACAAGCAGACGCTTAAGCAGCTTTGTACTGTAGCCTAGAAGGCTTAGAAATTAGGAGCCAAGATGGGCAAACAACAAGCCCGACGTTCACCAAGGTGCCCATAATCGCCCAATCATCGCGAAAGCCAGTTCCCTACCTAGGTACCTCTTACCCCAACACCCTATGCTATGGATGTTATTAAGCCTCATCGACTTCGCTCAAGCCAACCACTTCATTCTTTCATTATGCCATGAGTACACTTTGCCGGAAGCACATTTTACTACACTTTCGACTTATCTACAGCACGGAGGCCGTCATAATCATCAGAACAAGAAAATGCCGCCACCTGCAACAAGCTCCAGGTGGATTTTAAGGCCTGGCAAAGGCAATGGATTTGAGGGCCTCGAGTATCAGGAATCAAGTCCAATACCTCAGCTGGGACCGCGTGATTGCTTAGTGCACCTGGAAGCAGCATCCTTGAATTACCGTGACGTTGCGATACTTCAGGGCAACTACCCGTGGGCGGTGAAGGAGGATGTCGTTCCAGTTTCCGACGGCGCCGGAGTGGTTATCGCTCTGGGCCAGGATGTCCGCGAATTCAGAGTAGGGGACAAAGTGTGCACGTTGTTTCACCAGGGTTGGCAGAAAGGTCTTCTCACACCTGACAAGAGAGTGACGACGCTCGGCACATATCTGGATGGCGTTCTTCGACAATATGCAGTCTTTCCAGAGACTGGGCTTGTACCCATCCCTCAGCATCTCTCCACGCTTGAGGCAGCGACTCTGCCGTGTGCTGCTGTGACAGCATGGAATGCGCTATATGGGCTGGAGAGTCGAGCTTTGCAAAGAGGGCAAACAGTGCTGGTACAAGGGACTGGCGGAGTGAGCCTTTTCGCCATGCAATTTGCACTAGCTGCCGGAGCACTTGTCATAGCAACAACATCGTCGGCTGAAAAGGAAACGAAACTGAAAGCCCTGGGTGCGCACCACGTCATCAACTATAAAACAAATCCTGATTGGGGGGCGACTGCTAAGAAACTCTCTGCTGATGGACAAGGAGTTCACCATGTGATCGAAGTGGGAGGAAGCTCTTCTATGCAGCAGTCACTGAAAGCCATCAGGATCGAAGGACTGATCTCTCTGATAGGCTTTCTGGGCGGCAAGGACGCGGCATCTGCCTCCTCTTTCGCAGATTGTTTGACCACTCTGTCAATTGTGCGTGGGGTCAACGTGGGATCCAAGGAGCAATTCCTCGCCATGAACGATTTCATGGCCGCTAACAAGATCAAACCAATACTCGACCAGAATGTCTTCTCCTTAGGACAGGCAAAAGAGGCATATGAGTTCCTCTGGAGTCAGAAGCAGTGGGGAAAGGTGGTCATCAAATTGGCTTGACAAGGATTGAAATGGACGACAGAATCATCCTCTGAATAGTATTCCCGCCTAGACAATCTTGGTGTCTCCTAGATCTTTTCCGTCGTTCTCTGCAAAGAGCCTGTAAATACTTCTGCATTCTTTGTCTGCGCATCTTGGATGCTTTACTGCCCTCGCGTAGACGTCCGTCACCACGTTCCCCATGACATGCTTCGCCCCGACATCATCCATCAGTTGCACGGTCATGTCCATCACGCCTTTGGCCAACTCGGTCTTGAAGCCGCCCTCGAAGTCGCGCGCTGCCGACGAGCCAGCCTGCACTCCTTTGACCGGATTCATGTGTAGGGAATTCCAGCACATGCCGCTCGAGACATTGATCACATCTGGCCAGTGTCAGTGATTGAAAGCCTGAGTCAAACTGTATTGGACCACTCACCCGCAAGCACTTTCGGGTCAAGTCCGTATTTGATCCCCGTATTCATGCCTGTCAGCATGTTAGCCTTCCTCAAGTTGCTAATGGTGTTGGATATCCAATGCAGACGAACCTTCACACAGGGCGATGTATGAGACATTCGCGACATAGTTGTTGATTTGCTTTGTGGCCAGCCCGGCACCTGGAGGCCCACAGAAGATGATATTCTCTTCTTTCCCCATGGATGCAAGAACAGGCTTTGCTTTCTCGAGGAGCTGCTTAGTTCCGCCGACCATGAAGGTTAAGTTGCCTTGATGAGCAGCCGGTATGCCCCCAGAAACAGGGCAGTCAATGAAATCGCCTAATCCGGACTTCTTCACCTCTTCCAGAACCTTGTTTGACGTTCGGACTTCAATCGTTGATGTTTCGAGGAAGAATTTGTGCTTGTCAGAATCCTTGGAAATTGATAACAGCCCTGTGGATGGATCCGTGAACACTTTTCGTACGGCCTCGCCATGGGGCAGACTTGTGATTATTATGTCCTGATGGCCGGAAAGGTCAGACTCGAACCCAGGAGCCTAATAATGAACATACGCAATGCTTTGCAACATCTTTCGGTGAGTCTGCAGCCTCGATCAACCCGTCCACGGACGAGATGAACTCGTCCCTCCTTTTCGGGTCCAACTCGCAGACCCATAGTTTGCAAGCTTTTGGCATCGATGCCCTCAGGTTCTTGGCCATGCCAAATCCCATATTTCCAAGGCCGATGAAGCCATATACCACCTGAGGCATCGCCTTAGCAGACGTGCCATTCTGGACAAGTTCAGGCATTTTTCCACAGTTGGTGACAGAGCGGCGACGACTTGCTCTAGCGAAAGCTGTTGTTATGCTTCTTCCCTTGGCTTTAACGCCACCTGAGCATCAAGTTCAAATCGACTAAACGTGCTGGGAGTAGTCTTCAAAGAGCCCGTCTTCCTTCAGATGGGTCGATTGCCGTTCTCCAAACCTCCGCATCAGATGGTGGAGATGGAGATGCATCCATGGGGGCATGATGGGGGTCATCTCCACAAGTGTTCAGCCGAGGAGAATTCAGGATGCCGGAACGCTCTTGGGACTTTCTCCAATGGACAAATGCCTTCGAAGTAGTTACTTGGGCTTGAGCAGGCGGGCTTGGAGCGGCAATCGACTGCGGTGGCAAGCAAGGCGTGCAACGACGCATCTCAAGCATTTCGAGAGGGCGAGGATGTCCATCGGACCAAGTTTTCAAGCTTATTGTGTCAGCAAGGCTCTTTCGTGATAAGGGGTACACGAGGAAACTTGGCATGCAGCCAGGCATATTCAGTGGAATGGTCGCAACATTCTTATTCTCATCGTAGCTCGGATGTTCACCCTATCTTTGGGCCCTTCTTGCAATAATGGGTCTATTCACAGCTTGCACTATGCATACATCCATTGCGGGAAGAATCGATGTTTGTTGGCGTTCGCCCATCCCAGATCATGCGCAACGACCCATTCAACTGACTCGCCATTGACTTCAAGGAAATTCCGAATAGTCTTGATGGTTTCAGTAGCTTCCGGTAACTCAGAATGAACGCTTCGCATGCCTCCGTGTCCATCGTCATACGTGGCAATTCCTTTCTCGCCGGTCAATATTCTCGCGTCGTGGCAGCAGTCTCCGCCCAGGTAAACCCACTTTCCCGGTCTCACACGAAGCAACGCATTGGTATGTCCTTGAAGGTGACCAGGGCTGTCAATGAGAAAGAGGCTACCGTCACCAAAGAAGTCGACAGCGTTCGGCAGAGTGGAGATACTTTGCCACCTGTGCTGTGTTTGCTGAGTGGACGCCGTATGCTTTCTTGTGGACGTAGGTACTGGTGGCAGCTCATACGTGCGGTCAACGGGGAGAGGATCTACTTCCATCATATCTTTGGTATAGTGAGGTGCTCCATGTTCAAGGATGTAAAAGGTACCCGATCCAACAATGAATTTGGCCTTCTCATAGTCCGATGGCATTCCGATATGATCCCAGTGGACGTGACTCAACATGACATAGTCGATATCTGTGGCGGCGCTTAGACCTCCTCCGGCCAAGCTATCTTTGGTGTCAGGAGAGGTCACGATAGGTTGTCTCTTGGATATATGTCCTTGCATACCTGCGGCATAGGAAGAGAGGTCGCGTTTGATGCCCAGGTCAAAGACAATTCTTTTAGGCCTGTCGGATCCCGGCACCGGATGTTCGATCAGAAAGCACATGGACGGTACGGTCGATGTTTTCTCGGGGTCGGCGTCTGTGACGAAGAGTCTCTCTGGCAGCGTCACAAACCCGCCATTTAGCGCCGACACCTTAACATAAACCTGGCCATCTCCTTGAGGGCCTGGCAGAGATTCGACGGGGCCATTCTCCTGTTTCGACATTGTCAACAAGTTCTCCCTTTCTCGCCCACAACTTCGGAATGTCTAGACCCGTTGCAGTTTTGAGATCAAGAACCCTTGCAATGTAAGTTACACACTCGTGCTTTAATCCTGTGTTTTGTCTGCTCGGTTGGTATCAAGTCTTCCTGACATTTACCTAAATCGATATTAATGCTCAATGGTTACAAAAGAGGCCTGGGAAAATGCTGACTTCGATGGTTGGAGGAGACGCGTGGAGGGCTGTGGAGACTCCTCTGATACCCGTAGGAGATCTTAGAAGCCTCCAACATTGATCATATGAGGTCGTAAGCAGCAGCCTGATAAAGTAGACGTGACACTTGGAGCTATCTGGCAACAGCCTTTATTCACTGCACAACACATAATAGTTGGGGCTAGAGCTTTGACTTTGTTGCTGGATCTTCCCTGGCTGCTTCCTCACCAGCTATTTTTGCGAGAACCGATGAACGTATGAGTGACGCCCCTGCTGCATAACCAAAGTAAAATCCACCTGTGATCTCTCCGACCGCATATAAGCCGTGCATGGGACGGTTCTCATTTGTCAAAACTCTAGCCTTGCGATCGGTTTTGATGCCGCCGAATGTGAATGTAATGCCAGTGGTAACGGTGTATGCCACGAAAGGAGGCTTGTCCAAAGGCAGGGCCCAATTGGACTTTGTTGGCAACAGCGAAGGGGTTGTAGATAACCCATCATTTTGGAATGGATCGAATGGCCTGCCCTTTGGCGTAGCAGCGTTGAAATCGTCGACGGTCTTCCGCAGTGCCCTCGCCTCTAGACCGAGCTTCTCAGCCAGAACCTCGATCGAATCTGCTTCAATTGGAGTAGCGTGGGTTTTATATCTTGGCTCGAGAAGATGCAGGACTTTTTGGTCAAAGATTTGGAAGGCTTTACCATCCTGCTGTTTGACAATGGCGGCACCCATCTTCGAATATGTCAGACTTGGCTCGTCTTCTCCTTCATCGACAAAACGTTGCGCAGCCGTGTTCACCATAATGGAATAAGGAAAAGAATACCTCTCCCAAGCATCGAGGATATTGAAGTCACCCACTTTCGGGGTGTCAATATCGAGAGGTGCACAATGGTAGCCGCCCCAATGGCCTTGAGCCTGAGCTCCAGCGTTGATGGCTTTCTCAAGCATCACTCCTGTGTTGAATCGGGTGCCACGGACCACGGATAGTTCCATGCCTTCTCCCAGATATTGCCGACGCATTCTGGGATTAGCTTCAAACCCGCCGCAAGCCAGGATAACCTTTCCATAGAAGTTGACGAAACACTCCTCTCGCCTTACACGGACGCCTAGTATTTTATCACCTTCAGCGATCAAGTCGTGTGCTGGCGAAGCATAGAAAACACTTATAGTTGTCTTCTCAACGGCAGCCCACATGGCATCTGTAAGGCCGCGACCGTTGTCCTGGTTGATGACGGGCACACCGGGATTTAGTCCAACGACCTCGCTGGATTCCCTATGAACCCACATGTTGAGAGGTAGAATGAATGGTACTTCATGCTCTGCCATCCACTTGATGGTATCGTAGCCGTGTTTGACGATCGTGGCAATCTCATCCCGGTCGTGCCGCCCTCCAGACTTTTTCAGCATGTCCTGTGTGAATTGTTCTGCAGTATACGATCCCATAGTGCATCGATCGAAGTCGCCCAGGGAATTCCGGGCAAGCAGTGGCTCAAGATGCTTCTTCCCGTTATGCGGGAATCGCCATGCGGTGCCTGCAAACCGACTGTTACCGCCTCTCTCGTGTTTAGGAGCTGCTTCCACGATGGCAACGCGAGCTCCAGCTTCACAAGCAGCTAACGCCGCACAACACGCTGTATTACCTCCTCCCACCACGATCACGTCAAAATGCTGTTCCATGTTTGGAGATCCAAATCGTGAAAGATGTGAATGAAGGGAGAATTAAGAGAACCTCATGCGTCAGAGTGCTTTGGTCTTTCTCTATTTACATGTCCGGTGCCAGGATGGTGTTGAGGACTCCTTTAGATAACTCTTGTGCAAGTCTTAGCCCTCACTCGCCAACGCCGGAATTGGCGAGACGTGCCACGTTGGAGACTTTTGAGTGCTGTTGTTCCCAATGAATCAGCCCTTCTCCACAAATGTAACGAAGTCATGGAGAAACGAAACCTGGCGCTAGTGCGGAAACAGGGAGCAAGACAGTCAAACATTAAATGATCCGGTCAGTGCATCGCATTATACAACCGTGGTTGCTAATTCATTTCTCCCCAGTAGCTATCTGAATTTTTTGTGATTGAATATGTCACAACATGGTCTGAGGGCCAGAACGCGCAGAGCTGACCGCTGGCGGGAACCGTCATCCGTTCGTCAAAATAAATCTCTTGCCGATGCTAAGGTGACGTTCATACCCGTCGACAATGTTACTTGTCGATACTTGAACCCTCGGTAGGATGGATGCTCTCCGGCAAAGCCTTCTCGAGGCTGGCTGGAGCAATTTTCTGAATTTCTTCCGGCACCATCGATTCACCGGTAGCATGGCTAACAGATGAATTCGTATCGTGCACGGAATCTGGGACGGATTGTTCAACCCCCTTGGGGAGCTTCTCCTGCGCTGTTTCTGGCACTGTGAGGGACACCATCAGCATGAAGGACGTGGTAAGGCTCCGTATGAGACAAACCAATGGAGCCACCGGTGGCGTGGGATTTGTTGGTCGAGTCGGACATTTCGTCGAACGGTTCAAGATCTGATGATAGGAAGTCTTCGTCTGTGGCGTTTTCTGATGAGAAGTACTGAAAGATATGAAAGAGAACCATTGCCGTGAGTGGTATATATACATCTCGAGACAAGATATGGTGCAACCCAATGCTATCCCACAAGCCCTCACACCTGGTGCTGTCATTTGATGTGATATCAAGACTAGTGCTAAGATACGTTTTCCCATCATGACTTTCTTTGCTGGCCACTTATCGTCTTAGGTCCCAAGTCGATGATGCACTATATACCCCGTAGCCAGGATAGGTGTGCTACTCTTACCTTGATGCAATGAGTAGTGGCAGCGGCTGTTGAGTCCGGACGGGGTTTGTATTGGCTGGAACCACGGCCGGAATGTTTGTAAGTATCATGTTGCGTGTACTCGTGTGCATAGGCGACATTGCCCACGTTAGATCGCTGAAAGCGCGTAAGTCCGCCACCACGATGATGACGAATTGACTTCCCAAGGCCTTTGTGGTGTCAGGCCATAGGATCCCTACCATAAATGTCACACAGACGGTGGCCATCCGCCAATCAAGACTCACTATTTGCGGCAAGCCAAATCAGTACTCACGATTGGGCAGCGGAACATGACACTGCGAATATTGTGTCTGCTCCTCGTCGCCGCCAACCAGATCGTCTGCTGCCAGAATCCATCATCACCGCATGGACAAGACGGCGGCGGCGCAGCAGCAGCACTGTTCAGACAAGCACTGGTTTTAGACTCAGAACATCATACAGGTATCCGCCACGAGCATAGACGCCGTGGCGCAGTCACAGTCAATGCCCCCTGCAGTTCATGATTCTCTTCCGCAGTCTCGTCTGCAGGCTCTGTTGTAAGGTCTTTGCGTCTTTCTTCTCAAATCACAAGAGCCGTAGTCAAGGCTATGCGCTCGAAGCCACGGCAATGAGTTCTGCGGATATGGCTGCTGTTCGGCTCGTGGGAGATTTGAGACTGAGCCACGGTGGCACTCCATCGCAGTGGCATCAGAGAAGTGACGGTCGGTGCATAGAGAGAAAGAGGAGTGGCTAGAGGACGGAGCGGCGGTCGTCTCACTTTCAAGCGTGGGGTGGATGGGGTCTTGAATGCGCATGTAGGGTGTGAGGCGGACTAATATGGTCAGAGGCGCAGTGTCCGGAACGAGGCTGAAGACAGTAGGCGGCGTAGATGACTCGTCGGATGGGGTCAGAGGACGTGGTTATGGTGTAAGAAAGTGGATAGTGCTTTGAAGATGTTCTGATGCCTGGAGGACTCCAGTGCCTCCTTTCAGAAGCAGCAGAAATGTCAATCACGTGATGCTATTCGGGGCGCTGCCTCCGTCACGTGATTAAATCGTGTAGTCGACTCTCGGGGTATTCGTACCTAGCACCCACCTACGGTGATTTTCAACTTCTGGCATCTTACCATTTTTCTTCTCTCGACTGACCACCTGCATCTCGCTGAACAAATTGATCCACATCACCAAGATAAAATGGGAAGCAATGGGTAAAGCATGCAATTCCCTACGACGACTCAAAACCTCTGGCCGCAGGGAGGTCGAACCTCGTCCTGACACACGTCGCTTCTTCCTCCTGGTCTGGGTCTCCCACTCAGATGCCTACGCACCCCAGACGAGCCTCTGAAGCTAATCCCGACCAATGATCGACCAGATAACATGCGTTTCAAAGTCCAATATTAGAGATAGCGGAGGAGACACAGCTACGCAAAGAGGAGGAAGATGCTCGCTGAGGTTCCGGGCGTTATCGTGGCCATGACATGTCACCCTTGAATGGCAGAGGAGCACTCGAAGAACAATGGCCTGTGCCGGTCATCACAAGAGCCATCCGGCCAATTGTTGCATAATCGGTGTGCAAGGGGTGATCGTCAAGCCTGCCCTGCCTATTTTCGGCCTCAGAAGCCCTCCTGGAGTTTCTGCAAAGATGTTGCCTTTTGCGCCTGCGAAGACCATCATGGACCCGTAAGTTTCATATTGGTGGAAGGCCAGGCCAAATACCCCCTGGAGTGTATCTTCATGCGCGCGCAAACTGCAACCTCGCTCATCCTCAAACGTTACGCTTTCCAACTTCCGCATTCTCCTACCTTTTTCAGGACATTTTTGCTTTGTTGCCTTGCACGAATATCAATACAAGTCTATTCCATTGCTGCTATCTATCAAGTGTTTAGATCACTTCATCATTATTCCAGACAGCACAACTTTGCTTACGTTTCCCACAAGAAGTCGCTGCAACACCCGAGGAAAGCTGCAAGGATGTTCCGAGAGATTGTGCTGGTGAATTGCCTCCTTCATCTCGGCATAATGGCCACTTTCCTGCCCTTGTCGACGATATCCCTGTTCTCTGCCTCTCTCTTCCGGTCTTGCTCCGCGGCAGCTTGTGCATTGATCGTCATCCGTTCACTTCCACTATTTAGCAGGCCTTGCAGGTTGCAAAATCCAACCACAGTTCTTGTAGTATTGGCTGTCCAAATTTACTGCTTCTCAGAGACATACGGATTGCTTCTGGCAGAATTGGCGGACAAGAATTGGTCAGGCTTCAATTCAGGGTTTCTGTTGGGCTTAGGCCAGGCCACCCGATTGATGTGGTATTGAGACGGTGTGTCTGGGTGGCTTGATGGGCACTTGGCTATGGAACGTGTTGTGCCAAAGCGATCTGCAGCACGGGCTCCACCACATCAGGAGTGAGATGCATTCATTGTCTCACTCGAAGGCCGACGCTCATGGGTGTTGTCCCGATGGGTGAACAGAATTGATGGCGACATCGCTCTTTCTGCTGTGGCGCTCTGAGCTGCTCTTTTGAAGGAGAAATCCCACGGTTAGAGCTGGAGGCGCGCCGGCCACAAAAGCACAAGACGAGAATGAACAGCGCAGATGATCTAAGGTCCCCGCGAGGTGGATATGGGAATCAGAAAAGGGGAGAAGGAGGGGTGAGGCTTCATTGCACTCGTGGGGGAGAAGCGAGGTGCAGACGAGCAGTTGCTTGCCAAGCAGAAGCATTCTTCGGTTTCGAAAGGCGACAAACGTCTTCATGCCTAAGCTGCCAAGGGAATCTCCCTGGCGGCAGTTTTGATATCATACACCCATACCCAATTACTTGTGGGCTTGTACTTAGGATCGTCTTTGTCGTGCCAACTACGGGCATCCCTGCTACCGTTTTCAACCACGTCGATACACCGGTCTCTCCTGAGATTCTGGAAAGTCCTCAAGATCCGAGGCAAGTCGGCTTTCGAGTCAGCCCTGGCGAGCAGCTCGGCGATGGCCGCGCCGTCTTCGATCCCCATGGCCGCACCCTGTGCTGCCGAAGGAAGCATGGCATGCGATGCATCGCCTATCAAGACGATCTTGCCGCCGGGGAAGATCCAGTTTTCCAGAGGGTGGAGGTCACAGAGGCGCCATTCCAAAACGCCGTCTTTGGGCAAGTGCTTCGTTAAAGCCACCAAGCGTGGATCCCAATCTTTGTATTCCTCCAGGACGTCGGCCGGATCTACGCTGACCACATATTTGGAGCCAACGGCACGGACTGACGGTTGGTTATACACCATGTTGTAGTCCTGGCCTCCCCGGATGGGGTACCCGAGGACGTGACGGCCTTGTCCGACCCTGTGCAGAATCGGGGTGAGAATGAAGAAAAGAAGTAGAAATCAACTCAGAGGGATTGCAAGCCATGCATCGGCGGGTGACGCGCGAGAAAAGAGACCCGGGCGTACGGACTGGCAAAGGGGTTGAAAATGGCCTACATACCAACAATGACTCGTCTGCTGCTCAGGGTCGACTAGATCTCGTAGATCGGGATGCTGGGCAAGGATCTTGCCAGGGATTAGGGCGCGGTAGGCTGAATAGCCATGGTGACGGGGCTCGTCCTTTCTGCCGAGTAGATTCTCTCGCGCACGAGATCTGTAGCCTAGGATACAGTTAGCAATCCTCATCGCGTATCTTCCACTCGCTTGCGCGAATGTTTTCTTAGACTGGTGCGACCAACCATCAGCCGCCACTATGACATCTGCGTGGATCTCAGTTCCATCCTCAAGCACCGCAGCAGGGGCGTCCCAATCGTAAGTCTTGACCAGAACACCCATTCTGATCGTGACTCCTACTTCTTGGGCCTTCTTCAGAAGGATGCCGTGCACGTCAGCCCGGTGGACTTGCCATAATGGACCGCCCTCGGCGGCGCTTGCTCTGTCGGGGAAGTGCTGTGCGGACATGGTTTTGCCTTCGTCCCATGTCTTGAACACTACGCGCCTCATGTGTGTTGAGCAATCCTCCATTTCCTGTTCCATGCCCATGTCTATGAGAACGTGGGCTGCATTGCCGGACAGCAAGATACCAGCTCCGACCTGATAGGGAATTAATCACAATGTTGCTCCCTCGACTTTTGGTCGACAGGCACTCCAGTCTTCGTGATGGAATCCGAGTCTGTCCTGGTCGGGGAAGGGAGCACTCACATGAGTGTAAGATTGCGTTGCCTCCAAAACGGTGACATCAAATCCTTTTCTCCTACAAGCAATTGCGGCTGTCAGGCCTGTGATACCGCCTCCGATGATAAGAACGTCGAATTTGGGATACGTCTGTCCATTCGTGTATGAGCTGGTGGCCATGCTGGTAAGCCTTCTCTCGAGTTCCAAGCTTCAAGGTGATCGTTGGGTTCTCCAGGAATGAACTTGACCAAGCCAACAGGATTGGTATCGTCGATACACTGGTTGGACTTTTAAAGCCGGTTTGGGCGGATGAGGCCCCGGGTATTCGGGATTTGGGGTTTTGCCGCTTCAACTTCTTAGTTTGTTAATGGTCTCTTGGAAGAAGGAGATTTCGGTACCACCGTCCTCGCGGAACGATACTTGCGGATGCAAATAGGCTCATGTGATTCATGTTAGTAGGGTGGTGAACAAGTTCGTCAGAACATTCTAGATTCTGCGTTTTGCGCCTACTCCCATCGCTGCGACACGATTTCCCCGCGACATCTCTCCTTCTGGACAGGACAAGAAGAAAGCGGCTTCAATCTTCTCCTCCACGGGCTTGAATGACAGGTGCTGGCCACCCGTTCGGTGATTATCGCGCCTTATGTAGTGGTTGAAGACAATAGCAACACAGGCAGTGAATAAGTCTCGCCTGCTTGATGGTGATCGCTTACTATGGGAGCATGTCTCTCTCGATCGAGGTTGAGCAAGCCGTACTCAGTCCATATAAAGCGGATTTTTGGGATTGCACGCGCAGTCTCAGGGTTCAAAACCATAGTCTATGTGCTCCTATAAGAGTCTCTGGCCTCGAGATCAGATGGTCTATCGCGATCGCTCACTCATGTCTTTCCAAAGGCATGACGTCTCCAGGCATCGCTGGTCAACACTGACTCTGGAGTGCTTATGACGGCAATGTACGTTCCAAATCTCACAAATGACCACTCGTTTAAGAAGCACCATTCTCAAACACTGCCTTTTCGAACAGTGTGATTAGTTTCCGGGCCCGAGCATCTCCTCCAGGCATCAACTGCGCGCCGAATACGCCGCAAACGCCGGCCTTCCTGTCTATGAACTGGAGGAATAGTGGGTGTCAGTTCAATTTGCAATTCCATTCCACAGTTTATGCAGAAGGAGGAAAATGACTCACCCAGAAGAAGTTTGGCACGCCACTCCAGTTGAGATAACCCTTCTTCCTCCAAGAAATTTCCGTCTCGTTGACGTCTTGCATGGTCAAGACGCCTCCCAGACCCCAATCGTAGTGGACATTGGGTGGAAACGTTCCAATGGCACATGGACCTGTTTTAGGTTCTGCTCGATACACGGCTTGGAGTGCCTCCTGGCTCTTTGCGCTCAGATGTGGCTCGAACATCATAGCACTGGTCGACTTGCTCAAGAGGACCTCGTCATCATCAAGCAAGCTTCGTAGAATCTTCAGAAACGACGGCGCAGAAGTATAGAGCCCCTGACCTCCCAACTCTTCCAAAGCAACCGCATGTCTATTGGCCCCTTCGAAGGCAATCGCTCTTCCAGCGCCATCAGGCACCGAAGGGTCTCGAATCGACATGGCTGCGAGGCGAGCCTTGATCTCTGGGTGTCGATCCGGCCAAAAGGTGGCATCAGAGATCCCAAGTGGTTTGAATATATTCTCTTGGAAATAGGTTTCCAGATCAATATTGGCAATCCGGGCAACCAGCAGACCAGCCCAGTCGATGCCCGTACCGTAATTCCATGAAGTCCCCGGCTGGAATTCAAGAGGAGAATTAAAGGTCTCTACTACTGTCTTCGCGGCAGCCAAGATAGGTAGACCCATAGCTTGGTTGTATTCTCGCAAGAGCGGCGACATAAAGGGGTAGACGACGCCAGAGGAATGACTTAGGAGTTGGCTTTAGAGCATGTCAGTCACAAGATGCAATCTCTTGCTACATGAGCCAAGTACAATGGAGGTAATCAGGCAGGCTGATCATGATTTAGGATTTTTCGACTAACCGTAGGGTGATTGGTCCATTTCTTTTCACAAAACCAGGTTTTCCGTCTTTCATCTCCTGCAGGACCTGAAGCTGGGCAAGCTCTGGGAGAACATCCCCTACGTCGCTGTCGAGACTGATCAGACCCTTCTCCACCAGCTGCAAGGCGGCAACAGTGGTGACAAGCTTGGAGCCACTGAAGAGCAACATCACCGTATCGGGCGAGCAGGCAGCCCGTTCGCCCCCTTGCAGTGATCGCAGACCGAACCCTTTGGTGTAAGTAAACTTTCCATTCCTACTGGCCGCGGCGAGCACAACACCGGGTATACTACCATCGGCACATGCTGTCTCGAATACGCTGTCGAGAGATTCCATGGTGCTCTGGGTGACCGCAGAAGTGCTGATTTTAAACAATTGAGGATATTCAATACCAATATAATAATAATTGTGCTTCTGAATCAGGCGGCGGCGGTGCTGACCAAGAACATCAGGAGAGCATCATCAGAAGGGCATTTCATACGCCACAGGAGAAACGGTGCTCTACCTGGATTGATGTGTTGAAAATGACAATGTTGCATTTTCGGTGGCAAAGATGCTCTATCTTGAACAATGCCGAACGGACTTTCATGCTAACCAAGCAACGAAAACCGCCATGCGATATGATTCCGGACGGGCCTGACGTTATTCGGGCTTACAAACGTGCCCATGCCGCAGAGGGTAACAGCTTTTGCGGGTCCAAATAACACGATAGGTCATCAAGCGAACAGCGGAAAATGATGCAGACGCGGAGTGAAAAGCAAGAAAATTGTAAAGGCTCCTGAGACGATTTCGAGTCTACGAAGGCTCCAACAATGAAATTGAAGTTGCTTCTGCCTTCTACGGCAGTACCACACAGGGATATAATTGCATCATGCTTGCCCAAACCTAACGTCGGGACTTTTTCCAGTCAAATATCCATATCTGACCTTCCTGTGATTGTCTCGATTCTAAGTCACGAGGACCAGAAGGGCTAAATACGTCAGCTTTGTACCAGGTCGAGATTCGGCACCCTCGGTCTCTAGAAAACTATCCGATTCGTGAGACGCCCAATCCGACTGATATCGACTGTGACCTCATCTCCATGCTTCAAAAACCGTTGAGGCTTCATGAACAATCCGACCCCACCAGGAGTACCAGTCATGATCAGAGATCCCCTTTGTAGCGTCTGACCTTGGCTGCAGAAGGCGACAAGTCTCCTTACGCCAAAGCATAGATCGCCCGTGTTCCCGTTTTGCCTCACCTCACCGTTGACGAGCGTCTTCAATGACAAATTATCGGCCTCTCCCAGCACATGCGAGGCAACTAAGCACGGCCCGAGCGGAGCATACTTGTCGAAGGATTTGCTAAACGTCCATTGAGGGACTGGCCCTGCCTTTGCTGCTTGACGTTGCCAGTCTCGAGCGGACACGTCGTTTCCAGCGGTGTATGCGGCGACATATTCCAGAGCATCTCCCTCTGTGATGTCCCTTCCGGATCTACCAATGAGAACGACCAGCTCGCCTTCGTAATCACACTCGTCCTGAGCTATTCGTGGAATCGGAATGTCTTCCCCATGGTCGGCCACCGCAGGTGCGGGCTTGGTGAACACCGTTGGGTTTTCGGGAAGGGGTCGTCCAGTCTCGAGAACTGATGCGCGTAAGTGTTTGATTTGTATTCGAGCTGGAAGCTTTACATACTGTGTGTTTTATAGTTGAGCCCAATGCACCGAATTATAGGCACGTCCTTAGGCTCCAATGGACCCAGCAGCTCCTTCACTGTGTGAATCCGGCCGGTTGGAACAGCACTCAGAGGGTCGGGACCTTCCAATATTTGAACTTGTAGCTTTCCACTGTTTGCAAGACTTGCCACATCTGCATCTGGACTTTGAAGGATCGGCTCCCCATATCGAATTTCACCTGTGCTGTTCTCAGGGATGTAGCGTACGAGGCGGTCCCAAGCGACAAGCTTTGATGACATGGTTGCGTCCTACCCGACTTTGAAGTGTAACTCGGGTTGAGGTCAGATGCAATGAAATGCTGCAATGCTAGGTTGTTGGTCGATAGGCCTGTCACAGCAAATTCTGCCCTGGTACGAGTCGTTATTATGCTCTCGGATATCGTTCAGGGTGATTTCGGACCTGCGGGCGCTTCACATGTCGGACGAGGGCGGACTGGCTTGAATCTATGTCCCGAACCCCATAATCTCCATTGACGACTTTCAAAACCCGGCCATTAATGCTGTATGCCAATTCCCGGAGGATTGTCGCCTCAATTGTCAAAGGATTATTGCCACACAGCAATCTATTTAGCTACTTTGCTTGGTGCTTGAATCCCAATGTCGGTGAGGGCACTCCAGCCATAGCATCATCGCTCATTCCATTAGTATTCGATTCGATTTCTCAGCCGCGAAAACAAGCTGTGGGCCCTGCCAAAGCTTCAGCATGCCGATTCCTAAGGGCGACACTCGCATCAGGCTCCTTAAAACCGCCTTTGTCATCTACTATCACGCCGACCTTGCCAAAGCGAGGCAGTTCCTATTGGATTTTGGACTGTCAATAGTCGAGGAGCGCCATGGCGAGGAAATATTCTTCGCAGGATACGGCTCCGAACCATATGTCTACGTTGCAAGGCAAGCGAAAAGCACCAGCGAATTTGGAGGTGCCGCATACGAAGTTGAGAGCCATGAGGAGCTCGAACGTGCAACCAAAGTTCCCAACGCGACTACAATCTTCGAATTGGACGGTCCTGGTGGTGGGGAATCTGTGGTTTTGACAGATCCTGCGGGCCATAAGGTGCACCTTGTCTACGGTCAGGGACCGAAGCAGCCAGAGGATCCAAATTTGGAAAAGCTCACAGTGAATTATGAGTACGACAAACCCAGAAAAGGCCGCTTTCAGAGATTTGAGCATCGCCCAGCACCAGTGTATCGCTGGGGCCACTACGGTGTTACCTATCCGGAGGGCTTGTACCAGGAAATGTATGATTGGTACGCCACCACTTTGGCGTTGGCACCATCAGACGTTGTGGAACTGGGCGGCAAGCCCATCACCTGCTTCTTTCATATCGACAGAGGTCTAGAGTTCACAGACCACCATGCCTTTTTCTTCAAGAGAACCAAGCCCGGCCAAAAGCCAAGCGTTGCTCATGCGGCTTTTGAAGTTCATGATTTTGATATCCAGCAATTAGGTCATCAACACCTGGCAGCAAAGGGATATCGTTCGTGCTGGGGAGTGGGCAGGGTATGTTGATACACTTTTTCCTGTGTACGTCGAGGTCGACTAACCTTGTCTCCTGTCTTTAGCACGTCTTGGGTAGTCAAGTTTTTGATTACTGGTTCGACCCAAGTGAATTCGTACTGGTGAGTTGTTACTTCTCCACGACATTGCACCACCCGGTCTGACGCAACAGCCAGGAGCATTACGCTGATGGCGACCTGGTGAATTCTGAGACTGAGGTCGCCCACGTACCAGCCGGACCAGAGGCACTTTACGTCTGGGGCCCGCCGATTCCAGAAACCTTTTCCTAGACGGCTAGAGAGTTAGCTGTCGCTGTTTCGTGGGGTTTCAACGAGCCCTTTCCGACTATTTTGTCGGTTAGATGGACAATCGTAGACGTGGCTGCGAAGTCAACAGAATCAAAACAGATACTAAAGGCTAAATCTCTGTCCCGCTGCGGTTGAACGCTGTAAGGGTGGCACCGCGATTCGTCCCGGGGTTGAGGGTTTCGGGCATTTACCAAAAGCCCGGTGAGACATCGAGCATCTACGCATTCGAAATACATACCTGAGCATGTGGCTACCTAAATTTCTACGCTATATGGTTGTCAGGATCGGAATGGATTCCGCACCGGCGATTGCATTCGACCCAAAGTTCCAAGTCCTTCTTCGCCGAGAAACCACTGATGTCCTCTGCTCTCGACCTGGACGGACCTCGCCCATTAGAACTGAGCACATGATCAAGTGCTTTGCAAACTCGTGGCGCGAAACGTTCGTACTTCACCACTTTATTGATAATTTCCCTTCTTTTCTCTTGTCGAAAGGCCTAAGGGGATTGTCAAAGCGCTTGTCGCAGATACTCGTTCACGGACACGCGCCCCGGGTGCTGAGGCACAAGAGAAGCTTCAGAGAAACCATCAACACCATCGAGTTAGAGTCAATCTAACGTTTGCAGCATGGTATTCCGTCCAGGGCCCCTGGCTGGGTGCCTCCCAGAGATTCCAGACACTGTTCCACTTTGTGACTTCATGCTGGAGGAGAGACACGGCAGGCGGCCAGTAGCTGAGTCCTTGGACCCGTTCGTGTGCGGAATCAGTGGTAACACCATTTCGGCACCGCAACTGAAAGACCGTGTCAATCATCTTGCAAAGGGGCTGGCGCAACAATTTGGGTGGAAGGTGAATCATGGGACAGAATTCGATAAGGTGGCGGTCATCTTTGCTCCTAACACTGTACGTACCTTCAGTTACGGTCCACGATGTTGCCTTCTGTGCGTTGCTCACAAGCGATAGATCGATACTCTACCAATCTCATGGGCTATTCATCGCCTTAACGGCTTATCTTCACCAGCCAATGCAGTCTACAGTGCCGAAGAGCTTCACCACCAGTTGAAAACTTCGGGAGCGACAGGGCTATTCACCGTCCCATCATTGCTGCCTGTTGCTCTGAAAGCAGCTACCGAATGTAAGCTCGACCGGGAAAACGTCATTATTTGCGAAGTTCCCGGCGAACGTCAATCGGTAGAGGGATTTCGAACGGTATCGGAGTTGATGGAGCGTGGCCGCACGCTGCCGGACCTAGATGCTCTCAGGTGGACGAAGGCACAGGGCAGACGCCAAACGGCCTTTCTTTGTTTCTCAAGCGGTACATCAGGCACTCCGAAGGCCGTGATGATCTCTCACTACAACGTGATTGCCAATGTTTTGCAACTCCAGCTCTTCGAGCAACCTATACGCGACGCGATTGAACCTGGTTATCGAGATGTCACTCTGGGCTTGATGCCTTTCTCGCACATCTATGGCCTTGTTGCCATATGTCATATTGCGGTCTATAGAGGCGATAGCATTATCGTCTCTCCTAAATTTGTCCTTAAGGATTTTCTCGCGATGATTGAGAAGTTCAAAATCAACACCCTTTCAGTTGTACCTCCGATCATCATCACCATGATCAAGAATAAGACAATCTGCGATCAGTTCGACTTAACCAGTGTCAGACAAGTCATGACTGGTGCGGCTCCACTTGGGAAAGAAACTGCTCAAGAGTTTACCTCGCAGCATAGCAACTGGATAACACGACAAGGCTATGGCCTGACTGAGACCGCCACGGCTGTAACCAACTCCAGTCCAAACGATATCTGGTTTGGTTCTTCTGGCTGCCTTATAGCTGGTGTTGAGGCGAAGTTACTCAGCCCCGAGGGTACCGAGATTACAGCCTATAATAAGCCAGGCGAGCTCTTGGTGAAAGCTCCCAGCGTTGTACTTGGGTACCTGAATGACGAGAAGGCCAATACAGAGACTTTCCTTGACATGCCCGATGGTCGCTTTCTTAAGACCGGCGATGAGGTCGAGTTTCGCAAAAGTCCTGCAGGCAACGAACACGTCTGGGTTGTGGATCGGATAAAGGAGTTGATCAAGGTCAAAGTACGTTTACCCCAGCTCAGTGTTTGTTGATCATTCGTTATACACTTGCCAGTTTATCATTTATGTCCGCTATCAGTGCTTATCCTGTCAAATCAGAATCACTGACAACGTCTCGAATCAGGGTCTTCAAGTCGCACCTGCAGAGCTCGAGGCCTGTCTTCTAGAACATCCAGCTGTGGCTGACTGTGCTGTTATTCCTATCGCTGATGAACGTGCTGGCGAATTGCCCAAAGCCTTTGTTGTCAAGTCTGCTTCATGCGCCATGGACGACGAAAACAGTATTACGGACGGCATCCTCAAACATGTTGAGAAGGCTAAGTCACGTCACAAATGGTTGGCCGGCGGAGTGGAGTTCATAGACATCATTCCCAAAAGTCCAAGCGGCAAGATCCTGCGGCGTCTGCTGCGCGATCTCGAAAGAGAAAGGAGGAGAGCCACGAAAGCGAAGCTTTAGAGCAGAACACGTGGAGGCCATTTTTCTGAACGTGAGCGATCAAGATACTCCTAGATTAGCAACATTATCAAAACCGGCGGAACATAATGGAACACCACAAATCCGAAAGGCCTTGCAATATATTAAATTGAGCCTCTATGGTCCCCATGGAAGAACAGAATATGTGCCTTGTCGCTTGTTATTTCGACTCCAAGAATCGACAAGTCTGAAGAGTTCCAACCAGCTCGAGCTCAACAAGTTACGCAATTCATAGCCATTTTTCCCTTGTCTGATCAGAATCTTCCGGCCGTGTATTTCCGTCAGAGGAGAGCAATATCGAGTGCTCACAACAACAGTGAGAACTCTAGATCACCCTTGGCTTCCTAGTATTTGCTCCAGGACGGAGGATAGCTTACCGACTGGATCTTGCACAAGCTCATGACAACGCCAGCCAACAAATTGGTCGGGCCTGACGAGGACCACGCCAGTCTCGCTTACACCACGGACCTTGACCCAATCCCGATAGCAATCCATGTAGTCGCACCTGAAGCCTATGGTGTACGCCCTGAGGGGGGCTTTATTCAACCCCGATAAAACCTGTGCGGCTTGCACCCAGGAGTCTCCACCGATCCCAGTGAAAAGCGTGAAACCCCCGTGGCCACTCAGATCCAGTGTAGAGATTCTTTCGGATTGACCGCCTGTTGCTAGCCATACATGAGGTAGATGGTAGCCAGGAAAAGTGCTGATCCAAACTTGCCTGATGGGATTCACACTGCTGAGATCTGGCGCTGTGTCGCCAGGCTCCACCACAGTGGCCGGCGAGGATAGGTACCGTTGGTTCATCTGGATGCCCAGCGCTTGCACTTCATCCTCAGTCGCTTCCAGGGCGATTCGAATCTTTTCGCGCATCTCTGCCCCAGCTGCTGTACTCGACTGCATGAGGTCGGTCGCCTTCTTGCGCCCCTCTGGGTCTAGTCCGAGCAGACTCCAAAGTCTTCTGTGAGCCTCCATACCGTCGTTGGCTCGCCGGACGACTCCGTCGCCGACTGGCTTGCGCTCTATTGTCAAAGAGTCGAGTAGAGAGGTCGAAGCCCAGCCTTTCAAAACATAGCCCAGCTTCCAAGCGAGATTGAACGCGTCGGATATGCAAGTGTTGCTTCCGAGCCCGTTGATCGGTGGATGACGATGCGTAGCGTCTCCGATACATAAAACTCGACCCTCCTGCCAACGCTCAGCTACCTGATCGTTGATTGTCCAGGAGAATGTGGAGAGCACTTCAATTTTGACGGTGTTATCGCCAATCATCTGGTGTATTCGCTTGATTACATCCTCTTCGCTTGGCTGGAACGTCTGGGAATGTTTTGTCGAGGGATGCATAGACACGACAAACTCATTCCACGGCTTGACCAGACGAAAATTGCCCACGGCTGACCATTCCGGAGCTTCAGTGTTCAGGACCCAATTCAAGCTACCTGGCCGATGGGACAGAAACTTGGTTAGATCTGCTTTGATGTGAACATTGAATGCCGTGTTCAATTGTCGGCCAACTACTTTGATGCCCAGGCTGTCCAGCACACTGCTTCTCGCACCATCAGCGCCGACCAAATAACGAGAAACCACCGTGTACTCCCTGTTGTCGTTGCGATCCCGGAGAGTCGTAATGACCCCATCTTTGACTTCTTTGAAGGACACAAAGCTGGTGGAAAATCGGAATTCAGCCCCTAGTTTGGTTGCTTCCTCTACCAATACAGGTTCAAGGGCGCTCTGTGGTATGTCGGACATCACACAGGGGCTGGCAGCCTCATAATCTCCCTTCTGGTTCGGCTTGTTACCCCAGGCCCAAAGTCGCCCATATTCCTCTCCGTTGAGCGAATCCAGCCACGAAGCGTGCTGCAGGTCTAGGTAGAAATGTTAGCATCTTCCTCAATGCGCCGGATTTAGGATACTTGCAATGAGCAGCAACGCTAACACTCATCAACTTCGTCTCAAGACCTGCATCTCGTAGCACCTCCATAGCTCGCTGATTGAAAATGTGAGCTCTTGGTGTATTCGCAGTAGACGCGTGCCTTGATACTACAAGTGATTTGATACCCAAATCAGCCAAGAGCAGTGCCGTTGTAGCCCCTGAGGGACCAGCCCCAACGATCAAGACTGGGACTTCCTCCATTGTTGCAAGCCTTCTGGAGGTTCTTCAGAAGATATAACACTCTAGAGCGTATACTGGACACTGGTGCTATGTAAGGGGTATTAGTGTCACAATCCTTGACATGGCTACGGTAAAGAATGTGTATGGTCTTGATAAAACGGAACCCTCGTCCTTCGGGCAACGGAGATTGGACCATGCCCGACGGGGAAAAACGTCCCAAACGCCTTGGAGTATCTTGCCGATCAGTGGCGTGCTCTTTATCCCAAAAGAACTAAAGGGTCTGTCTGGACGGAACGTGACGCTTGAGAATCTTACGAGAGGTCTCTTCCCACATCCAACCCTCGTAGGAAAATGACTGGGCTTCCTTGCCTCGGATAGTACTGAATACATCCAAATGCCGTTTTCATCACCAGTGGTAAGACTTTTACTCGAGGCCTTGTGAGAAGCATGGTTACTTGCGGAATTACGGATAATTCCCTCTTATGGTGCGTGCACATTTTCGGAAATATGGCGCCGGACAATGTCTTACCTAGGCTCCCGGCAGTTCATCCCTTCCCCGTTGGACAACACAACGTCTCATAAAGCCGAGTAGGTTATCTCTACGACTTGAGTTCCATCTTCTGTGCCATTTGAAAACAACCCAGGCCTGGACTTGCACTGGAAGAACATCGAAATGGCATCGACAAATGGTCATACGGCAACCCATGATGCGACCACTCCTTCCTTCCGTCAACCTATCTTCCACTGGACTGATGCAGGCTCAAAGAAAGCCACAAGACCAGAAGACCCATACGAGTATCTTTGTGGCTTTGGCAATGAGCATCAATCGGAGCTTGTCCCCGGTGCTCTACCAATTGGGCAGAACTCACCTCAGAAATGCCCCTACGGCTTGTACGCCGAGCAAATCACAGGCTCGTCTTTCGCTGCAAACCGCGCCAATACAATGAGGAATTTCCTTTACAGACGTCGCCCGGCTGCTGTTCATCACTCGTACTCGAGAGCGGAGGACAACCCGACCCTTACAGCTTCGTTCCTGCCGAAGAACGAAGAACTTCATACGATACCATCTCAGGTGTCGTGGACCGCCTTTGAAATCCCACCAAAGTCCGCTGGGGCAGTTGATTTTACCCAAGGACTGCACACACTCGGCGGAAGTGGGCATCCACATCTTCGCGAGGGCATCGCTTATCATATCTTTGCCATCAACAATAGCATGCCCAACAAAGCTTTCATGAATATAGATGGGGACTTTTTGCTTGTTGCACAAGAGGGACATCTCGATATCATGACCGAATTCGGACATATATATCTTCAGCCGTCCGAGCTTTGCGTCATTCAACGCGGTCTCCGCTTTCAAGTCAACATCGTCGAGAAATACTCACCCAACGGCGCCCGGGGATACGTTGTCGAAACATGGGGCACGAAGTGGGAGCTCCCCGAGCTCGGTCCTCTAGGAGGATATGGCCTTGGGAACTCGCGCGACTTTTTGTTCCCCACAGCGGACATCGACACCAGTTCGACTGGCGAATGGACAATTGTGACCAAGCAGCTGCACAAGTATTACGCCGCTCTCCAGCCTCATACACCCTTCGACGTGGTCGCTTGGCACGGGAACTACATTCCCTACAAGTACGACATGACCAAGTTCGTCGCACAGAATACCGCATCCGTGGATCATACCGATCCATCCATCAATACTGTGCTCACGGCGAAATCTCGAGATGAGAATGCACCACTTGCCGATTTTCTGGTGTTCGGCCCTCGCTGGGATGTGGCAGAGAACACCTTCAGGCCGCCTTACTTCCACCGAAACTGCGCATCCGAATTTTTGGCAAAGATATACGGACCCTCAGGAGGTGGCCGCTCGGAAGTCTTCGTGCCGGGAGGTGCGAGCTACGAGTCAGGATTCACACCACATGGTAGTATCGACGAGAAGACCATCGCCGCCATGGATGCCAAGCTAGAGCCCCGGAAGATATTCCTCGGTAGCCTCGTCATCATGCTAGAGAGCTGCCGGAGCTTACTCTTCACTGACTGGGCAATGAAGGACTCCGGCGTGTTGGCGGCCGAGGATATCTCTGCCGATGCTTGGGATGTTATCCCGGTAAGCTGTCCCGAACTTCTGGCAAGATGACCTTTGACTGATCACTGAACTTATAGGATCGTTTTGGGGAGAACGAGGAGGCACAAAAATACCTTCGTGCCATTGGGAAGTTGTCACCGGTACAGCAAAAGAAATAAAGGGAGAATTACTAGCGATCTTTGAAAGTGCAACAAAGCGTTCATCTGCTGTCCCACAAGGTGCCAGAAGAGTCTGGATTGGAGTTACCACGTCATATAGGTCTCAGTCAGCTTGAGGATATCACCCATATGAATTCGGTCAAGTTGGGGCTGGGAAAGCAGGATTTTGCCCAGTTGTTGGCCTCGAGCCCAATTGCCACCTCGTGACAGGAAACGGGAAGACGTGATGATTCAGCAGCACCTCTCAGCTTCTTGCTCATGCTGGCGTCCTGTTCTCGAGGGATTGCTCCATTCAGCCCAGCCCAGTGAAAATAGCATTATCAATACCAAGGCCGAGCAACGATCGTCTTAGATCCGCAAAACCGCGTGGGTACGAAGCTGTTTTATGGGGTTGCTTTCATATTCGGAGCTTTTCCTTGGGCAACTGAGTTCAGAAGCATTTTCATGCTTGCCTCTCTTGGTCGACGCCAGAATGTTTCGCATAATAATTTCGCACAAACTCTGGCAAGGCAAAACGCCCACGGGTCAATTATTGAGCAGAGAAAAATGATGGACGTCACCACTTACTCAAAATGTGATGCCCAATATTCCAATACCGCGCAAAGTGGGTGAGTATAAGCGTCAAAAGATCTTCTTCCAGGGACGATTGAGCTCCAGTTGAATGGGTATCGGTTGGCTTCCGCGACCGTATCGCCATTCTAAGGGACATATTTCCAGGCCCCAGGATAAGACAAGCCATAGTTGGAGGGGCATATGCGATGTGCTCCGGATGCCAGGACCGTAAAGTCCAAAAGAATTGTGCCATCAATTCACGGAATTTGTCGAGACTTCCGCTCGTGCTAGAGTGGCCTCGAGCTATAGATCCTTGCAGCAGCGTAGAGGACATACGATTTGACCCTGTAAACACAGGCGTGGAGAGGGTATTTCCTTCCAATAGGCCGAGAATGAGGGTGCTCCTATGAGAAGTCAATGGATGCTTGTTCTGGCTAGCTCTGGGTAGATGTCATACGAAATTGTCATCAGTTTCATCAAAATCCTCCAGTTGCTCGTTTCAACGCTGTAGTCGACCGGGCGGCGTAGTTTCTCATCAGCAAGGAGCACAAAGCACGCAAGAATAGTCCTCATCTCCTCGATATTCGGTTTAGGCGAGGGCGCCTTTTGGCCTTGTTCGTGCATGTACGCCATGATGTAGTTACTGACAAGAAACCAAGCCCTCTCGTCTTGGTTAGGAGAATCTTCCAGGCATTTCCAGCACCGCGAGATGTCTGGATCAAACATGGGCGACGCAATCTGTGATCCCGAGAACCATGCAGCGTCAGACACGGGTAACAGGACGTGAATGCGATGCCTGGCAATCGCAAAAGGCCGCCGGCAGATGATGGCGTCGAACGTGTCAAGCTCCCAGACAGACCACCACGCTCGCCGCTTTTCTTCTCTCAATATCCACTGCTCTGTGCGTAGGTGTATCGGCGATTGCTCAGAGCTGTTCAGGTAGTCTTCGTCGAGCGCGTGCAAGCCGAGTTTATATGCATACCGTACACAAACCCCAATCAGGATGTCAGTTCCCCAGGATAGATTTGACGATTGGTTGTAATACGCGAATAGAATTGTACCTTGGAGCAACCTTAGGGTCAGTGCCGCGGGATCGGCGAGTGTCGCACTGCCGAAGAGTGCTCGGGCTTGCCGCGCAAATGGGATACCGTGGTCTCTGGCGTGTGCGCTTTCAAGATACGGCAAGGAAGAATACCGAGCAGACAGGGACATCATCGTGTATAGTACATAAGCAGAGTCCCGCTCTAAATTCACGTATTTCTCGTGAGGAGGGAGGTTGACATAAGTATCGTAAAACGTCGTCCGATGGAAAAGGGGCAAAAAGCTCTGCACTCTCTCGAAATACAAATCGATTCTGAGCATTGTTAGGTCAGGCAACTTGGTTTGAGGGGTCAGACTTGCAGCTCATCAACCACCGCTGTAGGTACCTCGATGTTTATGCCGCGAGTGTTCTTGGGGGTCTGATCGCTGTGATTGCTATCAGTAGCTGGCTCCAGTGGACCATTCATCAGACTCGGTTGACCCAGGTCAAATGTAAGGCCTTCATCCGGATTCCACACATCCGGAAAGGCTTCGGTCAAGAAACTGGACATATCATGGTCAATACAGTCGAACTGCAGGTTATGGTCCCCGCCGGAGAAGACGAGCGTGTTCTCCACATCGTGGCCATCGGTGAGGCTGTCTACCACTGTCGCAGCGACGGGACGCTGGTTGAGCGAAGCTGGCTCCCGTTCTTCTTGCGGCGAGAGTGCTTGTCCCGTAGAACTCAATGCAGCTTCACCTGTGGTCAACACGTCTTCCTGCACGTGATCCTGCGCCGGTTGGCTTTCGCCATCTTTCCTTCGCCGCTTGTAATGAGCCCGGGCTTTCCGCACAGGATAGACACAATTCTCGTTATTGCGGATGCAAATTTGACATTGTGGTCTTTCGCCATCACCTATGGCTCATCAGTCAGCATGTCAAGTGCGCGAAAGCAGGCCACCAGATAAGGTGTGGCGTGGGTGTCTACATCTGGTCTTCTTCCTACGGGCTCAATTAGTCCCGAGCAATTACAGGGAGAAGATGCAGCACTTTACCTCTTGCACAACTCACATGCCCGGTTGGTTTTGAGTGGAGGATCCATAGCGAGAAATGAAGGCAAGCTCCCCTTGATAGTATGCCCGGAATTGTCAGGAGCCCGCTGGTTTGGACACAAGAAACGCAGTAGGAGGAGGACAATTGGCGCAATCTTTTTGTGATGCCGAGAATGACGGGCAAGGGAAAGAGAATAAGAGTACAATGGCCGAGCGACAGTTTTATGGTTCTCCGTAATCCCGGCTTGCCCTGTTCCATCCCTTCACTTTTTCACTCTCCGTGCTGGAGCGTAATAGGTCTTGCCCCTTCGCCCCACCCCCACTCGCAGGGGGATTTAGAGGGATGCTCCGCGTCCCCTAACTACGCGTGCACCCTCCATCCAACCACGGGATGTGGGTGTTCTTTCCTCTTTCTCTTGCTAGCTCAGCGAAGGGCGCAAATCCACACCACTCTCATTGAAGATATTTGAGGACGGGGCCCAGAAGCGAGCGCCTAGAGGGACGTGCACAAACTCTGCTTGTGTTTCCCAACTCCTGGCCAACCACTCACGGTCAGCTGCTGAGGTCTCGGCCCTTTTTTTCCGCACAAGCTTGAGCTGGTCACAGGGCCGTTGACCACGCTGGCGCAACGATTGGACCTAAACTTGGAGGATACCCCGAGCGCAGATGGCTCTGTCTTGGAGCTCAACTTGACGGATTCAAAGCCATTTCTTCTCCCGAAAACATTGACCCTCTTTCTTTGCATACTCCCATGTGCCGCAGACCTTCTGGCGAGGCGCCCTCGTTTTTCAGACCATGCCACAAGCAAGCGCGGCTGAAGACTTGCCACTCGGCAGCTTTGCCCCGCTGGAGCCTGGCTTAGGCTTTGATGAAGCTGACTCAACAATGTTTGATCTTGTTCACGATTTTCAGACTTTCAACGGCGATCACAACGAACACTTCCTCGCTGCTGAATGGAATATACTCGACTTGCTACCAACATCTGCTCCAGAGTATCGGCCCCAAAATAGCGGCTCTGGTCGGCCCAATTCTGAATCTGGTTTGAGCTCAGGCCTGGATCCCATTGGCATACCTTATCCCACAAGCCATTTCGACACTTTCCGAACTTCTCAACCGTCACTGGAATCGGCGCCTGCTGAAAGCCGAACAAGGCATTATTCGATAGATGCTCCGGCGGCCTTGGTGAGTAGCTTGTAAGTTTGATATGCCCCATTCATCTCTTTGTACTAAATTCTGGTAGGGTGGACATTTACTTCGAAAGAGTACAGCCATACTTGCCATTGCTGCATCGTCCTAGGTTCTATCAGCAGTATGTTTCAGGACAAGGATATAATGACATGAACGCAGCATCTGCGTTCCTATTATATTCGACAATGTCATTCTCGGCTCGCTACTCGTTAGATCCATACTTCGAAAGCCAGCCGGAAAAGGAACGAGGCGCACCCTACGCTCTCATGGCACAATGCGTACTTGATGAAGCCCATGAATATGCAGAGTCTCAAATGTTCACACTAGAGTGGCTTCAAGGATGTATCTTGTTTGCATACTATCACCTTACCTGCAACCCAAAGCAAGACACGGAGCTCCTGGCTGACAAATGCTTCCAAATTGCGTACAGATTGGGATTGCATGAACTGGACATGGGAACCGATGAAAATACGTCGGGCCATGGTCAAAGTCAGTCAGCTGAACTCCTCCCAGAAGAGGTCTGGGTCACCAAAGAGGAACAACGCCGGGCCTGGTGGTTAGTCTGGGAGCTTGATACGTTTCTCTCCGCTACTCTATGTTATCCTTCTACTATCGACCGTTCAAGAATTCACGTGTTGCTCCCGGTCTCAGATGAAGCATGGTTTACCGGAGTGCCTGCCCCATCTGCTCCAATACACCCGGATATCTCGGTCTGCTGGAAGAACTTGGTGAATTTAGAAAACAGAAATGAACGGGCGTGGTTCTTGGTCAGCACTCATATCACGACACACGTCTATGAACTTGGGCAACGAGCGAAAATCCGTCGAAACGACATCGAAGTCCTCGAAAGAGCCCGCTCATCTTTTTCCGCCGTGTTTCAGAATGAGTTTGGCGACAGCATCAAGGACCCGGTTTTCGACGACTCTAATTATGCCCGAAAGAATTGGCTGCTATTGAGCCAATTGATGCTAGAATCGTACGTCTATAGACCCTCTGCCTCCATTTCGTGCATTAATGTACCTTCTTAGGACTGGGCTGGTCATCTCTCTACTGAAAGAGCCAAACTCTTCTGAACAGCTGTTTACCAACTCTGTTTGCGATGTCGCGCGAGTAGCAAATGTCAACGCGATGACAGATGCCATGGAGCTTGCCAGAATGGACGGTCACAGTACATGTATAGCTGGTGTTCAACAGGCGCTTCAATCCTGGTCATCGGCTTCTGAATTCATCCCGTATTTTTCCCCATTAACGGTCTCTATGCTTATCGGGCCGGCGTTCATGCACGTACGCCTGGCATGCTATTCGAATGGGTCTACGAGCTCAAGACGAACACTCAATTCGCAAGGGAGAATTCTGGAGCTCATTCTAGCCGAGTTCGCGCGATATTGGGAGATTGGAGATATCATATTCCGTGAGTACTGTCTGCGTTACCCATACCTATCCACACTCGTTGGTTGACACGACCCAGGAGCATTCCGTGCATCTCTCGAGGGCTGAGACGCTTTTATATCTCATTGGCATAGTCCTCTATGAAGTCAACCTTCAACGTGTACAAGCGACCTTTCTGCAGAGCGCTCCTTCCTCTTGACGCAACCCGCTCAATGTCTTGTCTTACATCAAAATACATCCCTCTCAACTCTTTTGCTTGACCAGTGGCCAGATAAGCACAAGTCATTCCGCACAGACTTGGTTCAGTCTTCAGATATTTGTGAAACTCTTTCATCATCTGTGCGGCTGCGGGGTATCGCTCGGCGACGTCGGCTGGAAATGATGCTGATGAAGATAGTAAGCCTCCTTTCAATTCCCAATGACGGGCTCCCGCATCTTACGACGCAGAGGGAGAGAGGGAGAGGAGATGGGAAGGGAGGGAGAGAGAGAGTGTGTGTGTGTGTATGTGTCTCTACTTACATGATCCTAGCACACTTGGAACGCCTCCAGGGTGTATAGAGAACATCTGGATTGTCTCTCCAAGACCATCCATTTCCAACTCTTCTTGGATGGATGCTGTAGCACGTATGATGGCAGTCTTACTATCCGTATAGCCCAGTGCGAGCGGACAGTCCAGGGTTCCGGCCCGAGAAGATATGTTTATGATGGTCCCGGACCTGCGTTCACGCATGCCTGGCAGCACTGCAAAGATGGTGTTCATTACCTACCCATGACAGTCAGCTGTATAGTTCGTGACAAAAGCGTTGCGCAAAACACATGTATCTCACACTCTTATAATTGACCTCAAAACATCTCCAATACCCCTCAAAGGTGTCCATACATACTGGCCGACCCCGGACCATACCCGCGTTGTTCACGAGAATGCTGAATGGATGAACGCTCAGAATCTCATAACGGCGAGGGCTTGATCGAGAGATATCATTCGTGACACTTACTCAATAACTCCCAAGTCCTTCTCGATCTCTCCCAACACCCTTCTCATATGGTCGACAAGCGTGACATCACAGCTGTAGAAGACCGATTTGACGTTGAATGATTCGCAAGCTGTCTTTGTCTCGGAAGCGTCTTTCAAATCCACGATTGCAACATTCGCTCCAGAACTGGCAAGGGCCTCCGCAATGCATTTCCCAATGCCTAGGAAGTATGTCAGTAATGTGTCCGAGGTTCTTATTCCTGTAGTTTCGTACCTTGTGCGGCCCCCGTAACTACGGCGACTTTTCCTTTGTTCTTCCCTAGAAGTTTTTCGGGGACCAGTGGACCATAAGGGCTGTGGTGTAGAGGAATTGCTGAAATACCAAACTCATCTGGATCCATGGTGGGCTCTCAATCTCGGTTCAACCGCTAAAAATGGTAGAGCTACCAATACCAACGGCGATTCCCGATCTTAAGAGGCTCTCCAGTCCGCTGGGCTTGACCCGGCAATTTCTCCCATTTGATTACCACCACTCATATACAGTATGCTTGAAACCCCGGGAAAGCACTGCAGCCCCCATTTCAGGGAATGCGCCTTTTGACCAGTAAGACTGTTTGCCCGCATGCAGAACAATGATAGAACAGTATATCCGAAATTCTTCGGCCACAGAGCCATGGAAACAAACATGAGACATTGATCAACCAATGGATTCAGGTACCACTTCTTCAAAACAGGATGTTTATGTAAACTTCACGCGCTTAAGGTAGGCACCGCTGCCTCAGAACTTGTCACGATCCTCTTAAGGTTATGGAGGACACCTGTCCAAGACTACATCTGGAGCAATACTAATATAGGAGTGATGGGTTGGTGTTTAAAGGCCTGCGCCTGTGGCCAGCGAGAGATTACTTGCTGATCGTGATTTAGTTCCTTGAAGCGGTTCTCCAGTGGTCTTGAATCTGGTATTCCGCCCCTTCCCTCAGATGGTTGCTGAGCTGAGGTGCCTCTGATTGACGTGACGGGCAGGAGTATGGCAGTCTTGGTGTACCGGATTGGTAAGTTTCCAATGGACTCAATGTGCCAATCAGCTGGGAGCGAAAACAGCCTTACTGACTTAACCCATAAGCGGTTGGACGATTAAAGGGACAATTCCTCCGAGCATGTTGGACATGGAGATTAACGAAAGGAGCTGCCGGACGATCGTACAGGCAGATGCTGGACTAGGAGGAGTAGTCTACGCTGGAATATGAGAGAGGGGCATCCCCGTGTATGTTAGTTAGTGATCCGGGGTTAATAATGCTGCATCAATTGCCGAGAGGTACTGTGGGGGAGTGAACAATTGTCACCCCTTTTAACCCCGGAACCTCGAATCCCCGGATCCTTGCCGAAGAATAAAATTCTGGCAGGTCGTGCGCCCAGCACAGACATTATAAGAAGGCCGGGATAGACCTCCGCAATTTTCCATCTTAACATCTGATCCTCTGGGTTTTCGAATAACTCAAGTCACTTCCTTCACCATGCCTTTGGGTATTATCGACGTCAAACCCGATTCATCTGGCCACCATGTCCCTGGGACGGTGTTGCTGGAGGATTCTGATATCGCCCATCAACATTCTCACGTCAAAAAGGGCACCGGCAAGGAGGCCAATATCATTTTGGTGCCTCAGCCATCGAATGATCCCAACGACCCATTGAATTGGCCCCTATGGCAACGCGACCTGATTCTGGTACTCTATTGTTACCTCAGTCTACTTGTTATCGGAGGGTATGACAGTCCCACTCACCCAAGGCAGTATTAGCTAACCAGTGCCAGAATTGGCCCGGTGCTTGCGTCTCTTGCCCTAGTCCTCATTGCAGAGTTCGACATCACGTTTGAGCAGGTATCGCTCCTCACAGGATACCAGCTTTGCGCTGTCGGCGCTGTGGCCGTCTTCGTATCTGCGCTGTCCCGAAAATTCGGCAAGCGTCCAGGCTTCGTCATTTCGGCTACGCTTTGCTTTGCCGGATGCCTCTGGGCAGGAGCCGCTAATTCATACGGCTCACTGGTCGGTGCTCGTGTGCTACAAGGAGTCGGTGTTGCCATGTACGAGAGCGTGACGTTCGCTGTCATTGGTGACATGTACCATGTCCATCAAAGAGGCAGTCGCATGGCAATATTCGTTGTTGCAAACGTCGGCATTTCTCATTTGCCATCCATTGTGGCCGGCAAGGTCACGATGGACCTTGGCTGGAGATATGTCTTCTGGATCTTGTGTGCCTTCATGGGTCTAGGGTGGGTACTCATTATTCTTTTCGGATGGGAAACGGCGTACAATCGAGATGCGCTATTTGACACCGATACGTCTTCAGACAACGTGAGTTTTACGGCCAATTGTGTTAGAAACCTATCTAACCCGGTGACTACAGAACATCGACGTCATTGAGATTATGAAGACCGAGGCCAGCCACGAAGAGAAGCCGACCGCCGGCGATCTCGAAGGAACCACCACGAATGATAGTCAAGCTAAGGCTCGCGACTCCTACCTCAAGAGGTTGAGGTTCTACTCCGGCACCTACGACAAAGAATCGCTTCTCTGGATGATCCTTAAACCCCTGATCATTCTGATCAACCCGGTTGTTCTCTGGGCTGTACTCTTTCTTGCTCTGACGCAAGTTTTTATCTTGGGGCTCGCCTATACGATCGCTCAAATATTTGGCGTCCCACCCTATTCTCTGAATACCGCCCAGCTGGGCTACATGCTTGCCGGACCAATGATTGGAGGCTTCCTTGGCTGCCTCTTGTGCGGCTTTGTATCCGACCCCGCGGCAAGATGGGCCAGCAAACGCAACGGAGGTGTATATGAGCCGGAATTTCGCCTGTGGCTCAGTGTAGGGACGCCATTGTTATCGGCCCTCGGCTACTTCCTGTTCGGCAATATGGCTGAGCAAAACAAGAGTCCCGTTGCCATATCCGTCATTTTCGGAATTGTTTTCGGCTCCGTCCAGTTCTCGATCAACAGCATCAGTACCTACCTTGTCGATGGTTTTCGCAATATCAGCATCGAGACATTCATCATGGCCATGACCGTCAAGAACTTCTTGTTCTTTAGCTTCTCTTGTGAGTGGAGACTTTCCCTACAATCGTCACGGCCAAAATACTGATTGTGTTCTAGATTTTGTTAACGACTGGGTGGCTAGCTGGGGACCTGCTAAGTCCATGGATACCATGGGGGCAATTGAGCTGGGTCTATGCCTGACTACTATCCCCATTTATATCTATGGCAAGAAACTCAGGGCGTGGTGGCACTCACACAGCGTTCTCGGCAAATTTTAGAGTCTAGACATTGTCGACCCGAACCGCCTCGCGAGCATTAACTAGGCCATCGAGCTAGGGGCAAGTGACTGATCAAGAGTCGAATAACGAAAGTATTCCCGGCTACCTGCATTAACTATCTACAACTAAAATGGTACTTGAAATCCTATTCATCATCGCTATCATGCATCAAACAAATGGATCGTCGTAAACTTGGTTATACCACAAAGTCCATACAAATGATGTTATGGCCGACGGCGTCTGACCATGGGCTCTTCCCTAGGAGGCTCAGGTGTACAAGTAGCACCCCCTGATTTCAACTGCCAGAAATCACCGTAACTTAACGCAGGTCAAGAAGCCTGCTACTAGTATACTCGCCCGAGGAGCAAGACTGGCAGATCTCGTGACAACGTAGGGAGAAATAAGAAAACCCATAGTTGTAGAGACGGAAGACCAAGCTCATGATGCTAAACTCCAATTCCGATTTGAGCTTTTTGGAATGCGTCTTCTATGTAAAACTCGCGGCACACTACGATTTTGTCAGACGTTGCAGCTCCAAAACCAATATGTGATAAGCACAAAAAGCCTGCAGTTCGTAGACTGTTCAAACTGTTCCGCAGTACCATCTACCGCTGTACCGGGGTTAATTTCACCAGAAGTGGTTTCTTCATCCAAAGCTCCATAATGGGCTGATCAACCCATACGTCCTTCTCATCGGAAAGACTGATATCAAAATGGTAGAGGACCGAGGCTAGGATAAGGCGGGCATTGTGCCATGCAAGACTGCAAAATCAGCAAATTGATACCTCATCACTCGATTTGAAACCCAACTGGAAAAGGAGGGCTTGAAATGGAAGGGTGGATACATACTTTTCACCAATGCAAACTCGTGGGCCGTGTCCGAAGGGCTTCAAGGCAGCCCTCTTGTCATCCCGGTACTCAGCTGGTGAGCCAGGGAGGAAACGCTCTGGAACAAATTCGTCTGGGTTGTGAAAGTTATAAGCTGAGTGGTTTGCCACATAAGGCATGACCGAGCATGTCACCTATAATCATGAGAAAGACTGTCAGCCTCTTCGAGCCATATGGGGGTGCAATGAAAAGATCAGCTTACCCGACCAGAGGCGAAAGGGCCTGAATATCCAGGATAGAAGTTTCCGCAAATCGTGTACCCTTCCTTGGGTACAAGTCGCATGCCACCAGCGGGCACTGCTGGGTATACACGGAGAGCCTCCTGGAGAACAGCAGAGAGATAGACTGTATTCTGCAGTGACTGCAAAGTGAGTTCATCGGCACTCCCAAAACTTCGGATTTCATCGCACAGCTTTTTCATCTTATCCGGATTTTTGCAGAGATACCAGGTGGCGCCAGATAATAGTGTTGAAGTGGTCTCAGTGCCTGCCACCATGAAGTCACTGGCGACCGCATACATCTCTTGCCGAGTGATGCCCTTCTCGGCCTGATTCTTGACAAGAAAAGTCCAGAAATCTGGTCTTTCTGTTTGCGTTGCCATGCGTTCGTCGACTTTGGCAACGCAGTATCCGAAAAATTCCTGGCGCCCCTCTTTGACCTTCTTGGGGATCAGGTACTTGACACTTTGTGCCAGAAGTGGCCATCTGGCAATCGCGTGCATGTAAGCTACAGACTTTATGTGTGAAAGAAGAAATGCCACCCATGGACTGTATCTCTCCTCCCTGACGAACAGATCAGTAAATAGACGAGTAGAAGGGCCACTATTCTTACTTCAAAAGTCCCAAAGGCTGTCCAAAGCTCAAATCCGCCATGGTCTAGATCTTCGTCAGGAAGGGAGATCAAAGCATGGAGAAAGACATACATCGAACGTTGTGAAGTGATACATCTCAACCATGTTGATCCGGGCATCGTGGTGGTCAGGGTTGCTCTGCTGTAACCCTGCTCGCCTGTTCAACACAGAGATGAGCATTTCAGTATACTTCTTGATGAGTGGTTCCTGCTGCTTCAGAGCTTTGTCGGAGAAAGCGTGGTTCAGAGTTCGTCTTAGCCGATTGTGCTGCTCACCCTTGGATCGGAGCAGACCTGGCGTTCCAGCTTCCTCGGGACCGGCCTGCAACTCATCTCGCTCAAAAGCAACAGTCTTGGTGGTGTTGTATCCATAAATATCTCTCCATGCTTGGGCATCGATAAAACTGAGTTCTTCTGGTGCCACGCGGACAACGGGCCCATACTGGTCATGGAGCTCCTTGATCCTAAAGATTGCAGTGCCGCGGATACGATTGTAGTAGGCGGGCAAGAGTGTTGCTGCCCACAGCTTTGGGCCAGGAACCTTGCGAAGAGGGTGAAAGCAGAGGTTGTAAGTAATGACCAGTGCCGGATATCCCAGAGCCTCATGAAATTGTCAGTATGATGTGTACTGTACGAGGTATCGTGACAAGCTCACCAATATCAATAGTGCAAACAATGCAGTCTGCAATGGCACATCCCCCCAGTTGACGTTGACCAGGCTACTTAGAGCCATCTTTTTGAGCAAACAGATATTAAATTTTGTGTCTGAGTAAACAGTATGATCGGGATCCAGAGAAGAAAACAATCTACTCCAGCAGAAATATGCTAGCCACTTGAAGACCAATCTTAGTAATTAGGCTTGATGTTGAGGCCTCGGCTTTGGTCGGTATTACAGAATGCCGGCATTATCCCAACCACTTGGTCGCGGAAGAACTGCCACCCCACCAAACCCCAAGCAGAACAAGTGCTGGTTGGAGACTCCCGGTCGAAGGAGTTTCAGGCTCACCAGGCTTTCTAATGCCGAGCAGAAAGATCCACTTCGGCATTCACATGGTCTGGAGATGACCTGGGTAGTACGTGTGTCCTGCCTTAACGATCTTTATAGGCTTGTGGCAGAAGGTGTTTTATTCGCCCCGGCGACGCCATGTGAGATTTGGCTGGTGTTTTTCGGGGAAAGGTCTGCAGCATCAGTGTTGCCACGTCCTTTTGTTCCTGGGGAGAGGGATATGAGCAAGAAGAGATTGAGTATATAGGCCAAATGACCTGCAACTCCACGAGACACAGGGTACTTGAGATGCTATTCAGTGCACGACTACGACCACAATAAACCCTGTGCTGATGATATCGACGCAATCATCTGAGTTTCCTGGCTAGCGCTACGTAAGTCAGTATATTTCAAACCTTTCGAGCAAACTTGACAACAATATATGACTATTCTGCAGCCATTGTCATATACCCGAGCATCGTCTATCCTGTCCCCACTCTGTTGTCCAACCTGTTTGTAGGACCTTCTTATGTCCCAAGGGCCTAAGCAAGCAAACAGACATGGAAGAAGCGCTCATACACTTCTCCTCCTGTCGGTGGACGAATCAGTTTTTGCATGACCCTGCCTACGGCCAGGTGCAAACGTACTCCCGCCTGGTAAAATCGACGGGGGAAGACTACTATATGTCACGTACCATGAACACAGCATCTACAATACCTCATTGGATCACGCTTCGACGGCGTGATCTCTACACCAGAAAGTCTCCAACCACATCGAAATCGACCACCGGTGAAGTGCAATCGAGCATTCTATGGAGGCCCAATGGTCCACAGAATCCAGATACGATCTTTCTTTTAGCACTGGGCGAGAAAGGCGTCGATAGCCACCCATCCACGGCACATGGAGGGGTACAGTGCGCAATCCTCGACGAATGCTTAGGTCTAACGATCATGTTTCACTACAATAGCGCCTTCAAGTCTGGGCCGGATGTCAGCGGTCCAAAAGACCCTGTTTTCACCGCCAAGTTGACTATCTCCTTCCGGAGGGCTGTCAAGACACCCGGAAACTACATCGTGAGGTCTTGGTTGATGAGTAACGAAGGGCGAAAATGGATTGCAAAGGCTCAGATTTTGGATCAAACTGGATCCGTTACCGCCGAAGCTGAGGGTTTATGGGTCGAGGCTCGGAAAGGACGTCTCTGAAATAAAGTCCAAGGCATATGATACTATGTCGATAGAATTAGTAATCGTAGTGGTCTACCTGTTGTGAAGCGCTCGAGTGGCATCGATGGATTATCTCCAGCACAGATCTAATAGATATCAAGGCTACCAATATCGAGCAATACAGAGCCGGAAAGGACAACGGGTGCCCTGCAAGCATAGTAATGTGCTGAGCATTCCCGTGAATGACACAGACAACCAAGGACATCTCTTCGTTCCGGGGTTGTTTGCTTCTTTATGCCTCGCCATCGTTATTGCTGCTTGCGTTTAATCCTGCGAACCTTGTCGTGTGGTTGACCTTAGCCATCCGCATGGCGCAAGCAGTCAGGAATCAGTTCCGAAGCGTTCTTCCTGAGTGGAGCCCGTGACTCAGGGACAAGATCGATCATCTTCAGTGTCCGCCCCGGCAGTTTGAGATTCGCCGGACACCGGCAGTTCAACCAAGACCATAATGCCGCCATCATGAAAAGATGGCGTTTCCGCGCGGACCAAACTCAGGTGCATTTAGATTGACCCTGTGTAGTAGTGGCTTTTAGAGGATTCTGCGCATCGCGTTTCCGCCCATCAGCAACGAAGCCACTCACAGAAGCTCTCTGAGGATACGTTGAAGGCTATATTCGGGTCACTCACCAATGACCACGATCAACATCGTGCAACAGCGCCAGCTCAAGATACTTGCATGGGTTGTCCAGTCTCTCCAAGCGTTTCTCATATACGATGACAGCACCGAATCAATATGTGGCTCTCACTCAGCTCGACTTGTACGGACACCCTTCGCCGGAGGGAACTGAAACACCATCGGAAGACGTAGAGGTAGAGCTAGCCTTTACCGAATGGCGGTCGGCGCACACCAAGCGCCTTGAAGGTATCATGATGCCTCACACAACTGCTCCCGAATCCTTTGGGCCGGATATACCAAGCATGCCTACCCAGCCAAAACATCTCGCCCCTGATGCTGTCCCAGCAGTCTCAGCGAATCTCCTGAAGAAAAAGCCGCTCCTTACTTCTTCACATGGAAGAATGTTTGGAGGTGTGCAGACAAAAAGGTCGCCTGGACGTGCTGATGCCTTTTTGCCAAATACTCCAGACTCCATGGATCATGACAGCTTCCCACATTCCTTCTCGGGAAGTGAAATGTTCACCACCTTTCTTTCTATGTCGACAATAACCGACAACGAAAGGAATTTTCTCGAGGAATTGATGCCAGACTGCAATCTCAAAGAGGGGCTTTACGAGGCCTTTCTGACTGCGTCATGCACAGAGCCACGATGCACATTTTGCCAGGAACATAAGTTACTATCTGGGAGTGACTCTCAGTCCGGCACACGGGCGGGTGCGTCACCGAGGGTCTGGCGGTTCCAGGAGGACAAATTTCAATCAAAATTGGCATCAGGGTTTCGTCGTTGAAGGTTCGCCACCGGGCTGGGCGAGAGGGAGAAGGAAACATCTGGTGCCGAACTGATTCAATCTACTGACCGCAGGATCATTGTTAATCCGTGACCGACATCATGGCAAAGGATGGAGAACGGGCGAGCCTAGATGCATTGTACTGTATCTCCACACTTCTCCATTCTGAAGTACCAGGAAGTGGCGCTATTGTTGAGCAAGTCATTGGGTCACCCAGAATGCGGAGGACCCAATCAGGCGCCCTGGTGGCCGTGTTGAGGTTCAGACCGAGGTCATCCTCGCTGGGGCCGGAATTGTTCTACACAGCTCGACAGTATTTCCAGCATCTCAAAGCGGGGTCAACCTGGGATCTCACCATCACCAAGTCAGCACGCCGAGGCATCCGCCCTCGACAACTCAGATATATCTGCTGTGGTCGTCACCCGAAGGCGCAGACTTCCTCACTCCGGTCAGGCATTCTATTGCCCACCACATCCTGACATACAACAGGCCGAGCTTTGCGTGACGAGTCTCACGAGCGTCACCTTCCCTGATACAATTGCGCTGAAAACCTGTCCCCCGTGGTGGCAACCTCGTCCCATTGTGCTCGAGAACATTCTGTGATTATCAACGATTGCAGTGTCCATCCCAATGGCGACTCCAGGACCACTCGAGCGCCTCAATCGCGTCGTTTTAAGCGGAGTGACACTTCCCTTTGGTATTCTGAGATATGCCGCTACCGAGCCCGTGTTCACCGGTTCCCTGCTGTTTGCGCTGACGCGTGCACCTTCGCAATATCGAACACGTCTGTTGAGTTTCCTAAGGGACAGAGGTCTATCGAGCGACCGAATCGCGACACTGGTTAAAGCCTTGAAAGTTCTCCTTATCATCGGGGTCATCAGGAGAATCAACCACGCCCTTACTCGACTTGCGCTGAACATGTGGCACTTCAAGAAGGCCGGAGCTCCTTTCAGGTTCGGCGCGTCGGGCAAACCTGAGCTGGTCGTGGTCACAGGAGGCTGCAGTGGGTTCGGATACGAGATGACGAAAGAATTCAGCAAAATCGCCAGGGTGGTGGTTCTGGATATCAGCCCTGTACCCCCAGAGCTTGAAACGAGTATGAGTGCTGGAGCCCTCAAGAGACTTAGCTGACATCCTGCCTTAGACCCCGATGTGCATTACTATCAGCTAGACCTCACCAACTTCGCTGCAATCGAGTCGATTGCGGAACAGATTCGGAAGGAGCATGGAGATCCCAGCGTGCTGGTCAACAACGCCGGTATTGGTAAGACTTGCCGCTTCATGCCTTGTTGGACCTGCGAGCTTACATGCGACACGTGCAGCGACGGGTACCACGGTAGTTGGCAGTGATGCCAAATTGACAGAGAGAGTCTTTAAGGTCAACCTCGCATGCCACTTCATCCTTATCAAAGAATTTCTGCCGGCCATGTTGCGAGCAAAGAAGGGTCACATTGTCACCATTGCATCGATGGCAAGCTTTGCTGCGACTCCGGGATTGGTCGACTATTCTTGCACAAAGATTGGAGCATTGTACCTCCACGAAGGTGAAGCTTGAGATCATAGGTGGTTGTTATCCAGGTACTGACATCTTCACAGGATTACGCGCCGAACTTCGCGACAAGTACGAGAACGGAGATTGTATCCAGCTCACCTGCGTGCATCCGAGCTGGCACAACACTGGCATTACGAAGCCATTCGAGCATATACTGCAGAGACATGGTGTCAGAACTGATCCGGCATCCAACGTTAGCGATGCGGTCGTCGAGCAAGTTCTCGCCAGCCGGAGTGGTCAAATATTCATGCCCAGGAGCGAAGAGACAAAGATCAGGATCCGAAATTGGCCCATCTGGCTCCAAGATGTTGCCATGTACATACATCGGAAGCGTGCGGGATTGAGTCTTTGAGGTTGATTGTAGCGGAGCCCAGGCCAACAACATTCCTTTCACACTCAGTGCACTTGCCATCTTCCAGTATGGGCACCCATCACTTGGATCCCAGGCCACCGAGTAGTTTCAATCTGTCCCGTATGCATTCCCTTGGAAGCATCGGAACCAGGTGGGGGAAAGGTGCCTGTGTTCACGCCATTGCCGACACATTCAGTTCGTTATGCAACGGACAACGAACGACATACAAAACGAAGCTGCTGTTCGGGTCAACTGGCACCGAATACCGTAGAAGTCTACCTCGTCAGGATATTTTCTCTGGATAATATGCCATAATGGGCCCAGACTCCGCATTTGATGTCCAACATTGATACATGATCTTCATCGCTCCCCCGCCTCATGATCACATTGCCTGTCTGCATTTGGAAGGTGTGAACTCGCAGACAATAGTCAAAACATGCGAAGGGACGGCAACAGTCCTGGGAGTGTGTCCTGATCTGCGTCCATCTCGTCCATGATGTCGCCTTCCTCACTGTTCTTGATCTTTGCTCTGGTGCTTAATCCGGCCGTCGGTTATGTGATGCCAGATGGGCACACAGGCAAACTCCCTTCGCTTGGCTGGAACTCGTGGAACGCATATCATTGCGACATCGACGAGGATAAGGTCTTGGCAGCTGCACAGGCTCTCGTGGATCACGGTTTGCGAGATGCCGGTTACACCTATGTCAATATCGACGACTGCTGGTCAGAGAAGACCGGCAGGGTGAATGGCCACATCATGCCAAACATGACTCGCTTTCCGGACGGCATCAATGGGCTTGCCGATAAGGTCCACGGTATGAACCTCAATATGGGTATCTACAGCACGGCTGGGAATGCAACGTGTGCCGGCTACCCAGCAAGTCTGGGATATGAAGATGTCGATGCCGGTGACTTCGCTTCTTGGGGTATTGATTACCTCAAACTGGACAACTGCAACGTATATCCTCTCAATTGGACAGACCAGTTCATATACTGCACGCAAGATCGTTCTGACATCAACCTCACGGCCAACGGAACTTGTACGCAACAGCTCGATCCCGACCTGGCACCAGCAGGATACGACTGGCGGTCATCCAACACGTATGAGCGATTCACCCGCATGCGGGATGCCTTGGCAGCACAAAAGCGGGAGATGTTGCTGTCCCTCTGTATCTGGGGATATGCCGACGTGTATGACTGGGGAAACGAGACTGGCATTAGCTGGCGAATGTCTGGCGACATTGGGCCATATTGGAATGCAGTGACGCGAATCCTGAATATCAACTCTTTCAAGCTGAACAGCGTCAATTTCTGGGGACACAATGATGCAGACATGCTGGAAGTGGGCAATGGGAACCTAACATTCGAAGAGACGAGGTCGCATTTTGCCTTTTGGGCAGCAATGAAGTCGCCTTTGCTCATCGGCACGGACTTGACCAACCTGTCACAGACCAACATCGACTTGCTGAAGAACCACTATCTGTTGGCGTTCAACCAGGATGATGTGTATGGTGCGCCAGCCACACCATACAAATGGGACTGGACGTGGGATCCTTACTCTCCTGCTGAATACTGGTCCGGAGCATCGCAGATGGGACATTTGGTATTGATGCTAAATCCAAGTAACGACACAGCGCAGCATAAAGAGGCTGTTTGGTCCGAGATCCCAGGACTCTGTGATGGATCATATGAGGTGACTGACGTTTGGACTGGTCAAGATATGGGTTGCCTGCAATCGTATTCGGCGGAAGTGGCCGTCCATGATACCGCTGCGATTCTGGTGGGCAAGAGATGTTAGAGGTCGGGCATCATCAATACCTGAGCTTGCAAGACTCTCGCTGGAACTGGTTATGGTCGACTCGAGGTGTCCATGGCCATGAAGATGGAGAGCAACAAAGAAATTGCTTACGGGATGAAACTATTCCGGTTTGGGTCTAGGCGGAATACTTCCTCTCAGCTGCTTATTCGTATAGACTGCGAGGACTGCTCTTTCATACTACCTACCTAGTTACCGCATCTTCTGCTCTTCATAGCCTCTGGAATCCAAGTCGCCATTCAATCCCCAAACCCTTGACGTCTCATGCTCATTCCGGATGCTCAGACTTCTCTAAACGGGCTGCTAACAATCAAAAGTGTTTTGACGTACTTCGTCCCTTGCGGTCCTTTCCTCTCACCGAGCCCATCAATTCTTCTGTTACTGGTGATCACTGCTCCTTCGACCTTGCCAGTGTGAGCCGTTCCCTTCGTCTGAAGAACCCACAAATCTGTCTGCCTCTCGGACTCTTATGCCATCTGCGCCTTCAGTATCGTTCTTCCAGAACGTGCGCAGAAGGACAAGCCAGTCCAATCCTAAGCGAGGGACTACAAGAGAGAGTATACACGCCGAGGCTGTGTAGCCCAGCGCTGGTTGAGGGTGACACCAGTCCGCACACAAGCAAAGCCAGAGTCCTGGGAGATGCCATGCGTACATGCAATTCCACGACCGCCGCCCTCTGCCTGCGGTCTGGCAAGAGTTCAAGACTTCACTGGATCCTTGATAGTGTCGTCACTGCTGCAATCTGCTCGAATGATTGATTTTTGCCTTCACTGAAATTGATGGGGTCTCTCTGGCAGACTCTTGCCAGCCGCGAGTTAATCGCTGCCCAGATTGCCCTCTTCCACCCTGTTGCACACGGACGATCCTCATACCATAGCCAAAGCAACCTTCTTGTAATCAGAATCAGCGGCTACAACACTGTAACAGCTGGATCCGAGAGCATGGAGTTACCATTGTCGAGTCTCCAAAAGTACTAGAAGCGCACTTCACAGCGTCTAGCGAAGGTGGAATACTTCGCTAGCCTGTTTACGATCCAACAGTCTCTCAACAAAGTCGCCACGCATCACGTCCAGCAGGAAGCACTCCCCTATGAATTCCCATGTCTGGCTGTCAGCTCCGTCATCCACACCCCGGGGCCGCAGGACGAATGGTGCTTTGCCACCAAAGAGTGCAACCACGACGTCGTCAACCTTGGTACCCGGCGGGCAAAGCCCTACCCTTTTCTTCGTCGTAAAAAGCGACCGCCTGCTGGCCTTCAACATCAATTCAGACAATTTATCCGCATTGCCGGTATCGACCAGGGGGAGAAGGATTTCGCGGACATGCTTACAGAAGTATTCCATCTTGAAATCTCCTTTTTCATCACCGTGCTTCACATAGTGCGCGGCGAACATTGGGTACAAATCTGTGGGTTCCAGCCACCGCGTTCGATGAGTGCCTTTGCTATGATCACAGTCGCCGTGCTCTTGCATACCACCGCACGTCATCACCAGCAGGATGTGGTTCAGGACTTCCTGACATGTGCAGAGGTCCGATCCCTCGACAGGCTCGCAGTCTCTCGCCTCTTTTCCATTTCTCCCCCGGGCAGACCTCCAGAGCCAATGCAATCCTCCACCAGCTCCCGTATACCAGGTGTTGGTGTTGTTCATGAGGTAGAGGTCATTGTCCTGGTCAAACCGGATGTGGAAAAAAAGCTCATTCGCGTGCGAAACCGTGTCCAGGCGGTAACCGCGAAGGGGCAACAACCGAGGATCGGGGTTGTTATTCATCAGTTCCATGTCGACGCGCGTATTTGCACATGCCCTGAACTCCGGGATTGTGGACAGCTTGGTGCCTACACCAGCGAATGCCGGGTTGTCCGATAGCGACCATGATGGCAAAGCATCGGCCTCAGTGCTTGAGATCGATGGCTGACGCATGAACGTCGAATACCCCAGTACAGCCAATGATTGATCCTGATGAATGCACCATCTTGTGAAATCCATGAACACCTGGGCAGTGGATTTGCCATAATCTGGTCTGATGAGGTCGGGGAGGTTGCAGATATCGTGTGTCTCTTTACCCATGGTTAGCAGTCCAAAGAGCTTGTCCCGCTGGTCGCTCGCCTCAAAATTATGACAAACGGCCTCGAAAAGCTCAAGTATTGGCAGGCGCTGAGTCGACGCATCTTGAGATTCGGCCCGCTTTTCGAAATTCCTCCATGGGGCCTTCAAACCACCGATTCGCGTCTTGAAAAGTGAAAATGCGACCGTGAGATACATGTCGGCGAACAGAATCTCCGACCATGGTACAGACATCCTAGGTCCACACAATGCCACTACATCTTTTCCGGCACACCAGACTTCTTGCAGGACCCAAACCCTTCTGAACCAGGGCTTGTCAAAGAATTCGGAAATCTTTTGAAGGACATGACTCCGGTCGAGGGTTTTTCCATTTGCAGAAAAGGCTCCATCAAACAACATCTTCTTGATGAGAGGGATGTCTCCCGCAATACGAGATGATCGGTCAATATTGGCATTTTCTGGCACGTTGTTGCTGGCCTGCGCCAATGCTCGGATATAGCTGGCTGAAATCATTTCCTCTTGCGTGAACCCTAGCCAGATGACAACTCTACTTGCCTTCTCGAATATTTCCGACATGATACTGACTTGGTATGCTCGCTCTTGACGATGGCCCTGATTGATACAAAGTGCATCAACCCAGAGCCAGAGATCAACGTCTTCCCGTCGGACACCGCGCAATGCGATCTCAAGACTCGCAGTGCATGAAAAGCGCTGTTGGTTATAGTCAGGTGTTTGTCCGTCGTGCAGCCTGTTTCGAAGTTGATAAAGGTAAACTTCTCTCACTTCGTCTAAAGATCCCCAGCAATATGAAAGCGCCGTCCATGGAACTTGAGCCCAAGGGTGCGCGAACCTTCCCACTAACGCAGTAACAGGCGCGCTTGCTGGACCTTTGAGTAGCAAGATCAGTCGAATGTCCTTCTTTTGTCGGTCGAGTTCTTGGTACATTGAGTAGTCATTGCTCACAGATCTGGAGGTGGCTGGTTCTTTTGGGGACGGCGCTTGATAGCTCTCCAGAGCTGCCAGCCTCTCAACAACTGAACCTTCAATGCCGTGAGTTGCGCCACGTGAGAGGAAGTTTTGGGCAGAAGCTGGCAGTTTGAAATTTGGATCGGATTTGGCGTTGTCGATCAGGGTTTTGAACTCTGATGGAGAAGGTCCAGACACGAAGGTTCTCCTCAGGTCTCGGGCATCCACCAGCCCACACCGCAAGTCATGCTCTTCTGGCAGGGTGTCGGCCTTAAGAACGCAAGCCTGACACAGGTCAAAGTTGTAACATTGAGCACAAATGTAGAAACGATCGTTCGCCTTGAAGCGGCGGCTGCAATGATCGCATTCGATTTCTGGCAGAGATTCGTCTTTGGACTCGTCGGTCTGTGAAGCCATGTTGCGGAGGCTATCATGGCGAGAGGAAAGTTGAGATCGAGTTCCTCCTTTACCAGTAGTTTGACTGCGGTCTCTCAGATGGCTTCCTTCTTCCCCTTTGTCAGAGGATTTGGGGGCCAACTCTGGGAAGTTGGTGGCCTTGAGCACAGCCACTTGCACAGCCTCATCGTCAGTGTTATCGATCACAGCACAGTTGAGCTGGAGCCTAGCGATGAGACGAGTTGAAGGAATCTGTGCAACATTTTACTTCCAATAGTGAGCAGCGTGGCAGTCTTGACCGCAAGGCTGAAGACTCCAACCACGATTGTCACTGGGATCTCCAGGTGGCTAGTCGGAGCCTCGCTCTGGCCGGATCTAGTTAAGGTGCGATGCCGGTGCACAGCTCAACATGATCACACCACAACCGGCTGTTGACACCGAGAACGCGAGAAAGATTGAATGATGGATCTAGGTTGGAAGTAAAACGCTCTTGTGAACATGTGACAATCATCGGGAACTTCCAGTCAGCATTACGCACAACTTCACGCCATCTACGAACCACCTTCTACTACTCGATGAGTATAATTCAGGCTGGAGGCATGGGCTGAGTCCCCGCAGTCCAGATGGTTGAATCAGATCTCAAATCAATACCATACGTGGAACAAACACTATCAAATGGCTGCTAAAATTGCTATCATCGGTGCTGGCCAGGTCGGTGCTGCAGCTGCATACGCATTATTACACGGTTCACTCTATGGGGAGTTGCTCCTGGTGGACGTGAAACTGGACCTTAGAGAAGGCCAAGTCCGTGATCTCTCAGACGCATCATTTTGTGAGAACAGCAGCACCCGTATCAGATCAGGCACATACAAAGAAGCAGGTCAGTGTGACATTGTGGTCATCACAGCAGGGTCGAGGCGAACGATAGGTGAGCAAATAACAAGACTTGAGACAGGGAAGGCTGAACAAGGCCGCAGGAGAGACCAAAATCCAATCAATCGAGCGGAACAGTGCCGTTCTTCGCAGCATCATCAACGCAATGAAACCGTTTCGCAAAGATACCGTCTTATTGATTGTTTCCAACCCGGTTGATGCGCTCACCACCCTCGCACAAGAGGTTTCCGGCCTTCCAAGGAGTCAAGTCATGGGCTCTGGTACTTCTCTCGATTCGGTTCGCCTTCGCAGACTGCTAGCTAGCAAACTTGACGTACGTGTTTGAAGGCTCCCTTGAATGAGATTACAGACATCTCTGACACGACCTCGTAGATTTCAAGCAATCATATCAACGCATACGTCCTGGGCGAGCACGGAGACTCCCAATTCGTGGCCTGGTCATGTGCATCGATTGCCGGAGTGCCCATAGACAAAGCAATCGCTCCCGAAACTCTCAATCGCGTACATCTTGCCGAAGAATGCAAACATGAAGCGCAACACATTGTCAAAGCCAAAGGCTCGATTGCTTTTGGCATTGGCTCGATTGTCGCCGGTATTTGCTCGTCAATCTTGTTCAACAAACGTGATGTTCGGCCCGTCAGCCACTTTCAACCCGACCTGGGATGCTGCTTGAGTCTGCCAGTGGTGCTCGGGAGAAAGGGAATTGTGCATACAGTCCATTTGCCGCTGACGACGGGTGAGAAGGCAAAGTTGCAGGAATCCGGCGACGCGGTCAAAGAGATTGTGCAGGATTTTACGGAGGAGGATAAAGTCAGTGGGATGGCTGCACTATGATGCCACTGGGCCGTTGAAGAATATAATAAGGCGTTATGGGATCATGATCTCGGAAGTGTTTTGTATTCATTATTTGGATCATCGCTCAAATGGCATGATTCACTCATGTGGCCCAATATGCCTTTGTTTTGAATCATAGGAACTATAAAATAATCATCCAACCACCATCCTAAACTTACCATGAATCCACCGTCGTCGTAAAGATCATCCAGTCCCGTTGATTTCTGCTTTTTCACTCGCAATCACATGCTTCTTGACTTCAAGGAAACTGTCCGGGCTGACAGAGACCGAATTGATACCACAATCCACCAGGAATGCCGCAAATTCGGGATGATTGCTCGGAGCCTGTCCGCAAAGTCCAATCTTGCGGCCAGCCTTGCGAGCTTCAGTGATAACTGTTGAGATCATCCATTTGACCGCCTTGTCCTGCTCATCGAAGAGATCGGCAAGCTCGCCGGAATCGCGGTCGACGCCGAGGGTTAGCTGGGTCAAGTCGTTGGAGCCAATGGAGAAGCCGTCAAAGTGCTTTGTGAATTCGGCCGCTAGAATGACGTTGGAAGGGATCTCGCACATGACATAGACCTGTAGTCCATTCTCACCGCGGGTCAGTCCATTCTCGGACATGACCCGGAGCACTTTTGCGGCCTCGCCGACCGTACGACAGAATGGGACCATTACAATGGCATTTGTAAAGCCCATCTCCTCGCGTAGGCGCTTGATGGCTCTGCATTCAAGTGCGAAGCCTTCCTTGTAGCGTGGCGAGTAATAGCGTGAGGCGCCACGGAACCCTAACATTGGGTTTTCTTCTTTGGGCTCAAACTCTTCGCCGCCCACAAGGTTGGCGTACTCGTTGGTCTTGAAGTCACTCAAACGAATGATTGCAGGCTTGGGATAAACAGCAGCACACAGGCAGGCAAGGCCCCGTGCGAGCTTGTCGACGAAATACTCGGGCTTGTCTGCGTAGCCTTTGGTCAGTCTGGCAATTTCTTGCTTGGCCTTTTCGTCCTTGAGGTGGTCAAAGCGGACAAGCGCCATCGGATGCACCTGAATATGGTTGCTGACGACGAACTCCATGCGTGCAAGGCCGATACCGTCGGCGGGGAGTCGCCACCAGCGGTAAGCTGATGCTGGGTTGGCTAGATTGAGCATGATCTTGGTGCGAGTGGGCGGGAGACCAGTCACATCCAGTTCCTTGGTTGTGATATCGGCAATCCCGTCGTAGACGAAGCCTTCGTCGCCTTCTGCGCAGCTTACAGTCACATCCCTCCCGGTGTGTAGGAGGTAGGTGGCATTGCCTGTACCGACGACGGCCGGAACGCCAAGTTCTCGACTAACGATGGCAGCATGCGATGTTCGGCCGCCGTGGTCGGTAATGATGGCTGCAGCACGCTTCATAATCGGCACCCAATCCGGATCGGTCGTCTCTGTCACCAGGATCGAGCCGTCGATGAACTTGTCGATGTCTTTGGCTGTTTCGAGCAGACAAAGACGTCCTGTGACAGCCGCCTCGCCGACTGACAGCCCTGTCGTAAGCACCCGGCCTTTCTTGCCGAGCTTGTATGTCTTGAAGACGCCCGCTTCACGACGCGCCTGGACGGTTTCCGGACGTGCCTGGACGATAAATAAGTCGCCTGAAACGCCGTCCTTGGCCCATTCAATGTCCATGGGGCAGCCGTAATGCTGCTCGATTGTGCATGCCCAGGTTGCCAACTGGAGAATTTCCGAGTCGTTGAGGACGAACGAGGCGCGCTCATGCTTTGAGGTGGGTACATTGCGAGTCGGCATGTGTTCGTCTCCATATATCATCTTGACCTCCTTCTCACCGCGTTTCTTTTCGATGATAGGAACGTACTCGGGATTGACAAGCAGGGGCTTGTAAACCTGATACTCGTCCGGGTTGACAGTGCCTTGGACAATGTTCTCGCCCAGTCCCCACGCTGCATTGATGAGCACAACCCTGTCGAAGCCGCTTTCAGTATCGAGGGAGAACATGACGCCGGAGCCGCTAAGGTCCGATCGAACCATCTGCTGTACGCCAATCGATAGCGCCACCTTCATGTGATCGAAGTGTTTGGTTTGGCGATAGCTGATGGCTCTGTCGGTGAAGAGTGAGGCATAGCAGCGTCGACAGGCGTTCAAGAGGGCGTCTTCGCCGGAAATGTTGAGGAAGGTCTCTTGCTGGCCAGCAAAGCTCGCATCGGGTAAATCTTCGGCAGTTGCGCTGGAGCGAACGGCAACACCTAGGTTTTTCGTGCCAGCTTTGGCTGAAAGCTCTTGGTAGGCGGTCTTGATGGCAGCTGCTGCATCATCTGGCCAGTCTCCGCGCAGAAAGAGATTTCGCACTTCCTTGCCGGTATCAGCGAGGCTGGTCTTGGCCGACTGCCATTCGCCGATGAGTTTGGTCATTTTCTCCCGGATATTGTTGGCATCGACGTAGTGCCAGTAGGTGTTGGAAGTCGTTGCGAATCCTGGTGGCACCGAGATACCTTTCGCTGTGAGAGCACCGATCATTTCTCCCAAGGAGGAGTTCTTCCCACCGACCAACGCAACATCCTGGCGCACCAAATGTTCAAAATTGCGGACAAAAACTGGAGATTTGTTGATGTTGTTCATCTCTGGGAATACTTGCGTAAATGTGATACTTTCAGAGGAGCTGAAATGGGGTTCAAGATATTCTGGAAATGTCGAAGAGGAGAAAAAGTAATATTGTAGAAAAGTAGTGGGTCGTATCTTGATATTGTGGCTAGGGATAGAAACGAAAGCGCAGATTCGGATCAAAAACACTCTCATCATATTTATGCGCAGCGGCACATTCAGGCGGCGAGAGCCTCGGGATACTCGCGGAAGCTATGATGCCATGGGACCGCCATGGGACCGACACGAGAAGTGAACATCAGGCTTGTATCAGGTGAGGAACACGACGCCTGTCACCAGGGAGGAAGAACCAGTTTCACTTACATAATTTTTCCGCTGCATAGCATAATATGAATCAAGGTCCGGTGATCTTGCTGTTCTCTAGGTGAAGAGAAGATTGATGGCCATTTCGAGATGTAGCTCAATGAGATTGTTGGTATTCCGTAATGGTGAAGTTGAAGTGAAGTTGAAATAGTTGATCGCCGACAAGGAGGACCGAGGTACGAACCAAAGCACGTGATAACGTGGGAGCACGTGATTGCGCTCACGTACTGTACTCTGGAAGCTGCCCTCAAGTTTCAACCCTCACCGCAGCCAACTTTACATGACAATGGGCTTCGACCTGTCCAAGTTCCACCCACGGTACAATTACTGTACCTTGTTTTATCATGAAGATCAGGCTTTGACTTCTCTTCTCCTAGTCGATTCTTTAACCGTTGCTTTCCTATGCTGACCTTGCTAACCCGAAAAGCAATCTGCCCTTGTTCGTACTTGCTTACGCCGACCGACCCGCACATTAATCTTTCCCCTACACTCGTCTGAAGCGCCGCAAAGCGCATCTCTGCTTCGAGCCTCGACGGAAGTGCGCTCATCTGCTGCCACAGTTGGTACCGAGATGAATGGAAGAGAAAATGCCCGATACTCGTCGCAACCGAACAGGCCAAAAGCCGGCTAAAGGAATTGGGTCTGCCATGTTTGCGCTATAGCAGGACTCTTATGCTTGGGCGTTGACACCTCGAATGCCTCAGCACAATGTTGTGGTATCCTCCTCGTATGTGTGTCCCTCACAAATCTATCTGAGAAGCGACAGAAGAGATGGACTGCAATGCCCACTTTCACATCTATCCACGCCGCCTTCTCCGTCCGATCGAGTGCCTGATACTCCGTTCTTCCTTCGTCTATCGATGTCTCTCGCTTGCATACGATCGCACCTCTGAGAAGGAGGAAACACACGCTGGGGGAGACCTCTGAAGATGTGGAGCAACAAATGCGCCAAGTATAATGGCCTCTACTGACTATATAGCCTGACTCAAGTCTGGGGCTGGCATGTCTCACTGGTTTCCGAGTTCTGGACTGTCGCCGAAACACCAGGAAAGGTACGCCTCAGGGTAACGAGCGCCTTTGACTCCCCCAACGTCCTCGATTATCTTTCTTATTTTTTTATCATCCTCCTGGGACAGCTCGACTTTCACAGCATCTGCATTCTCCTTCAGGTACTCGACATGCTTTGTGCCTGGAATTGGTATGAAATCTGCGAGTGTCAGCAAAGGTAATCATCTGATACAGAATGCTCCTCACCATCGCCTTGAGCTAGCACCCATGCCAAAGTCAGCTGCCCCGGCCTGCAGCCTTTCTCCTTTGCCATCGACGCCAACCCTTCCACAATTTTTAGGTTGCTCGCAAAGTTTTCGTCCGAGAATCGAGGATGCATCCTGCGGTGGTCTTTCACATCGAAGTCTTCTCTACTCTTCATCGCTCCAGTGGTGAAGCCTCGTCCAAGCGGTGAATACGGTATGATCTTGACGCCAAGGTCTCTGGCCGTTCTGAGAAAGTTGGTTTCAGGTGACTCGATATCAAGCGCCAAGGGCGAAAACTCGATTTCGACTCCTTCGATGGGGTGGACCTTGTGGGCTCGCTGCAACGTCCGGGCTGAGCACTCGGAAAGACCCAGTTGATTGATCTTCCCTTCTTCCTTCAGCTCGACCATGGCCTGTACAGTCTCCTCGATCGGTGTCTCTGGATCCACACGATGTTGAAGATACATGTCAATATGGTCAGTCTGCAGGCGTTCAAGACTTGCTGCGCATGCTGCTTTGACGTGGTCTGGTGTACTGTCGAGCACCAGCTTTCCGTCCGAGCGTTTCGTCCCAAACTTGGTTGCAAGAAAGATCTCGTCGCGGCGGCCGGTCTCTTTGAACCACCTGCCAAGGATATCCTCGTTGTGGCCGGCACCATACGTGTCGCTGGTGACCCAGAAGTTGATGCCGAGATCGGCCGCAGCGGTGAGGACTTTCAGCGACTCTTGCACGTCAGGAACACCAGCTGATGAATGAATGGACAGGCTCATGCATCCTAGCCCTATTGCAGAAACGAACCTGTCACCGATCTTTCGCTGGGGAAATTTGCTTGCCATCATAGAAGACAACTTATGGATGTCCGAATATCCTCGACCATTCCCAGCGATATTTATCTACCTCAACTGTGACGACGAATATCGTTTACAGGGGCGCATTCGACTCCGGATGATCGACTATCGGGACCGAGGACATCGTTGACAGCCGACACTCTAGCAGGAGTCGAATTGGGTGGGTCTAAAGATGTCATTAATGCCGTCCCAGCATCCAGTAGCCCAGTCGAATCCCCAATCTGGTTTCTGCGGCGTTCAATTGGTTTGGTGCTTGTCCCAATGTGCTGCATTGTCGGTCTGCTTGTTCGCAGTCGACGAGATTGTTCATTATCTCCTAACTCCGAATGCATATGCATATGCAAGGTCAATCATCAATTCACCTCAGATACTTGCGGATTTATAGGAAGACCGAGAGTGAATGCATTGCCTGTTGTGGATATGCCAGAAGAACCCTTCTGCTTCAGATTTCCAAAAGTGTATTGGTATTATTATGACAGCGCCAAACTTTCGATACCGGAGTCGGACAATATATCTTCAATTCTCATCTCAAATCTATTTCAACAGCTTTTGATCCTCCGGACCGTCGACTTCTTCCTGTTCCGGTCTCTCATCTCCCAGAAGTGGTGTTTTCAGAAATTGTCACCTCCCCTTGCTCTCCTTTGTGGCTCTCGACGTGCATCAACTCAGCAGCCTTGGGATCATCCAACGCGTGAGGCACAAGCTGATCACCAAACAGCTCATCCATCTGTTCAAGAGATTTGCCCTTGGTTTCAGGGTAGAAAATGAAAACTACCACTGCTGAGAATATGTTGCTGCAGATGAAGAAGATGTAGTATTTATAGCCGATGTTGCTGAAGCCGATCGGAGATACCTGGGAGAACATGACCATTACGGCGTAATTGACGACCGAGGAGATGGAAAACCCAATTGATCGAATTTGCATGGGAAAGATCTCGACCGGATAGATCCAAGAAATCGGGCTGGCAAGGTTAGTCAAGTGACTGTGCTTATGGGCGTGGTTCACTCACCCATATGTAGCAGAATATACGATGGAGTACAAGAACAGCATTGCAATGCCAGCGGCTCCTGCTGCTGAATTGCCAGTCTTCTGGGAATGGCTGGTCAAGCCAGTGAGGACGCTCAATATGATCGCAAGTCCGACATTACCACCCCAGAGCATCTTGACGCGCGGGAGACGATCGAGGAAGATCATGGCAACAAAGCACGAAATGGGGCCAGCGAAGCCATAAATTCCGGTGAGAAGGAGGGACTTGTGCGTCGAAAAGCCGAGATTCTTGATGAATGTGTTCACTGCATTCAGTCAGCTTCGCCCGAGTATCGCACCCATTGCACTCACGATAGAAATTCACAACAGTAATACCCGACAGGGAGACCCCGATCCAGACGCCACAGGCAAGCAAAACACGTCGCCTCCATGTTGGCTTCGTGAAGACATCCTTGTAAGATCGGACAGTCTGTTCCTTCTCGGCCAGAATCTGGTCCCGCATCTCCTGGAATTCTCGCTGAATGAAGACGGAATTCTGTCCAGTGAAGTGAAGCTTTTTGACCAAGTCGAAAGCGTGGTCTTCCTGGCCCTGCTCGATCAACCAACGTGGTGATTCTGGGAGGAATGGTGCCGCGCAGAACACCAGCAAAGCGAAGAGGACTTGGACAGCAAGAGGAAAACGCCATTGGAATGACGTCTTGGAGAACGATGCTCCATATCCGACCCAGTTTGCAATGACGTACCCAAGGGCGGTCATGATAGATTCGACACTCATGAGAAAGGCTCGTTCATGGGGTGGTGCGATTTCGGCCTGGCTATGTCAGCATTGTTTGCAGGGGATTCCAGGAAGGCTTCATATACCTGGTAGACAGGCACCACCATGGTCAAAATACCGATAGCAAAGCCAATGATCAGCCGACCAACGATAAGCATTGCGGTTGAAACAGCGCCGGCCTGGAGAGCTGCACCAACAATGCCAAAGGCTGCACCAACTATCATTGACTTCTTGCGTCCCCATTTGTCGTTGATGGGTGCTGCAATACCTGCTCCAATCGCCGCTCCAGCTTGCAACATTGCCACGATTGTCCCGATGATGGATGAAGTGGGATTGTTGAAGTAATCGAGAAATTGGGTTTGCGCAATGGTGTCCGTGATGATACCTGCTACTGGTCAGGCCTGCCGTTGCAATTGTCCTGGTCACCTACCGCTGTCATATCCGAACATCAGACCTGACACCCCTGCTACCCCGGCGCATAGCACCATGTACCAGAAACTGGACGAAGCAACATCGAGACCCATGACTGCAGCAGGTGTAACTCTTCGGAAGAACAGTCGAAGCGAGAAGGATCAATATGTGATAGGTCAAGTGGTGCCAGGATTCTGGAACGTGGCCTTGCTGTACTTTATACACCACACATCAGGGACGAAATCATCCGTTTTGGGATGTTCTCCGGCGGAAAGATCGTGTCTCCTGATGCGGAGAGTCAGATTCTCATATTGCGGAGGCTCCAGAGCACTGTTGACAAGCGTGGGAAAAGACTGGAAGGATTAGAACGAAAGGACGCCCAGGCAAACGGCACGGGAACCGTAATATCGGGTTGGACCACCGTCAACTAGGCTACTATCAGATTAGGGAGACTGAAAAAGCTATCAAGCCGGGACAGGAGTGGGGGCAGCCTCCATATTGCGGGTGGAAAACATTGGAGAGCCCGGCAAAACCGGCACAACTTGTCACCATCTGCTCTCCGGTGGACATTTCGCCCTATCCTTCCGCTGTCTATGGACGATAACTCTCATTGTGACTGTTAGCACGACACGCATCACAGCCAAAATGACCACCGCTTGAATTATGATGGCCCCGACAATACTACTAGTGGTTGATATGTTTTGAACAGTAAGATTATCTACTCAAATCTCCCGCTTTCTGAATCCAGACTCTTATATCACTCGGGCCACGGTTCGCCCATGCAAAATATGGAATAAATTTCAGCTCGACTGAGGTTCCATCTTCTTTTTCGTGTCTGCTTCGTCGCGAGATGCCCGAGGATTCTGTGGAACCTTCAGAGCCCAACCTCGAGTCTTCAAACCGACGATCGATTTGCCGTCAATATTCATCTGCAAATCCTGAATCTTTGCCGAAGGATCAATTCGCGCGAGCCGGAGGTCTTTAAGCGCCGGGTCTTGGTCGACGGACTCAAGGGCGTAGATGAAAGGGCCACGTCGCAACGCAATGCAATTCCTGTTCTGATGCACAAGCCGATGTGATTCGATTCTTTGCGGCACCATGGGGACGGTAAATTCCACGACGTCTTGGGTGTTGTAACTGCGGATGGGAAGTGACGCATATCCGTCCTGGACTTCAGCGCTGGTTACTTGTCCGTTCACTTTGATCTGCAAACTTTGAGTCAGTCTGGTTTCGGTCTTCTTCATAATAGGCATACCTCATATTGCTTGGCCCAGCCAGGGATACGGAGTCGCAGAATCGTCTTCTCCTCAGAGCTTTCTGTAGCAGAGAAAGTTGTCTTGCCGCTCCAGGGCCACTCCGTTTGCACTTTCCACAATGTTTTGCCCGCACGTACTGTCCCTCCAACGTACGTATGCGCAGTGAGGCGAACAGCTTTGTCAGATTCGTCCAAGCCGTATAGATAGCCACCCAGGGAGTTGAGGGTTCGACAGATATTGGAGGGACAGCAGAACACTTTGAACCAGTCACTGCGGCTGTGCGAGCAGTTGACCGTCGCCAACGGGTTGTCGTAGTTGAAAGTCTTGCCGTCGAGACTGAGCCCGGCAAGCATGGCATTGTACATGGACAATTCGAGGATATCTGCCACCGCTGCCTCGGTCTTGACTTTCAATTTCCGTTGAGCCAAGTACATTACGCCAATTGCGGCACATGTTTCGGCGTACGAAGTCTCGTTCGGAAGGTCGTACTCAGGGCCAAACCCTTCGTAGATATGGACGCTGCCGATACCGCCAGTGACATACATCTTGCGGTCAACCATGTTCTTCCAGAGTCGGTCCACAACTTCGAGGTAGCTATCCTCACCAGTTGCGAGAGCGACATCCAAAACAGAAGAGAGCCAGTACATTGCTTGTACTGAGTGTCCGACAATCTCATGCTGTTCTCGTATCGGAAGATGCGCTTGCATGTGCCAGTAACAACGAGGTCGGGGCCAGTAGTATGGGAAGAAGGTCTCAGGATCATCGCCCCTCTTTACAGCAGCAATATCCCAAGCATGGCCTTTACGGGGTGCATCGGTTCGACCTCGCTCCTCGATGAAAAACTTGGCCAGATCAACCAAGCTTCGATCACCGGTAATGTCGTAAAGACGCATCAAAGCCAGCTCGATTTCTTGGTGGCCAGGATAGTTAAGCAATTTGTCCTCGCCGAAGACCTTCTTTAGCAGCTCGACATATCGTTCCATAGCTGCGAGAAACTGGTCATCTTTTGGCCGTCCTGATGCGAGATGATGCGTGATGGCTGCCTCCAAGATATGGCCACCTCCGTAGAGCTCCAGATTGTGTGCCAGGCTTGACCACCGCTTTCCTGGTTGAACTAGGGTATGGTAGATTCCAATATAGCCGTCATCTTGTTGTGCTTTGATGATCATGTCTATGCCTTCATTGACTCTGGCCCTCGTCTCAGGGTCCTCTTCATGGTATAAAGCGTACGATGCGGCTTCCACGTATTTGCCAACGTCGCTGTCCCACAGAATATCAGGAGTCACGCCGGCGTCGCCTGGCTTCCACTTAAGGTGCATAGCATCCCATTGTCCGTATGACTTGAGCTTCTGGTAAATAATTTCCAGGCTTTGTTTTCGAGAAACTTTGATGATGTCGTCCCAGAAGTCCGACTTGATCTGGACATCGGTGAAAGGTATTGAGAGCGCCATGTTGCTGTGACGTGCTCGGTGAGAGCGTACGACGAGGATTGTCTCTTAAGAAGTCGTAAAATTGACAATGGAATAGTCGAGCCATCTACAATCGAAGATAGAGTTGTGGCAAGATCCCGGTGTTTAGATCCACCCACCGATGAACAATCGTTCTCCACATACAACTGCGTACTGGCCTCCGGATTATGATGGCAGAAGTCCACTCGCCAGCCGAGTCAATTTTTCCTTAGAACTGGGCGGGAAAGACTGTGCATTGGCTGACAGGAGAACAATTACGGTTACCAGACTAAGGCTTGTACTCTGTAGAATTCGATCTCTTGGGACCCACACAAATAAGCAGGTTTGATTGCGTCCCTCCGAATTTCGGGAGATGCGACGATCATATACGACTCCCGACTCATTCTTTGTCCTCCGGCCGACCACTCAGGATATCGATTATCCCTCTGACCGGCCGCCAAGCTTGATTTCTTGGGAGCCGCGCTCCCCAGTCAGTCTGTGTAGCTTCCAAGCCATAATCACTGCCCATCGGACTGAAGACTACTTCGGAACCCTGGATACCGATGATCGTGGCGTTCAGAGGATTGGAGTTGATTTCGTCTGCACTCTTACCTGCGAAGGTATCTTCGAGAAACTGTATGCACTTGATCGCCAACTTGAAGGCGCGGATTCGATCTATCGGCGAAGGCCTTCCTCCCTGCTGATAGTGACCGGGGACAGCAGCGCGCGCGTCGAACCTGCCCCGTCCTTCCGCGGTGATCACGTCGGCCACCACCTGCGTCGTGTAGATCTGACTTGCACGCTCATTTCTGAGGATGATCTTTCCCGCCCTCGATGCGCCTTGGTCATTCTGGAAGCTTTTGCGAATGAAGTCGATGTCTCGTGTTAACGTATGGAGATCGATGCCATCATCTGGGGTATAGGCCGCCAAAGCGCCGATAGCAAGACCTGTCATGGTAGCTAGATAGCCAGAGTAACCTCCTTGTGTTTCGACAACGAAAACCCTTCTTCTAGAGGCCGATGCTGATTGCCGGATAGCGTCACAGAAGCCTACCAGTGTATTCAAGCAGGTATCACTTCCTAGCGAATACTCCGTTCCTGGTACGTTGTTCGAGATAGTCGCCGGAAGGACGATCAGTGGAATTCGAAGAGAAGGGTACTTGTCTCGATTGTTCCTGATTTGACTGGCAGAAGCAAACGCTTCGAAGCCACCGATAATGAAGAGGGCTTCCAATCGATGGACCTCAAAGCAATGGGCCGTCTTCGCCATGTCTTCGCTCGGTAGCCCTCTGTTGGTACCTAGCTCGGAGCCACCTTCGTTTGCCCAATCCTCAACATCAATCCACTTGATTTCTCTGACAGAGCCGATGGGCTTCGTGTCATGATGTCGAAGGAGCCCCGGGAAGCCATTGTGTATAGCAATAGGCGTATGCCCCCGCGAAAGACAGTATGCAACTGCCGCTCGTGTTGCTGGATTCATACCCGCGGCTGGCGCACCAACGTGGATGATAGCGATCCGCACCCGATGTTCCTGCGGTATTCGTAGACGAGTGCTTTCTGGAGATGTGGTAAGCTTATAGCTATCGAAATACTCCTTGAATTCAGCGTCGCGTAGTTTCATAGCCGCGTTCCAGTCTCTCGCTTGGATGGCTTTGGCTGCAGATTTTGTGAGGCGGACGCATTCCTGTAGATCTGATCGTAGTATCTTGTTCTCACGAACTGTGATAACAGGCGTTGGTGTTTGAGGGGTCGCTTCCAAGACTGCCTTGACGGCTTCGACACCTTGCAGAGTCGAAAGCCATCTGTCATAGAATGAGGGAAGACCTCCTCTTTGTATATGACCCAGGACAGTTCTTCGTGTGTCGAGATGGAGTTGTTCGGTCAGTACTTTCACCACTTGGTCTGCAGTGATCTTTTCAAGCTGGGTGTCCTGAGCACCTTCCGAAATAATGATGATGGTCCGGCGTTTCCCAAATTGTCTATGACTTGTTACAATTTCACACATCTCCTCTGGCCAATCCTGGCCAGGTGGTTTTTCCGGGATGAAGACGTAATCGGCACCGGTCGCGATGGAGGCCATTAAGGCTAGCCAGCCGCAATTCCTGCCCATGACCTCGATCACGAACGCTCGCATGTGCGACGTGGCGGTGTCATCGACAGCATCCACCATCTCGCAAATTCTTTCAAGAGACGAATAGCAGCCGATTGTGGCATCCGTACCTGACATGTCATTGTCAATAGATCCCAAAAGACCGCAGATATTGAGATGTCTGTACGGCTCGACCTGTTCCGGACTGAGCTGTTGTGTCTGGACCAACTCTTCGAGTAAGCTGGGCCATTCGGATCGAAATCGGTCGGCTCCCGTCAAGCTACCATCACCTCCACAAATAACAAGAGCATTGATGCCTTTCAAAACCAGGTTTTTTGCAGCCTTCAGCCTCCCAGATCTTTCGTAGAATGCCATGCAGCGTTTCGTACCTATCAAGGTACCACCTCGTGACAGATAGTCTCGAACGTCATCCCAGTACATGCGTTTGATGGAGTTCCCACCCAGCACTAGACCTTCGTAGCCTTCAAGGACAGCGTATGCGTCACAATTCATGTGAATTGACATGCGAACGACTGCCCTGACTACGCCATTCATGCCCTGTGAGTCTCCTCCACTGGTCATCACCGCAATCCGTCTCTTCCCGACCGACGATATACTCTCACCAGATGTCATCGCAAAGGAGATTTGGTTCAATGTGTTCGCTTGTGGCTTATTGTATCCCTCAGAGGTAGTATCAGGGTCAAGCTCGGGAGCAAGATTGCAGGGAAAGTGGTGGATGGGTTCTGCTTGCCGACTTGAAGTAAGGATAACAGGACATATGAGGCGGATTCAACCAGTGATCCAGCCAAGGAGCCTCAAGCTTGGGTTTCCTTACCAGATTCGTGACTCCTGACCATGAGATGACGGATGCTGTTTTCACAACTACTTGCACAAAACCAGCATGTGAAGTGGTGTGAAGTCTTATTTGTGGCGACATCACCTGAACGTTCCACCGCATCGGCATCATGGAAGCTACGTGCGGATTGTCTCTAGGTCACGCCACTTGTTCCTCACCATTGAGCCACACCCTGTGCAGTTATTTCGCGTCCGGAATATCTCACGATCGAAACATCATATCGCTGGCGCACATCGATCGTCATCTGGGGGCCTGTATCAAGTTCGGCCATTCATATGACAACACCGGCAGATGGTTCCTTCAGCAAGAGAGCTGGGCATCCTCCTTGCTCTTTGAACATTGATAGATCCCTGCGTCTCTTGTCATATCTAATATTCCTGCATCCACGAGAGCTCGATGGCCGCGACAGTCGAGCAGTTTCGTATCGGAAGCTAAGGAAGGTAGCCAGCTTCGTGGAGGTATTTTGGCATGAGGGCTGGAGAGAAGTGATCATGCTGGACCAAGGCGACTCCTGGTTGTGCGCAAGACCACGATGGTTGCAAGCCGGCACAAAGTCATGGCTTTGACAGGGCTATCAAGTGGTCCCTATGAAGACTTGAAAACCGAGTCGACGCCATCTGCGAGATCTTGGATGAGTGAGGAAGAGACGAACCCGAGGAGAAGTGAAGAAGGCGCAGTCGGTATACCTTCTCGATGCGACACGCGCGTCCTTCGGCCACAAAACATCACTTGCGACAGATGATGATGGATTTCTTCGATCCCGGTTGTGACTTGTCTTTCCGCATGCTTCAACGGCTGAAAGCCTTTCACCCAAGTCAACGGAAATCAACTTGTTGAGGACGTGAGGTCTCTTGTGCTGTCGCCAGTCAACCCAGTTTTCCTTCCACGGCCACTTCCAAGGTCGTCCGCTACGGGGAGAATGAGGTACGGCCGATTGAAGGTCGACTCCGTCGGCTCTGGCAGGGAATGGCAGAGGAGGTGAACTCAACGCAGCGGCTGAGATCGCATCAACCTGCGAGGTCGACTATAGCTTGGGAAAGACAAGAGACCATTGTAGCATTTAGCATGACTTGGTTTCTTCGCTGCGACACAGCCTTGAAATTGAGGTAAAGTTGCCCGATTCTGCTTCTTTGGGGCTTCTTACCTGGAGGAAGCAAGAGCTTTTCTATCAGAGTTGGTGGTTAAGTAGGCAATTGAGTCTATGGCAGGGAAGGAACTTCACTGCTCCAATTCCCCTTCCTCCATTCCCTTTGTTTCACTGTTGCCCAACTCTCTCCCTTCGCAGTCGCCTTCAGCATCGTTCTATCTCAACCTCATCTCGCTTGCACCTCAAATCGATCACCCTGCCCAATCCTCGGCGTCTTTGCCTTCATCCATCCACCGCAATTATCCAAGAAAAGTCTTGCTCAGCCACTCGTCGAAATCATGGGTCGTTGGGGACATAGTAAGCACTCATCCTCAATGCTGAGATTATCCTCCACTAACTCGTTCGACAGGAATCTTTGAGGGAGACAGTGATCTGGATCTCAAGGGAGATCTCACCTATGCCATCGGGGAGAAACTCAAGGCCAGATCTATCACCATCGAGGAAGACCACCTGGAAGACCTTCTAGACAACATGACCAACCCGAACAATCGACCGACCCCATCTCCCATGAGCAGCCAACAGCTTCGTGATCATCTCAACACCATCAGCGATGAGTTGTTTGAAGACTACCGTCAGAAGAAAGACCCGCTCTACGGCGAATATTCTGCTGTCATACTTGGGGCAGTAATGATGGGAGCAGGTGTGAAGATTTCCTCGGAGAACATGGTCTACCTTCGTCAGGCGGCAGACAAGAGTGAAGGTTATCCTGGATACCGGCTGCCATTTGGAGATCTCGGCTTTCGTGACCCGGGCAAGGCACAGTTTCTCGCCGCCCTCAGTCATTATCGAAATGGTGAGCCACGAGACATGCATGGACCTAGGTATGCCACCGCGTTCCTTACTGTGGTGGAGAAGAGCTAATGCGGTTACGCCAGCTGCTTTTACTGCGGCCGTATCAATCAAGACCTCCACCCACGATCTCTCATGAAATGTGGCCGTTGCAAGGGGGCTTGGTACTGCAACCAAGAATGCCAGCGGGCGAACTGGAAGAACCACAAACTCATCTGCCGCAAAGACGGGGAACCACCACTTACCGCGGGCGGTTTTGCACTGCTGAACGTCTGAACACCATCGGCTAACAAGGCTTGAATCTAACAGGCGCATACGAGAACAGGTGGAGGAGTGCATTCCGAGGCCTCGTGTGTATGGGTTGAAATCAAAACTGCAATGGAGAAAAGTTTAGTGGATGTGGTGAGTGAAAGCTGTACAAGACGGTGCTGAGATAACACTTTCGTTATGTGCCCAAGAGGTCCAGGTGTGTCTAAGGACGAATAATTTACTGGACTACGGAATATCTGTGCCTTCCAAGGTGTGCTGCAGTATTATACTCTCAATGACACTCGTCTTCGTGTCTCAGCCAAATCAATCAATAGATGTTGCCTGCTGGCAAATGCAGGCCACGCCAAACTACAATGAATTCCTGCCACTAGCATATCCATGAATGCATTATTTGTTGCATGCAAAAACGTCCGGTGGAAAGAGCCCCCAGCATTAATATCGATACACCACACTTCCTGACAACCAGCAGTCGAGGCACCGGGATTGATTGGTAGCCATTGGTTCGTGAATCTAGAGGAACATCTGCCCAGCTACCACGAGAACAGCAGCAGCGACTTGTGGACCGGCGGTCACTACAGCTCCTCCAGTGAAGGTGGCGATTGGTGGAGCAGTGCTAGCAGATGTGGTTGACTCAACCGACGCAGCCGAGACTGAAGACATCGTAATGATCGGCTCAGATGCCGAAGAAGAAGCTGGAGTAGTTGCGGATGCTGTAGCGGGTCCGGTAACGGTCACTCCGGCCTGATATGTCGTGCTTGAGCCACAGGTCTCCCCTTGAGGGCAGCAACCTAGGCTACTATCGGTGTCGATGAAACAATACTCTCCCGCATCACAGTAGTCGCCCTGATTATCGCAGCAGGCTGATCCTGGTGGCATACATTTAATGCCACATTGGACGTCACCTGGTGCGCAGCAAGCAGTGTAGTCATTGCCAAACGACCAGCAGAATTGCCCCGGATCGCAGTACTCCCAGTAGGTGGCACCAGGGGTACAGCAGTCGCTCCCTGCGACAAGACAGCCACCTCCGCAAGTCACTTGATCGGATGTACAGCCCTGACGAGGCATGAGGTTGCGCGATAGCTGGTGATGGTATTTGAGGAGGGACATGCCAGGAGAGCCGTGAAGCTTCGACCCAGAGACCACAGACACAGTTGCCACCAAGAGGATGGACTTGTAGATGGTGGAGGTATGCATAGTAGGCAGTAGGAGAAAGGTATTCTTTCTTCTTTATGTTGGGCAAAGCAATCGACCTCGGGTTTTGAAAATTAATGAAAATAGCTGGAGGAAGTCCTACCTATGCTTGATTGCCCCCTTATATAGGTCAGAGGCTACCAGAGCGCGCATTGGCCTGGACGAGGAAGGGAAGGGGAGTGTCGAAGTGACTGTGGGTAGCTCTCGCAAAGGCTCAAATCCGTGCTTTCAAAGTCTAAATGGTGTCCAGTTAGGCGGAAATGTATAATAAGTGCTGTGCTCGCCGCATTCCAGTCAAGGGATTTGTTATCAGTTTCGTGTTTATGTCCGTTTCTCGTGTTTTTGAACGACATTATGCCGTGTTTCTCTTTCGGCCCCCGGAGCTTATGTAAGTTCATCGATGTGGCACCCACATGGATGATCTCGCAACGGAAGCTGAATACAGGTAAGTGGAAGCACGTTGTAGCATCCACTTGACCAGCTTAGTGATATGTGAGATTTATGATCCGAAGAACCAGTTCCTTCTACAGCGACTATCATCACATTGCGAGGAATGCAGTTTGACCTTCCTCGGATATTTACTAGTGCTTGCATGTAGGCATCGCAGGGCTCAGGCAATACGGGGATAAAGGGCCAAGCACCCTCAACACGAGATAGACCTTGGCAGCTGAAACGGCGATGTTGAAGTCTTGCAGCACACGGGAACCTCCAGCATTTCCTTGCAGGTCAATGGAATATCATTTCCAAGGACTAGGCTTGGTTTCCCATCCCTGAGCAGTATCATAATCAGCGGGTAGTGTTCGGGAACGTGCAACGAGCGTGCATACGTGAACCTTCTGTGAATGCGGTTCCAATCACGGTGAGTGTAGTCTATGTAGCTCGAAGAGATTTCGACTCTACGTCATGAATCGTTCATTTCCTGCCCCTTAACCCCAGGATTTGTCGCATCTTTCCTCAATGTTCGATCTTACACGAAGCCTCTTTTACTCTATGCAACTGCCAAACCAGCGGCTGCATTGGCCGTCGATGTACTGTACGAGGCCAAGACAACGTAATGTCTCGCTTGAATGCCGCGGCCAGCTGAGATGTGCCGAGACCTTGGCGAACGTCAACCATCTTGGCCTACCGCCACTGCTCGTATCTTCGCTACACCTTCGCGTCGACAAAGGCGAGTTGCCAGCTCGCCTATCTACACCAAGCGAGTTGAAATCTTAGGCAGACCCCGAGCACAGAACCATACAATCGGCCCAGGCAGCGTGACAGCAAAAAGTCGGACCTCAATGTATGATGTTGATGATTTCTGTATTGCCCATAATGCTTTCGTTTATAGCAGAGCCTCGCTCTTTGCGTTAAAGTCTTAAGATTAGTAACGAGGGCCGTACGCTTATAGCAATATATACTTACGCGCAAGGAATAAACCTTAAAAGTATACAGTTCTAAATCATTTACGGTAACTTAATGTTCGTTACATAATGAAGATCTGAGTCTGTGATAGCATCGCCGTCCATCTAGTGGAAAGGCTTCGTCCCCAGACAGTGCTCAAGACGTCTAAGCCTTTCAGAGTGTTTGTAAATCCGTTGCCCATATGAAACTTCCGAAGTCGGTGACAGAAATATGACTGGTGCTCCGGAAGGGTACTGGCGGCGGCAACGATATAAGACGCCCAGATGAGGACGTGTTCGGCTGAGCAGCAGCCACTTGGGTATGCTTCAGCCGTCCGCCTGAAACGTTCGACAAGCTGTATGGATGTCTTCTGGTCAATGTCGCCGGCGGCTTGGTGTAGATATATCTGGAAGGCCTGGAAAATCTGATCCTGGATGTTCGAAATTGCCAGAGAGTATTCCGGATGACGGAGAGAACAATGTCTTAAGCAGTCGAGCGCTTGGGAGCCGTGGTTTTGAATGGCTTCTACCCCGAGTTTCTCACTGATCAGCGGTGCCGCATAGACACGAAACCTACTGGTAGTCAGCATAGCGTCGGACTGGAGCCAGGCTAAGCATGGCCACCTACTTTCTTATCTGACGGCGAAGAAAATCCGGCAGCTCTCCCACTCCGAGGCCATCTTCACCACCGACGGCATCTACAGCGCGTGCCAGCATGTTGTATAGTATGGGGAAATCCACACTTGAATTGATCATGACAGACACAAGCAGTACAAGTATACTTAGGATGTTGTAGTTGAGTGATAGCCCTCCACATTTGGTTAAATCACTGTTTCGACCCAGCTCCTTGATGGCTTTAGAATATACCACTTGCGCTGTCAAACTCATATTGCCGTACCTTGCAGCTATATGAAAGGCCGAAGCTGATAAGACGGCTTGCATGACTGGCTCTGCCTGAAATGTGATTGGTAAGACAAGATGTCGCCAGCCATTGAACTGATCATCGATTGCAATCATTTCTTGTGCAATGTTATTGGAGACTGCCCTGTGGTAAGCCATTGCATAGGTGTCTTCGTCAGAATCTTACAATACTTCAGTAAAGTAGCTTGTCCATCAGATGCAAATGACAACAGTTGTGCATCTTTCAGCGCGATGGGCGTCAAGGCTTCAGACCAGTGCTTGGGTGGGCCTGGCTTTTTTGAGTCCGCAGAAATATCATCGCACGGTTCATTAAGAGGCTTGAAGATGGCACCGTCGTTTGACGATCCCCAATCTACCGAGGGAGGGTTATCGCAGGAAGTATTCTTCTCGAGACAGTCGTATGAGACCGAGAATGCTGGCAGTTCTGGAGACGAGGTCTCTGCAGCCTGAGATTCTGCGCTGCTGTATGCGCGATCAATAACGATGTTTGACACCGCAGAGTGGTCGTGGCCGACAAACTTACTCAGCCCGCAATCTTTGTACCGCCTTGCCAATCTTGTGGGATCTTGTGGCAGTCTCTTGGCTGAATCTGTATCTGATGCCAAAACCACTGCATTGGAGCCCTCTGGCAGCGCACTTTCGACAGCCGGGCTTTGTTCCGTCGCAACTGATGCGTCGCTGCGAACATTCATAACATCCTCGTCGCAATGTTAACCTGGATCAGGGCAAACTCGGGAGAAGGGGGCCACACCAACCCTTGGTCTTAGGGCGATAAGCGCGTTTAGATCCTGGCGCAGAACGCGATACTACCATTCTGCGCGAAAATGAAATCCAAGAGACGGCCGACGTAGGTGGGTACAGCTGCCATCTGCGCGTCTCAACAATGTCGGCCTGGCTTCTGGAGAAGGAAGTGAGAATAGTGGTAGGACAGAAAATTTCAGGTTTCCCGTCGGAGTCATGAGGGGTCGTCCTCGGTCGTCCATGTCCACCTCGCCACCACCAGTAAATCTCGGGCTTCTTAGCGCCAGACGGGGCAAGAGTGCCTAAGTAGATAGGCATAACTAGCCAGTTATGGGTGTGGACCTTTGGCGCCATGCCTGGCCTTCTAGCTAGATTCTTCCATTTCTTCCCAATCAGCTACTTACGCACAAAAACGCTACATGACAGATCACTACGCTCCGCTCGGTATAATGGTTTCTATCGGGACGAGCACGGGCGAGGGGTGCAAAGCATAGCTGGGCACCTGATTTCCTAAACAGGAATTCAGAATGAGACCACCTCGTCCTTCCTTGCACGTCCCGCTCGCGCACATGGAGCTGGCACTACATGCTAGACCCCGTAGGCCGAAGCACATTTCACCAGCATAGGGGGTGAACTGCAGCCTTACAGGACCCGAGCCGAGATGTTGATGCCTTTACGGGTGTGAATGCTTCGATGACGTCGCATGCCTTGTCGTGCACGCAAAATCCATATCATTGAGCAGGAGCTCCTGCCAGCAAAGGCGAGCACCACCGAACAAACGGCCACATCGGACCCACGCTGTAACACATTGCCTAACAAAGACCTAAGCACCAACCAAGAGGTCTCTTTTTCGTTGCCCTTCCTGGCTTAGCTCGCTACCCCAGCAATCTACCCCAACCTCGAGTCTATTCGAGGATCCATTACTCAGGGCGAAGGCGTCCTTGCCCCGCGGCAAAAGCGCCCGAGAGGTCGTACGGGAGCTCGGATTCCATGCCCAACCTATAAATGAGAGGGTTCGACGACGGTCCCGAGTGTAAATTTGACCTCACCACTACTTCCTCCTCCAGCGGAAGAGCCAATATCAAAGCCTCACAATGGCAGCAAATAAGGACGGCGAAAGTGAAGCCAAAGTGGGAGAACGAGCGTTGATGTATACTCAGGTGCCCTGACAAATATGGACACAAACACCGTGCTGTTGCAGTTGGGACTAGAACCGCAGATGCTCAAAGATATCGGGGCCTTCACGATACTATGCGTCGGGTATAACATCTGCAACAGTTGGGTTGGACTTGCGGCCACATTGGTCATAGGAATCGAATCCGGCGGCAATGTGACTGTTGCCTATGGCCTGCTTGTGATCCTTGTCGCTATCGGCTGTTCTGCATTGGCTATGGCCGAGCTGGCCAGCGTTTAATCAACCGCAGGAGGCCCGAATCACTGGACCTCTGTACTCGCTCCCAAGAAGGCACATCGTGTCCTGGTAGGAGACCATATAGGCCGGCGACAGATCTCTACTGACATGCCACAGAGTTATTGTTGCGCGGCATTTAACATTTTTGGCTGGCTCTCCATCTGTTCTGGTGTGACCATCCAAGCTGGCCCGTTCATCGAAGCGATCCGACTCCTCTTCAATCCAGACTCCAAAGTCTCTCCTTGGCAATACTTCTTGCTCTACCAGGCCACCGATGTCCTCATCCTTCTTTACAATATCTACCTCCTCAGACGGACCAATTGGATTCATGATGTGGGCTGTAAGGAACCATCCGTCGACCCAGTGCCATCCGCCAGTCTTGACTAACAAACTCACCAGTTGTATTCTCTCTCTGCTCTTTTGTCATCATTTTCGTGACATGCCTGTCTCGATCCGGAACTTTCAACTCTGCTGAATTTGTCTGGACCAGTTTTATTAACGATAGCGGCTGGGGATCTGATGCCGTGGTCTTCTTATCTGGTATGGCCAATCCGAACTTCCTCTGGGCTGGCATCGATGGTGCCATCCATCTTGCGGAGGAATGCTCCAATGCCTCGACTGCAGTGCCAGGGGCCCTTTTCAGCACCATTATCGTTGGCTTCGTAACCGCTTTCCCCTTTGGAATTGCTATGCTATACTGCATTAAAGATTTTGACCTGGTGACGGCGGACCTTACTGGGTGAGTTCTGCTCGAACATCACTGGCTTTTGTTATGCCTAGGTGCAACCGTGACTGACCTATCCTCAGAGTGCCCATCTACGAAATCTGGTATCAGGCCACCCATTCGGCAGCGGCAGCCACGGCTTTCGTTATATTCATCTTAATGATCGCCTTATTCGCTCTGAACGGCTGTGTAGAAGTGTCGGCACGTCTGACTTGGTCATTCGCTCGCGACAACGCGCTTGTCGGATCAAAGTACATCGGAAAAGTCGACGAAAAGCAGAAAGTCCCAACCTGGGCTCTGTTGGCCAATGCCTTCGTCATCTTGATCATTGGCTGCTTTTACCTTGGCTCCTCGACCGCTTTCAACGCCTTCATCGGGTCCGGGCTACTGCTCCAACAATGCTGTTTTGCAATGCTTGCAGCCTTGCTCTTGTGGCACCGCAGATCTGACTTTGTGCTTCCACTAAACAGGAAAGTCCGGCTAGGTTGGTTTGGATGGGTAGCAAATATGGTTACTCTGCTATTCGCACCACTGATTACTATCATATACTGCTTTCCGCTGACATTACCTGTTGCACCTTCCAACGCGAGTATGTTAACCCATCCTCAGTTGGCGGTCTACAACCTGCTGACATGATTGTTAGACTATGCCTCCGCTGTCGTGGGAGTCATGATTCTGTTTGTCATTCTGAATTGGTTTCTACACGCGCGCAAACATTTCAAAGGTCCAAGGATTCAATGGAGCTCCTAATTTATCTTTCAATCTCAGCAGTCAGTGGATGTATAGTTGAGAGCCAGCGACGCAATGGCGAGACGTCGAATAGCCCTGCACAACAGAGAAAACTTGGGACAGTTTGTTTCCGTTAACCTGGAAAGCAAGGGTCTTCTTAGTAATTCATGCTAATTGAAGACATCTACACTACCGTCCAACTGACCTTGTAACTTAGCGCAAAGGTCAAGCATCAAGTCTCACACTAAAAGTATGGCCTGCACTGATCTCTAGAATGGTTAAGAAATGCTGCCATTGTCTGTTTAGTGCCCAGGGGCTAGAATATCTCTCTCACAGTTTACTTCCGATGAATCTTTGCATTTTTCGAACGCGCTCAGGAGTGAGAAGCATGGAACGTGGATACTCCTTCGGTACCTCTTCTTCGAGCAGGAGTAATGCCAACATCTGGGCTGTCCGGAATGCCCTGACCATTCCGATGCCCTGGTATGCTCCACACACCCATTGGTGCCTCCGACCCGGAAAGGAGAGATGGCCTACAAAAGGATTTCCATCCAATGTGAAGGCTACCGACCCACTCCAAGCGTGTGTCACGTCCAGCGTTTTCGTTCCAAAATTGAATATCTGGGGCGTCACGGCTCGGAGATGTGCGTGGGGCACCAAATCCTTTTCACTGTCATCCGCCGTCGCCCGTCGTCCCGTATTGGCTCGGCCCAAAATGAACGACCCGTCGTCGCGTTGAATGATGTAGTCATAGTCCTTTTCACCGTAGCGAAGCCAAAAGGAGTGTTTGTTCACCCTTAGCGTGTTGGGACGTGGTACTTGTCGTTGAACATTTGCGCGTACAGGTGAGACGAAGGGTCGTAGCTCGTGAACCAAATGACCGATCCAACTGTTCGTGGCGTGTACAACGTGCTTTGTACGTATGGTACCTCTGTCAGTTCCAACGATGGCAAAGTCGTCTGGGTCGTTGTCGATGATGGAAGTGACAGTCGTATTGGTTTGAATGGAGAGGCCGTGTCGGTCGACTAGTTTCTTGAAGATGCCGCTCACGAATTTGTACGGCCAAAGGGTTCCGGCGGCCATGCCGATTGCCCCGACACAGTGAGTATCGAGAGTCAAATTGCGGGCTGCAAGGTCTTCTTTCGTGGTGTAGACGGTGTAGCGACTCGCAAGGTCAGGGCTGTGCGCACGCATATCTTCGAGAGCATCTATTGCTCGTTGGAAGACTTTCTTGTCATGGTAGATATCCAGGCCCTCGACAAGACGCAGGTCGCAATCAATCTTGTTCTCCTCGATACATGCCGCCATTGCATTTAGATGGCTGTGCTCGTATTCCATCACGCGTAGGGCCTCTTCAACACCGTACTGCTCTTTGCGGTCGTACCAGACACCAGGACTCATGACTTTACAATGTCCTCCGTTACGCCCGGTCGCACCGTAGCAGAGATCCCGAGCCTCAACTACCACCATACGAAGCTGTGGACGCTTTGAGTACAGGGTTCTGGCGAGACTCATAGCTGTCATACCAGAGCCGATAATTACAACATCTGCTTTGTCGAGCCATGGAGATTGGAGCTTGCCGATAACCGAGGCTTCTGTGTGCCAAAACGACCGAGTTGAATTCTTGACCGGGAAACCTGGATCAATAATTCCCGGTTCATAGATTCCGTCTGGTGAGGTCGACATGTTTTCTGCACAAAGATCTTAGATCCCTTTGCCGTGCTGTTGTGGAGTCTGTATGTTTGTAAAGCTTTCTCAGAAGAAACTGTGCCTGACAGGGAATATACGCTGTTGATATACAATGTCAAGGTCTCTTTTTCATTTCCTAGTTAAGCCTAGTTAGATTATACTCGGCGGCCAAGGGGCCGCTTATTTTAACTAAGGAATTCATTCCGGAAGAAGGACTACGATTAGTAAGTACCAGAAGAGTATAATAAGTACTCCGTAGAAACGAGTGGTAAGGTGAAGTTCTAAAATCATCCAGCTGCCTGGGCTTCTAAACGTAGCCTTTCGCCTCCCCACAGCCTCGTCTCTAAAGAGAAATCTCGGTCTATACTAGTAATTCTAGTATCTATCGAGTAAATATCCTATATCAACTCCTGTTCCATTGGCAATTGTGATATCATTGAGTCCCTTAGCTGCATCGATCACGGATTTTCCATCAATTTTCCCGTTCGAGAAGATAAACCGAAAAAATGCTCGCATAACACTGACGATAGAATCCATCGCCCTTTTTCCGTTGATCGTCCCCAGAACAGCTGCCAGACTCTCCACTGCACCTGGGATATTATCAATTCCATAAAGCTCTACCAGGAAAGGTAGATCAAAGAATGTCCCGTGGGCGCTATTGTTCAGCTGCAGCTGCAGCTTCCATCCGTCAAGGTTCTGCCACACAATGGGCCAGGAGGGGACATTGCTCTGGTCATGAACGGCGCTTGCAAAGATGAGGAACGGCTTGTGAGTTTTGACTGTCAAAGGAGAGACGTCAAAACCGCCATCAAAATCTGCTCCGCCCAGGAAGCGCGTGTCGTTGATGATGGCGGAGAGAGCGGCCGACCCACCCAGTGAATGACCGAAAATACCGACAGAAGATGTCGCCAGGTTCAGATGTTTTGCAGCCAGGGCTCTGGACGGACGTGAAAGCGATTTGAACACGAAATCGAGGTCTTGGACACGGACCTCAATGGCAGATGCAAGTTGAGCGTCGGTGACAATGTTCGAGTTGCCATATTGAACAGATCCATCCGCATACGTGACGATATTGTCTTGACCTGGTATATCGACTGTGACCACATTGTAGCCATAGGAAGCAATATTTGTACACATAATATGGCTGAATTGTCTCGAAATTCCGAGGCCAGGTGGGAAGAGGACCAAGGGATATGGCTTGTGGAGCGACGTTGGTAGGCAGAGGGAAAGTTCTGTCTGTGTGAAAGTACCGTTGAGAGAGATAGAAAGGTCGTAAAGTGAGGCAAATGCCTGTTCCCAGTACGAAGCTGTGGTATTGTCCATGTAAGGCTGGATGACCTGGTCACATCTGGCCACGGGGCCGATGGGAGAAATTATGGAGATTGGGAGAACACGCTGGGACGCGTTCGAATAGGGGTCCCGACGGCTGCTGTCGACGAGCTGCATATTAACCACCGAGACACCGAGGGGTCCATTTGGCTGAGGTACAATGGTCTTGGAACTGGAAGGAGAGATGAACGCTGCTAAGAAAGAAAGCATAATCATCAGAAGAGTCATTTTGATGTAGCCGGTGTAAGGACGTGAGAGACGCCATGACAAGAAAAGGTACTTCCAGTAGCTCTTATACAATTCGTATTGGCGTAGTAGGACCGACATCATGTCAGCATCTCCAAATGGTAACAATCTCGCTGTTGTGTTCCTAAGTTCAATTTTCAGAATACTGGCCACCTCCTGGCATCACTGGGTAGCCCCGGTTTTGTTGCGTGGAGGACAACTCATGGCCTTAGCCAATAGCATGATTGATTCCTCTTTAGGTAAAGAATGTCAGCCACGGAGGACGGGGAATTATCGCCTGGTCCATGTTGATCATTTTGATAATTTCATACCTACATAATTTTAAGGCAGAGACGTGAATATATTTCTGAACATGGTCTACCACTTCCCAAATCAACGTTATGTGCGATTCAACATGGGAAAGCTACTCGGGCCCTTCGATAAGCGCACTCGGCGCAAAAGATGTTGGAACTGTAGTCAGCAACATTCGAAGGTACTTAATTCTGTGGCTTCATCGACCAGATTTTGGGTAGCTGATGACCATATCCAAGTGCGATGGACACAAGCCATGTCGCCGATGCACCGCATTGGGGCAAGACTGCCTCCGACACACGGGAGCGAAACCAATGATTCGGCTTCCGGACGCTGGCGACATAAACATACTATACGCTATCCCGGCCAGGGTTGGACCAGACCAGGCGAGCGTGTACATCAGCCACCTCTTCAGCTCGTTCCTGCATCAGCACTCTTTCCTTGGCCAAATCGGGAATGAACACCGCGATCTGAAAGGTTTGATTAATTCGTCTTCCAGTCTGCATAATGCAGCGCTGGCACTGGGTGCCCTGGATCTCGAACTGTACAAGCGGCCCGGAAGCGCGCTTGTGAAACCCGCAACTGCTTTGAAATATTACCATGAGGCCGTGAAGTCGCTGCAAGATGACATAGCGCATTCCGAGTTTTCCGTCAAGAATGACAACGCTAGCTTGTGGAGTACGATCCTGCTGGGGATCTTCGAGCTCATGTACGATTCGTCAGGCAACGCATTCCTTGCTCATTTCATGTATGGGACATCTCGTTTGGTCGAATATCAAGGCGTGATAGCGGATCGAGATCTGTACTTGACGATCAGAGTACTGGAGCTGATCCGAGCTCTTGTCTTTTGGACCGATACCTTTCTTGTTGGGCCACAGTGGCAAGTTTCGATGGCCTGGATGTTTGACGAAGCAATGTGCCATGACTGGCACCCTATCGATGCCTTGTTTGATCTGGCGGTTCAGTTCATTGCATTAAATCAGAGGTCCGTTGTCGTCAGGGAGAACCATACAGCCAATCACTGACTTTGTCTAGAGCGGAGCTCGCTGTACGCTCGGCATGCCCTGTCGCCTCCGAGGAGAACATTGAGGCATTGCGCAGTGCGGCATTAGATGGCATAACCCTCCGCATCATGATGTTTCAATGGCATGCACTGTCTTTGAAGTGGTCACAAAGCCACATTCAAAAAGATGGGATCGACGCGCCAATGCAGTTGGCCCTCATTCTCTATCACACCTTGAGCATCTGTCTGAGCAACATATTCAGATCCCAAGATTATTCAAGGTTGGGCCTCGAGGTTCCTCGACTCCCGGACGAAGCGAATCTTATGCATGCAAGCCGGATTCTAGATTTGGTGGAAATTGCGCTGCAACAGACGAATCTAGCTGGTTTCTTGTATTGCTGGCCCGTTCAAGTAGCTAGTCTTCGGTACGGCATCTCAATGGAGCAGAGGGAAAGAAGTTTAGCCATAGTTCAGGAGATTGAGAAACGTGGCTTCGTGGTAACCAAACCTTTTGAAGCGTTGATGAGACAGGGGTGGTGGAAGATGGACCATGGGATCCCTTTAATTGATACCTGAAAGGTAGCAAGGTTGATGCTCTTGCTGCTCTTGGAATGCTTCCCTGTCGTTCAGCATGTATCAAAGAGGCTGTCACCCATGTCAGATTATTATATTCTACGGCCTCCAGACAAGCTCATCTATTCACCGAGCCAATCTAACAAGGCAAATCGCTCATCCCTGGAAAGCAGCCCAAGGATCTCTCTTAAAATCCTCCTTATTGCTGAGATCGTTGGCCTGACTCACGGTAGGGGTGGCCAGCCTTGGGAGGTAGGCTACAACGAACCGCGGAGGAGACAACATACTGTAGGCGCTTCGGCTATTTATCCGTCAGCCGCTGCTATTCGCCAAGCCACGGCTGGGATCTTTTCCGGTGTCCCCAGGATAGTTCTTTTGTGGCAGACCACCTAAGTACAGCAGGTTAATCGTTTACGGCTTGGGCAGACGCACCTAGCCGCTTCCTGTAACCCCTCGAAAGCCGAAGCCGTGACAACCATATAATCCCAGCAACGAGCCCCCTCGACGGCCAGCACAAGTTCACAGAGCTTCCAAGGTTGTGCTTCAATTGCAACTACAAAAGTATATTTGTAACTGTGTCAATATGGGCAAGGCGATGGGGAACGTTCAGGGCCGACCTCTTCTGATCCTTATTACGGCAGCGGCCTCGTCTGGGTTCTTGTTGGTGAGCCAATGTCCCTTTTTGCATCAGCTGAGCCCCGGCCAACGCACAACACTCCCCTCTGCTCTCAGTGACCAAGTCAACTAAGCTGACCTGAATCCTATTCAAGTTTGGCTATGACAACGCCGTCTTTTCGGGTATTATCGTGCTGCCTTGGTTTCTCGAAACTTTCCACCATCCGGACTCGGCCCTGCTGGGTACTGTCAGCTCACTTTACAATGTTGGATGTGCCATCGGGGCCATCTATGCTTTCCTCTTCGGGGCACAATTGGGACGCAGGAAGACCATTATGAGTGGCGCTTCAATTGCTACTGTCGGAGTTGTCATCATGTGCACGGCCGAGAAGATTGCTCAACTTCTTGTTGGTCGCATCGTGACCGGTGTAGGCGTTGGTGTTCTGACCTCTACGGTTGGATTGTGGCAGGCTGAAACCACGCCGGCTCGAGTTCGAGGACGTTTCATGTGTCTTGAACTCCTGCTTGGTGGCATGGGTCTGGTCACGGCCTTCTACACCAATTACGGTCTGCGAAACAACAAGACTCGCACCGCCTTCGTCCTGCCCCTGGCATTGCAGCTCGTCTTTATCCTCAGCGTTGGGATCTTGGTGGCGTTCCTTCCAGAATCACCACACTGGCTGTTCAAGAACGACCGTCAAGACGAGGCTCTGCGTGTCATCATGCGTCTACAAGGTCACAATGCCACACGGGACGATCCTCAGGTCCAACTCCATATGCACGAGATCTCCGAAGCCAGTCGACTGGAAGGTGAAAAGGGAGGCTTCTTCAGCGGCATCTTCATCAACGGACCGACGCAAAACTTCAAACGTATTTGCTACGGATCCGGAATCATGATCATGCACCAACTCAACGGCATCAACAGCGTGACTTACTATGTCCCCACACTAGTGCAAACATTCATCCACGCCTCACACAGCACCTCGCTGTGGATCAGCGGACTTTTCGGTGTCGTTGCCTTTGTCTTCTCCATCTGGCCGGTACTCTTTGTCGACAAGCTTGGGCGGAGACCTTTTCTGGTGGCGGGTAGCGCCGGCCAGACGGTGTGCTTTGCGATTGTGGCGGCGCTGCTCGCAACGGCTCCAGCAAAAGGCAGTCCCGCCTATGGTATTGTCACCCTCTCATTTGTCTTTGTTTACTACGCCGTCAATATCTCAACATGGTATCCCATCACTTGGCTCTATCCGGCAGAGCTGATGCCCTTGCACATCCGAGAAAAGGGCATGGGAATTGCCGTCTTCACCTACTGGATCTTCCAGTTCATGATCGTCGAGGTCACACCAATTGCGCTGAAAAACATCGGCTATCGGTTCTACATTATCCTGTCCGTCTTTAATGCATTGATCGGAGCGATTCTCTTCTTCTTCTACCCCGAGACCAAGCGGAAGTCACTTGAAGAAATCGATTTCTTCTTCGCTAAAAAGGATATGGGTCTGACTGTCGAGACGGTCGGGATCGAACGAGAAGAGAAGCATCACGAGGATGTTGCTGTGCAGGTGGAAAATACAGAGCATGAGTTGCGGACCATCAACATCGAGCAGCGCGCATGAATCATACTAATCTTAAGAAGATTGAATGTCAATGATCGAAACCGGAAGAGACAGGGTTTCGTATTGAGTTGTTTCAGCAGTAGCTTGTGCACGAGTGCCGACAGCCGCCCTCTGGATGGTTTGCGGGAAGTAAACTATGTGTTCATATCTGGATATGTTCCTTCCTATAGGACCGAGCTCCAATATGTACATACCTACGGACCTATAGGTTACTGCTTGGATCTATCCAAACTGACACATAGCTCTGCGAAGGAATTCTAATCTGGAGCCGACCCTATAGGCCACTGTCTGTAACTTGCGAATATTTTTTTCAACCCTTGACGAACCCTTTGTACATTTGAGACGATCCATTTCCACTTGGCTGGTTATCTTCCAACTCGCTGGCAAATACACGAATAACCTTATCTTGAAAATCTGCTTTCTTCCATGATGATGCGGAAATTCCCCGTGCTTCTCGGCTTAGACGGAAGTGTAGCCAGGACAGCTCGGCTCAGGAAAGAGACATCTTGAAGAAAAAGGAGCTCACCCCGGTCGAGTAACTCAGAGAGGCAGATCTGACAGGGTTATGAGCGTCGCTGCTGGACGACACCAATGCTCTGCTTATGACAAGCCGCTGTCACATGTCTGACGATGGATAACAGCGTCCTTCGACGTTACACGGTATCATATGGCTATAAATACTACGGTGGTGGTCCATATACTCATCGTGCGAATCAATCTAACGACATATTCACTGCTTTCAACTGTGTGAATGATAAGAGCTCGTCAAAACACTCTTCCCGTCCCAAGCCGGAGTTTTTCTGACCCCCAAACGGCATGTTGAGATAATGTTTCGCGACATTGTTGACCCAAACGTAACCGCATTCGAACCTCTTGACGGCCCGTTGCGCTGTTTTCAGATCTCTGGTGTAGACAGCACCTGTCAAGCCGTAGTTTGTGCCATTGACAGTCTTCCACAAGTCGTCCTCGTCGTTCCACTTGAAGACGCTCATGACAGGGCCAAAGACCTCTTCTCGTGCGACTCTCATGCTGGGGTCTACGTCGGCAAAGATGGTGGGCTCGAAGAAGTAACCTTTTTTCATGTGTTCGGGTTGCTTGCCGCCCGTGACTAGACGGGCACCCTCGGCGATGGCGTCCTTGCAGAATGATTTGACTCGGTCCAATGCTGCAGGCGAGATGACAGGACCCATGGTGGTCTTCTCGTCGGTTGGATCACCCGCCACAAATGCCTTCTGGACATTGTTCGTCACGCGGTCCAGAACTCGGTCGTGCAGGCTTTCGTGCAGGAACACTCGCGATGTCGAACCGCATGACTGGCCTGCCCACAAGTAGTTCATGCCTCGCGTCATGCCGTCGACGAGCTTGTCGAGATCGGCGTCCGGGTACGCTACCAGGGCGTTTTTACCACCCAGCTCGAAGAGAAGAGGCTTCAAGGTGGCCGAGGCACCCCTGTAGATGGCTTTGCCTGTGGGGACGCTGCCGATGAGGGTGATCATTTTGACCAGTGGGTGCGTTGATAGGGTGACTCCACAGTCGACACCACCATTGACAAAAGACAAAACGCCAGGTGGGAAGACGCCGTCAAGCAGCTCCGCCAAATACAGAGCTGACAAGGGGGCCTGCTCGGCCGGCTTCATGACGACGGTGTTGCCGGCCGCCAGAGGAGCTGCGACCTTTTGCGCGCAAAACATCAGAGGATGGTTGTACGCCACAATCCGAGCAACCACGCCTAGCGGCTCGCGTAGAGTATAGTGGAAGCCGTCTTCAGCTTGTGGGATGGTTTCCCCTTTCAGCATAGGGATGAGACCTGCAAAGTAGTCGAGCGCGTCGGCAGCCGTATGTGCGTCAGGAATCATCTCCTTGAACGGGTTGCCCGTGTTGATCGAATCGAGCAGAGCCAGCTCTCGCGCTTTTGAGCGTACGATCGAGGCTGCCTTGTGCAGGAGTGCCCTGCGTTGCTCGGGATGAGTGTCGCGCCATGCCGGAAATGCAGCGTGAGCAGCTTCGATGGCTGCTTCGGTGTCACCTGCTGTGGCTTGGGCAACCTTCGTGATGGCTTCACCCGTTGCAGGATTAAATGTATCAAAATATGCGTCGTCTTTCTCAGGTTCGTGCCATGTCCCGTTGTAATACAGACTGTAGTGCTTTGGCATGACTTTTGCAATGTGCGAAGGCATTTCGACAATTGAACCCATTGCCACAGTTGACCTCTCTGTAAGTTGAGACAATGTGAAAGCGACGTCTGGACTTGTAAACACCTCAAGAGCCTGAGCCGGTTTTACCTGTCCCCCTAGAATCAGCGCATACGTAGACACATGTTCGCCACGTCCCGAATTCCGTACAAGACAGCCTAATTCTGCTGATTCCCCATACCTGTCGGATTCGTGAAAGAGGGGAAGGGTAGGTCCATTGGCCCATCGAGAATGCTACAAGGGTCACATCCTGTCGCCTACGGAAGACATCCATTCCTGCTGATGCGCAAAGCTAGTGGCCGACGCTTGGACGCGTCGCTTGTGAAGAGATCCTCGGGTCTTATCCGGGGCGAGGGAGAACGTCAGTACCTCAGCGTTACCCTCAAAGTTGAAGGGTCTTGTTCCAGCAGCAGGCACGGATCTATCCCGAAACCGTTGTACACTCGTTACAAAAGTCCCCAAGATCGTCATTGGAGAAGGGATTTGGCACATCAATACCCGACAAGATGTAGCGATTGACGTATCATACAAAAAGTGGCATTGATCCTTTCTTTCACCAACTCCCAAGACAAACTTGGCCGGTGAAAGGGCATTTAGTTTGCCAGCATGGGTTCCATAGGTCAAGAGAATGGTGTGGGCATGTCTGACACCTCCCGAAGCAAACGTCCTATTCCCATTGACGAGCCCGTGGGCCTCAACAATGAAACGCATGTCATGGGATGGGGCAGCGACGTGATCGCAGAGCAGATTGCACGTTTGAAAATTCCATACATTGCACTGTCGCCTGGATCCAGCTATCGAGGCCTCCATGACAGCCTCGTTAACTACAACGGCAACACGCCACAAATGGTGGTATGTCTGCACGAAGAGCATACGGTGGCTCTCGCCCACGGCTATGCCAAAGTGACCGAGAAGCCCATTCTGGTGGCTGTGCACGCCAACGTTGGCCTCCAGCACGCAGCCATGGCCATCTACAATGCATTCTGCGACCGCGTGCCCATGGTCATTCTGGGCGCCACGGGCCCGCTGGACTCGGAGAGAAAGAGACCATGGATAGACTGGATTCACACCTGTACCGACCAGGCTGCCATTGTTAGGCCGAGTCTGAAGTTTGACGAGCAGCCCTATTCGGTGAACGCCGCCACAAAAGCCCTGGTCCGTTGCTACCAGTCTACGGCCTCGAAGCCTTGCGCGCCCACCTATCTCTGTCTAGACGTCTGTCTGCAGGAAGACAAATTCGATGCGTCCAAGGTCGAATTCGTCGACCTCAGCCGCATGAAACCTCTAGCGCCTCAAGCACCAGATCCGGCGACTGTCGGGACCGTGGTGACTCTATTGGCCGAGTCAAAGCGGCCGCTTCTCATGTTCGGACGGGCCAACCGCTCGCAAAAGTCATGGGACGAACGCGTCCAATTGGCAGAAGAGCTCGAAGCCTATGTCGTGACTGATTTGAAGCAAGGGGCGGCTTTCCCTTCGCGCCATCGCTTGCATCCTGCGGCTCCTGCCATCTTCACCACGCCGCAAAATGTCGAGCTCATCCGTGCCGCAGACCTTATCGTTTCTTTCGACTGGGTTGACCTGGCTGGGACACTCAAGGCTGCAGAGACGCCACTCGATTCGACAAAGGTGGTGCACGTTTCCATGGATTCGACGCTGCACAACGGTTGGAGTAAAGACCACTTTGGCGTCCCTCCCACCGATGTCGCCGTGTTTGCCGACCCAGACCAGACATTGACAGCTCTCCTGGCTGGCATCAAGTCAGCAAAGGTGCAGTCCAAGGACTGGAGTGCAGTCGAAGCCACCAACCGATTACCACCACCGTCAATGCCCGATGTCCCCGCCGACAGGATTCTCATGGGCCATCTCGCATCGAACCTTCTCGAAGCTCTCGGCAACGCCAACCAAGAATACTGTCTCGTGCGTCTGCCCTACGGCTGGCGCGGCTATGATCTGAACGCAACAGGACCCCTGTCCTTTTTGGGCCTCGATGGGGGTGCTGGAATCGGGTCCGGACCAGGCCAAACTGTCGGTGCTGCGCTGGCCTTGAAGGACACAAAGACTCTCGCAGTGTCCGTCCTTGGCGACGGAGACTATCTCATGGGATGCAACGCGCTATGGACGGCCGCGCACTGTCGTCTGCCCTGTCTGATTGTCGTTGCGAATAATCGCAGCTTCTACAATGATGAGGTTCATCAGGAACGTGTCGCAAGAGCGCGCAACAGACCACGGGAAAACAAAGGAATCGGACAGCAGATCACGAATCCTACGCCAGATCTTAACGCCGTGGCGGTGGCCCTGGGGCTGTCTGTGCCAGGACCATGTTGTACGGATCGCAAAGACCTGCCCGACATGATGGCCAAGGCTGTCAAGTTGGCACAGGAAGGAAAGCCGGTGGTGATAGATGTGGGAATCTTGCCCGACGGGTATTCTAGTGCGTTGGAAAAGGCGCGGTGAGGGAGGATAGATGGTTCTTGACGTGGCAGAGGTGTTCATCATCATCTGCGGCCTGTTGGCGATCAGGAAGGTGTCTATACCATTGGGTATGACCGCTGCTTTCCTTTTGGCCACGTACATGTCATGGAGAGAGTAGAGTCTTGTGAAGTTGAATTTCAATGAAGGAGACAGATAGGTAAGCTAGACAAGCATCGCTGTTAGATTTTCCTTGGCTTATAGGAGCAAGGAGACCGATAAAGAATCCTGGCTGGTCACGTTGCTCCCAGGTCCCAGGACAGCAGCACCTTGTAGATACAGAAACTCATGCTCGACTTTTATCAACAATCCGTAAGCCCTCTTCAAGACCCGAATCGAAAGCCACCGAAGTCAGCATCCGGATAACCAAATCCGCCCGTGAAGGAGTCTGGCATGGGATACTGCGACCTCGTGGCCTGGTCATCCATCCATGGCACCGCCAGAATTTGATCATCGACTTCTTGGATGCCCTGCAGGAAAAAGTCCCGTGGGATAGGAAAGAAATCTGCTGAGGGGTCGATCGACACGTACGTTGTGGTTGTAGGAGGTGCCGGGTGATTGACAGGCATCTGGGACCCGTTACCGGTGGGAAAAGCTTGAGCACCGTCGAGGCTTGCATGAGCGTTTCGTTCATTCCTTGAAGGGGTACCGTAGTTCCCGGCAGCGCTTATGGTAGGCAAAGCTTCACCAACACCTGTTGGAACGCGAGAACAGCACCTCCTAACATCACCTTCGCAGCTAGGATTTTGACCCTCTCTACTCGACTCCTTCATTAGACGCTCCAAGTTCTCAGCATAGTGCCAGATCATTGCGCTCTTGCTGGCCAGGTCCTTGAGCAGTCCAAGGCCCACTTTGATGACTCGTTCATCACTGTCGAGACTTTCTCTTTCTGCGAAAACTTCACGGGCTTCTGAGGGCATAACCTGTAGACTGACGAGAGCAGCGACGGCAATGTTGAGATCTATCCTTTGATCAGCAATAGAAGGTAGCAGAAATGTTCATGGCATTTTACATTGTGCATCCCAGAACCACATGTTGACCAGTTTCCGTTCTCGGAGGCTGTCGTAAAAGTGTACCAGTTTCCTGGCAGAACTGAGGCACTGTCTGGCGCTCAATATGACCATTTCCCGTTGAAAGTCATCTTCAGGGGGATCGCGCTGGAAGATTAGCAATGACTCCCGATGCAACAAAACCCTGATGGCGACAGTTTTGCTAAAGAGAATGTTCGCTTGTCGTTGGAGCTTCCAGTCTGCATTGTTGGCATCTGGGCGAAGGTGGCGCGGTAAGTTATCTTGCCAGTTCAACAGATTGCCATCCAAACGTACGACTGTCGAGAGGAGTTTCCCAACAGCTGAGAAGTTTCCGCCCTCTTCATCGCTCTGATCCGAGGGATTTTTGTTGAAACGCTGCTGGCGATCAAGATAAAGCTCCCGGACGATGGATTCAATCTGACGTGACAGGCCGATATCAGCCAACAGGATTTGACACCGTGCCTTATCTTCGCTTTGTTGGCCTTCATTGGTGTGGTCGTAGCTGAGATACAGGCTATCAATTGGAGTTGGCAAGCGAACGTCCGGCGACTTGTCTATGCCGAATGGTGGCCGGCCATAACGGAGGCTCAGCATGCAGTCGACTATATTGCAGCCCCACCACAATCGTCGGCGAAGTTCTTGTTCGACATGGCCGATTTTCCAGCGTGAGGGATCCAGGTGCAGACCCATTCCATGTGCCATGCGGATGCACAAACCGACTATGCTCCAACACTTATTGAGATTGTTGGTAGACTGAAGATAGTGGCTGGTTAAGATCAGGCTTTGGATTGTTTCAAGGTTCCCCGAATGGAAGACTTGGGAGAATAATATGGTGGTGGCACGTTTGAAGAATCGCGCGCCAGAGACCAGGCCCTGGTCACGCGAGATATTGACATATTCACAGCCGAATGCAAACACCAGATTCAGCAGCGCCAACCACGAGAGATCGTGGGTATCTTTTGTAGATGAGTCGCAGGCTGTTGGGAGCCATGTGCGTTCGTATTTGGCCCTGAACCAGGGTTCCTGAATAAATGGAAGGATAGTGTCGATGTATGTGAAATATGCATTCACCAGGCGATCCGCAATGTTCCGCTGAGGCAGCGCCAGACAGTCGCTCAAGTCTGCAGCTCCGTGCCGATGCCTGACCAAGCGCTCGAAGGGGGAGTCAGATGAAACGCTACCGCTGCCCGGAAGTCTCCGGGCGTGCGGTGAGGTCGACCTACGCTGCGTTGCGTACAATGGCCTGACTGTAGACAAAAAGGTGCTGACTGATGATTCCCCAAAATAACCTGGGGGTTTGTCTGGGTAAGAGTCGACACGGGTTAAATCAGTCTTTGCCCCGTCGCTAAGATTTCCAGCGTCATCTTCGACCCAACCTTCCGGTGGTTGTTCTTCTTCGGGGACATTGTTTGCCACCAAATCTAGGCTGCCACTGGTTGGTGCTGCGGACGGTCCAATGCCTACAGGGGACCCGATGTCCAGAGCAAGTGACGAAGCAGTGTTGTTGTCTCTTGGGCAATGGCTTGGGGCTTCAAGATGAATGCTGCCTTGACTCTTGGGCAGGATCGTCGAACCAGTCGAAGATTTGCCAGCATTACTGTCGCCTATGGTGGGCAGGAGGTCGATGGTAACATCGTACCGACAGTCCGCATCTTGCGGAAGATCATGGCCACTGAGATGTGATCGCAGGTTGCGCTCAAGATCCCGGTTCCGCAGTTCCAGTTGCTCGATATACCTGTGTCACTGGTATCAGTCGGATTGAACGCATTCACGAGTCCCCTTCATCCTCTTCCGCTCGAGTTCATATGCTTCATGCAAGGCTATACTCACTCTTTGGTCACGCTGGCACGAGCTCTCCATGGAAGATAGACGCATTCAGTTCGCCGTTCCCGACAAGTGTCACAAGGGGGCCTTCCACCATCGCAGCGAGTTTTGCGGCCACGGCAAGGCTCACAGGCCAGCCGGACTCGCTTTCGGGGGCGACCATCTGCTGAAGGCCGCCGCGTCTGTGTCTTGTCGTTCTGGGCGGGTGACGGCTGATCAGATTCTTCTGTAGGACCCGAGTTCTGCATAGCGAAGGTCGGCACGAAAGGCAGCGCAACAGAGAGCAGGACGGATGAAAGCCGCAGTTAAGTGTGAGAAGTGGAAGTCCTGCGCCGGGTAAGATGCCGGAGGGCGGGGAAGACTAAAGTCAGGGATGCCGGGGTCGTGGGGTTCTGATCACGACCTGGGGTACATACAGTGCCTCAAACACTCATGCTGGGCAGACCTGTACTGTGACATTTGCCCAATAGGCGACCGATTACATCCTTGAGTAAATATATGCATCATTCAGTGACGTCCATGCTTGTGCGTTTCGCCCAAAATGTGTCTTCCTTGGGGTGGGACACCGATGCTTCGGAGCCCAGAGCTTGTTTGGAGGTATTGAGCAACGCCGAAACGTGTTCAGGATACTCCAAACACCTGATAGGTGTCTGGGACATGTGCCGTACTGTTCTTGTAAGTACCGTAGCCGAGACCCCGCTTTTGGACATCAAAATGCTTGGTGGTCGTGCTGGAGCTTACGACCTCAAACTCGCCTTGCATTTCGAAGTGACACGACATCCGGCAAGCCAAGTCAGAAGGTCAGGTCATATTCGATCGGGGTTAAGCAACTGACTCTGCGAGCGGACTAGCAAATCAACTGCGTGGTGGAAGGGAACATCATGGCTGACAATGAAGGCTACCTTGCAAAGCCTTCTGCTGACTGCTGTCTGAAGGGTTCGATCCACAAAGGTGAGCCAAGAGGCCGCTTCGAGACTGTCCACGGTGTTGAGACATACATTTCGAGTCCTCAAGGCAACGTCAACGGCAACATCCTACTTTATTTCCCGGATGTTTGGGGGTTCTTCTCCAATGGATTCCTTATCATGGATGGATTCGCCGATGCAGGTTATCAAGTCATAGGGCTGGACTATTTCCGAGGTGTGAGTCTTCTCATAATCATTGTCGTCGATGACAACGCTGAAAGGGTTGACGATGCAGGACCCCGTCTGGAAACACCGTAAAAATCGCAATGACCGCTCAAATCCAGGTTTCGACTACGAAGCCTGGAAGAAGAAGCATATCGTATTCGCCGACGAAACTGTGCCAGGCTGGGTGGAAGCGGTCAAGTCTCAGTTCGGAAAGCCTGAAACAAAGTATGCTTGTGTTGGGTAAGGCTCAAAAAGCGGTAGGAAGGATGAGCGTATTTCTGACACCATACACCAGGTATTGCTTTGGGGCACCGTACGTCTGCAACGAGCTTGCCGGTAAAACGTGTGCAGCAGGCGCGTTCGCACATCCAGCATTTCTCAAGGAACATCACTTTCGCCAACTGAAAAGTATGACCCTTGATTTTAGCATAATAACCGCTGACAAGTGTCCACAGAACCGCTGTTTCTGTCGTGCTCGGAAATCGACCACACGTTCGATAGCGAGGCTCGAAATGAGGCGCTCACCATCTTGCAAGAAGAGAAGAAGGCTTACAACTTCCAAGTCTTTTCCGGGGTCGAACACGGTTTTGCCTTGCGTGGGAACATGGATAACCCTTACGAGCGTAGGTTTCCTGCTGTGCTGTCTTGGGTTGTAACAAGTATCGACATGGCTGACTGGGCTCCAGGCTACGCCAAAGAAGAGAGTTTGAGGAGCATTGCTCAGTGGTTTGATTTTTGGCTGTCGCAGTAGGAAGATACCAGGTCCAAGTGGTGTAAACAATCTCGATCAAATTGTAGCATCAACATTGCTGCAAATTCCCGTTGACACAGGGGTGTCTCCCAATAGTGGTGTCTGGGATCCGCAGGAAGACTTTCATTGATACACCTCCAAGCATATCATGCATGCTGTGGATGAGCATGCTGCCGCATTGTGCGCAGGAGACATTTCAGTCTGCTCACTTGGCTCGCTGTATATTGGGTCTCTCCAGACGTATTATTGAGTTGGCATGTAGCAGCTGTAGTCTACCCACGAAGTCAACAGCAGCAAATTAGGCCACGTAGAGAGGAGATCGTTGAGCATCAAGGAAACTGATTTGCATTCCTTACTCTCAGTAAACCTACGAAATAGCTCGACGTCGGCCTTTGCGAGCAGCATGACATATCTAATATTAATGCTGCCACCCATGAAAACACTCACTTCATTTGCCTTGTCTCGAAGATCCGGCCACCCATTGAAGCGAACGTATCTCTTGATGCTGTTATCTGCAATGGCCTTATTGCAGCGAGACTTCAACTCGGTAGAGGATGTTCAGTTGCGTCTGCCTCCTTTGGTATGATTACCACGGCGGCCTTTGTTGGACGCAGCTGCGGATGTCGAGAACTTTGGCAGAGCCCGTACCCAGCTATCAATGACATCAGCCAAATCCTCAGGAATGTCTCGTGCATGTTTGTGTCTGGCATGCGGAAGTATTATCTTGTCACTCTTGTCATTCAGTCTCTTTGCAATATCAAAGATCTCTTCGAAATCCCGCGTGGCCATTGGGACATCGTGCTCACCACGCATGACCAGAACAGGAGGATGCTTCTTCTTGTCGGGGACGATGTACTTGAAGGATTGGCTTTGGGCTTGGACTGCTCCGAACGCGTCGACGCCCATTTTGGCGACATGCTTCTGCATCGCGGTTGATGGTGTCTCAAGCTCCCATCCAGCTGCTTCATCAGGAGGATGAATGCTCGCACCTGAACACAATGATACCTGCCATCTTCTGGGGAGCGTCAGACGTAAAGTCGAGAGCAACCTGGGCACCTAGTCCAATGCCGACAGGGACAACCTTGCTCGGTGATGTAGGTTTGTACTTGTAAACCACACGAAGTCGGCGAGTCTTTGTTCGTAGGTCATGCCTTGCTGCCGCAAATGTGAATTCTCTTCCAATGTGACAGCCGTGGGCTGGCAGATCCAGAGCGATCGTATCGTATCCGAAGGACTTGAGGCGATGAGCAACCTCTTGCCACGTCGCCCAACCGGAAGAGCCAGCATCGTGAATGAGAATGATGTCTTAGCCGGCAGGAGGGTCGATGGCAGTCTTCGGATCTCTCTGAGGTCTTTTCAGTACACATCTTTAATCCTTACTTTTTCAGTTGACGGTAGGTAGGAATCTCCTTTTGCTTCTGGCCACTCACTTGCCCATTTGTTTCAAGATTTCCACCTGAAGTCGACGACGGTAGCACGGCAGAGAGATGGTTGGGATGTGTTGTTCCGCCTTCGGTCGGGTTAGAGAGTGGTAGGTCATTGGCGGGCGTCGCAAGATCCGGCTCCATCTTCATGGATTCGTAGGAGTCATCAAGGAATGGAACCTCAGAGTCAAGGTCATCGTCAAGGTCCGGTTCGGTTTTGATGTAGCGGTCCCGGGGTTTTGCCTCCTAAGCGTCACGACGGGCGCCATTTCGGTCTGCTTTGCATCGTTAGTGGTGTGCTACTGAGAACAACGTGTGCTCACAGACTGTTGCTATCTCGTCCGGAGATGAGGTTGGCCAGACCGGCGGAGAGAGGTCGGTGTGAGCTTTGCTGAAACGACTCCATTGTGGATCAAAGCAATTTGAAGAGGGAGACGAAAGAAGAGAGGAAGCGAACAACAGCAAGAGGTGGAGCAAATGAATCAAATGGAAGAAGAGAAGCTGCGAGGGTTCGAGTGTTCATTCGGTGCAGGATTCTGTGTCGTCACACCAGCAGGCCGAGTAGGCGATTTCCACTTTCCGAGCTTCGTCAAATGAAGGTAGTGGCAGTCGCCTGCATCGAATGTACGTGCAGAAATCGTCTTGTGCTGCAGGCGCAGTCTGTTCCAAAAACTCGCTTGCGGCTTTGAGTGTCACGCCCATTCTGATTGGCGGAAGACGATGGCGCAGGTACTCCTCGTCCTGGCTACAACTCTGGTGAACTTTCTCGTGCTCGTTCATCCTCCCGCAGACTCTGCACAAGTGAACGTAGGTGGAACTGGAGACAACTCCCTAAATCTGGATTGTTTTCCTGCCAAAGCCATACTGATTCTCTTTCACAGACGCGGAACGCCAAACGCAACCCACTCCACTGAGCCTCCCACCTAATCAACCAGTCCCATTGCGTCCTTTACTCCGTAAGTCGACAGCCTGCTACCGTGTATGCTTGACTCCATCGTCGAAGACGAGTCGGACTGTAATGACATTGGCTCATTCACCTTTGTGCGCCGAAAATCAACTCACGCGTTGCTTGGCTATCTTGTCGACCACAAGGACATATCGGTCCTGTCTGGGATCCTGAATCAAAATGCGAAAGAAACGATAGCGTTTTATCGATGGGACACAAAATGAGCAAGTCGATACGCACGAATGGTTGCCAGCTTTGATTAAACACTTCGCGGGTTTCGGTTATGCCAGGACATGGTACCCTCTGCATCCGAACCACGATGATTCATGGTCATCAAACATCTTTGGCACTGCAAATAGTCGGCCAAGCAGTGCGTATGTTTCAAATGAGCATGCAGGACACAGATCCGGACATTACTCTTTTGTGTGAAATACTCACGGTCAAGGCAAGCAGTACTGCTCCGAGAGAGAATATCCATTGGAGTCACCGCAAACACCAAAGGAGCCAGATGACAGGACACATATTGCCCAAAAGCAAGCAAGTCTTGTCACACCTGGTGCGCACAAATTGGCCAGCGCGGTGAAAGCAGGTGAAAGCTTCGACTTACACTTACACCCACGACTGCAGGCCTTCAGATACTGGGGCCTGGCACTAAGGTCTCTTTCACCCAACTCGTATGCAAGGGTCACCCACTGGCACTGTCTCCGACTCTGCAATTGGGTTGCCAGGATTGAACGAGGGAGCTGGAGTATCGATAAAAAGCCTCGATACGACCGGTACTGACACCAACCGCCCTCAAAACCCGAACAACATGAATGCTTTTCTTGCTTTCACGATTCAGACTCGCTACGTCAGATATGTGTGCCGTCAACGTCATGAGCGATGTCTTTCTCCAAATCACTTGGTGCCCGTGCTTATGCCTGTGCCTGTACTTATCTCAAGGAAGCTCGGAGATGAGATGATTGCACGTACATGCTTGAATGCATGAAGCATGTGTGGAAGCTGCATCGTCCGTGTGGTCTACCAGCGACAACTGTTCCGTGCCCGCGCTACCGAAGATCGGGGTACGAACACCAATGATGCTTGAAATCTCATTCCTTGTCGACGAACCCCTACTCAGGCTTCAGGTCGGACTTCCTCAACATGCGCCCCCTCGTTTTTTTTGCTGCTGGGAAGATACGCCTCTACTTCTCGAAAGAATGTCCCTTCCGCATCTACTTTCTTGAAATGGCGAGGTTTGACTGCCATGGCGTACTTTCGTCGATCTTATCTAAAGCGATACCCCAGTGAGATTTCGTTAATGACGATGACAAGGCACAAGTGAATGCACCTGGTGCTTACCCTCGAATCGGCATACAAGAACCAACCGCCAATAGCAGCGGCCAAACCGGTTGCTAGGAAGCTGAAGCCGACCTTGCAACCCAGATGACCAGCGTCCGGGTTGACCATCTATGGAAGGATTGATCGAGCTACGAACCGAATATTTGGCTTCTGCTTTTCGGGATAAAAATGGTCGAGGTTTTTCATGATGGCGGTCAAAATGGCCACAACGTCATGTTCGCTGGCACAGGATTGAATGATGGGAAAGGCCCGCCTCCCTTCTGCTGCATGTCAAACAAGATGATTGATGTCCGACCCTACATTGGCTGACCATTAAGGCGAACAACATCATGCAATAGATATGCAAGGCATTTGGTGGGCAGACATCTGGTCCTTTGTCACAAGCCTTGCTGTTCAACGTAGAATATTTTGTATGCTTCCACCTTGGCTGGTTTTTCCATGATATATTGAGCGAATTGTAGCTTTTTGCAATTCACCCTCTGCCACGTAGACCCGATACGTCGCAGGTCGAGCACCAGTGCCACCACTCGGTCTTTGTGCTTTGATTCATAAGTGGTCGGAGGCTGCGATTCTTTCTTGGGTCCGCAGTACATAACTAAAGAAACACGCCCAGCTGTATTGATTGACGTATGGATGGTATGTACCCCGTGTCGTACATCGACGGAATCCTGATACGGGTCGTCCCTCTTGTACCGCCCTCGCATCTCGAGACCGATGCTCGTCATTATTGGAGGAATCCAAGGAGTCGGGTCATCAGGGAATACAATCTGAATAATGTCGTCGCTATCTACGAAAGCAGTTGGCCATGTCGCAAGTAAGCCTGACTTGTCCAAGGGCGCTTTCCATGCGTAGATAGAATCGTCGTCACTCTTCTTGAGAATCTCCAGTTGTAGACGCATGAAAGCCCTGCCGCCACATTAGTCTTGAGGGCAGAGTCATACAATAAGGTTTAAGCGATCAAAGGTGGGCGGATAATGATCTGAAAGCGATACTAATACACATACACCCGCAAGGGTATATATGCAGGCTAGAAAGGGGAGAATTCTAGGAAGAGACAACCTACTTTCGGCCCTCGCCGTAAATGAGAGGCATGTGTACTGTGGGTGTAGCATATCAGCAGCCACTTCGAGAAGGTTTTCAAGACTTACCATCGAACAGTCCGAGCATACAATATGCCATATCCTCGATGCGAGTCGTCTGACGGCGAGAAACCCAGCTCATCCGCATTGCTATACTGCAAAGTTTGTTATCCGAAGGTGAAACAGTGCCATCGAGGAAGACCAGGGGAATTTTGGTGATCTTGGACAGCTCCTCCCCTATATCAGACTTTTCGGCGATGACCTCCCAGAGATTGTTACAGAACAATTCAATTTTCGGAGCAAGTAGTTCTTGAAGAGTCCATCCACGTCCGAACCATCGAGCACTCCGGAATTGCTCTCTGATAGCCTCGTCGGCGTGTAGGTCATCGACTGCAGTATCCCTTTGTGGCATTGCCGAGACATCGACGAGATACACGTAGCACTCTGCCGCATCCCGGTACCAAGCCCACATCGAATTGATGGCTTCCGAAATTTCTGCACTGCTACTTTGGTCAATGCAGCAGGTGTCAACCCAGACCCAACCAAAACCCCTGCTGTTCGCTAGTTTGCAGCAATTTTGAATCTTTCTGATCCCTGCGCTGTCGGCTCGAGGAGTTTTCAGCAATGCGTGGACGACTCCTGCTGACGTCGCAGGCAGATTACTAGTGAGGAACAAATAGTCTAGATACGAGACTTCTTCGTCTCCCCAAGTATGGGACAAGATTGCATACTGTGGACGCTGAGTATCCCAGAACGTCTCGAACTCGCCGGTATTGGTGTTGATGAGTCGCATATCGTGCTTGCAACTACCACTGAGGACGAGAAGAGTCATGAGTACTCAGCTGGATCATCGAGTGAGGGGTCCATCAGCTCTATCACGTGGTCTATCGATTATCTAATAGCTGTGGTAAGCCTCTCCTGCAGCTAAGTGGACGTTTAACGGACAGAGTACTCCGTACTAGAATTTTATATCACGTGAAAGCTCGAATTATGGCTGGAGCAGAGGTACATGATGGAGGAGAAGGCCACTCCGGGATATGCTAACGGAAAAAGTCTTCCAACCTGAATGCCTTCGATTTCGGGGCCATCCCGGTAAAGGTCGAGGGGAATAGTAGTATCTCATGCACTGACATACAACTAGCAAACTACTTTCAAGTGGGTTACACAGTGCCAAAATCCCTAAGTGAGGCTATGGTCGCCAACCTCCCGGTAGCCCTAAGCACGGATTGCCGATTCTCCCCTGCTCCGTGGACTGATTCGCACGTTCAAATTCTGAGGCTGGACGAAGCTGACGTAGTCGCACTTGAGCTCAGCGCTTGGATCGGCGAGCTTGAAATCATACTTGTGAAGGATGTATGGTACCACCTTTGAAATTTCCATTAAACTGATGTTCTTGCCCAAGCAAGTTCCGGCACCGTGGCCGAACTATAGCGGAAATAAATACATGTAAGCTTTTGACAGTAAAAGTATGGTCATATGGATAGATGTCGAGTATAGAGGTACTCACAGGGATCCAGTATCTCTTCATCAGCGAGACTTGTTCTTTCTCAGTAAGCCACCTCTCTGGTCGGAACTGGTCTGCATCATCACCAAAGACTTGTTTATTGTAATGTGCCACCCAGCAATTAACCGCTACGCTAGCCTAGATTCTCAATAAGTAGGATTCAGTTAGGATCTTTCGTCGAGGGTGTATCCTACGCCTTCTGGGAAGAACTTTCCCGCAATCATTGCCCCTCCCTTGGGCACGACTCTGACAAGCGGAAATGCTGCCGCAGGATGCATCCGTAGGCCCTCTTGAATAGCGGCCTGAAGATAAGGCATGTCCTGTGTTTCTGAGAATGTAGGAGGGTCGGAAAGCTGGCCTTGCGGGATTCTTTCGTCGATTTCTGCTCGCAGCTAGAATTAGATTAATTAGTTATAGCCTATACTTAACTATGCGGGCAGGAATACTCACCTTCTCAAGAGGTCCCGGATTGGTGATTAGATACCACATAAGACCGGAGAGACTAATACTTGTTGTGTCGCTTCCGGCACCTATGTTTTGAAAACATGTGGAGAAGACTTTCTCCATGGGGAAACTGATCGGATCTTCTTGGTGAATCTTTAACACCTTGGTCATAAAGTCGTCGACGTGCGAGTCTAGGCCTTCAGTTTCGATCGCCTTCTTGCGTTCTTGTATCTTCTCATTAGCAAACTTCATTGTCTTTGTTATTGGATTTGTCCCAAGGTATCTCATTATTCTGAAGAGAAAGCTGTGCCACTCTGGGTAAACACCGACGGTTGCGACATATTTAAGACCCGAGTGTAGAGCGGCAATCAAATTCAGGGGATCTTTGCCATTGTCCAGGAAGCCAAAGCGCCTTCCAAACTGTACACAAGGTTAGTGCTATTATTGCTTGGGATGAACTTCTCTTCGTACCGAGATATAGCCAATTACGTCAAAAGCATAACATTGAAGCCACCACTGTAGGTTAATAATATTCTCGGAGCTTTGAGAGTCTGATCAGCCACGAGTGTTCTCCACACACGCTCGAGTACCTACCGCAATATCTCCGCAAACCTGGCATCCAGCTCCCGTATACACTCATTCACGGCCGATTCCATTTTCAAAAGTGAAGTAACAGAATACAATGGAGCTATCTGACGTCGATGTGCCGCGTGTGACTTAGGATCCATGTCTGTGAAGACGTCTCGAATCTGCAGACTGGGATCACCTGGGACTGTATACCAGGGGCCTTTAGTGAATGTAGTACCGGTACCGTAGAGAATTTTAATGGCCGCAGGATCGTCGATGGAATAATAATTGGGAGCCATACGAATAATGGGACCTTTTGTGCCTTCGTTAGTTTATATTTCGATCCTAGAGTACATAGATACGTAGCCTCTAAGCTATACACTAGGCCTGTACTTACCGTGTTTACGGTGCTGCTTCACAATCACTCTATGCCAATCGCCCCTGCGAACTTGAATAAGGTACCAGAGTCGAGAAACACGAGCAAGTAGCGGTCCTGGCACTGAGCTTGGAGATTGATATATTAGTCGCCATAAGTAACGAGCTAGGAAGAAGAGGATAAACGACGTTATCAGTGCTGAAGCCAGATACCGCAGAGTTTGGGGGCCCGACGACATAGTTAGCTTCGTGAACGTCATCCTGATTGCACATGAAGTGAGGAAGTAAGTATAAGAAGAGCCGACACCAATAAGCTCTACGGCCGTAGATATATAACTTCAGATTATTCGTTGTCTACAAAATAGAGAAGGGTTGAACTGCCGTCAAAATATAGACCTATATTGGTTATGTGAATCGTGAGACGTTACCCCAGTCTGCTGCGGAGTTGTGTGGGAAAAATCTCACGAGCGGGGGAGAATTGAAAGGAGACCAAGCGATTCCCACCCTCTTCGATCTCTTCGACCTCTTCGACCACATTTCTCAGGCTCCGAACTTGTGTCTGGCGCCGAGACAGAGAGTAAGTGAAGGACTGTTGCTTTAGGACCCCAGAAAGCTCCCCGCACGGTGTACCCCCAACGCGCGGTGGCTTGCTTCGGGTGGGCTGCTCGATCTCACTAAGTTTATCGTACGCGAGCTCTTTTAACGTCTTCCTCGGATGATGTGGGCCGTCCTCTCTTGTGAGCTTGATGAGATTTTGGTATATTCCGTTTTCTTGCTTGTTGTCATCTCCTCCTTGTCTCCATAGCAATCCCTTGCGAAAAAGGGAAAAAAAGAAAGAAATTCTATGTATCCTGAATGGTCAGCCCCCAGGGGCCCGGCTCCAGAAGTCATCGAACCACTGCAGCTATACGAAGGTGTGCACCAAAAAGACTTACCGCGCTAAATGTAGCGTGCCTTGGCTGCTCGGGATTTGTCGCGTCAGGCCAGATTTGTAAGGATACCCTGGCGACGGCGAGAGATATTGCGTGTGGCCAATCTGTATGCGCGATAGAGATGCATTGCACTTACCGACGTTGTAGAAAACCACTGCAGGTTGAGCTAGGCGAGCGCGGTTCGAGGTATGAATTTTCAGTTGGGCTTCGGAGCTGTCATCTTGTGAAGGTCATCTTCCTATTTCACCTTAATCCTCCGTTTCCTGCATCTCGTAGTAGGGACGATACGCATTTCTCTTGGTCGCACATTTCGATGTGCGTTGAGATGTAATAGAGCTGGACAAGTAGTGATGCGACAAAAAATGCTACTGACCAGGGCCCAGACGTGCGCCGAGATCTAAGTGGTGGGGAAGAACCTTAGTAGCGCTACATGCATACCTGGCATAGGATGATGAATCAACAAGGACAGACTTCAAGCGCCCCCCATGACATGTAGAGATACGCTACGGGGGACCTCCTCGTTGGCAAGAGCAACGAACATGAAAGGCAGGTTTTGTAAGGCAGCCTATTTATGAATACTCTGTGGTAGTCAGTGCGACACCCAAACAGCTGTCCTAACATAGAGTTCCGATTCCCTTGTAAAAGCCCGGAGGCGGTGACTATTGCTTCGATCGCGATGGTGATTTGCCCAACTAATTGACCTTACGCCAACACCTGCGCGATACGCCAGCTCACGCTCCAAGCTTCGATTGCAATGATTGCGACCGGAGCTTCCGCGGCCAAGACGCGCTCCAACAAACGATGGTAAAGGAATCACCCTTAATACAGATAGTGACTCGGACAAGGGGTTCGCAGCTGGACGACTTCTCGAGAAAAGAGCCTGTCTTGATGTCCATGTTCCATGACTCTGTAAAGTACTGCCATGGCTGTGCAAATCAACTGTAGATCGAGGGAAGAAATGTCAAAGTCAAGAAAGAGATCTTTTCTGACCTGACGAGCCCTGCTCCTGGAATGCGCAGACGGTCACGTGTGGCTTGGGTCTCTCGCGAGGCTGATCGGAGGCATGGTTGGCTTGGACGCTGTAACGTCTTCGCGGCCCCAGCTAGGCGCCAAGCCTGTTTCCAAAAAAAAAAAAGTGGCACTGTCTGATAGGAGGACCGATCCGATGCTCGAAGCACTCCGAACCCTCCTCAGCATCTGCCGCGAAAACTATACCACCACGAAAAAATGTTTCTACCACAAGCTGGATATGTATGCATCTTCGAGGCAAATGTGTAAGGCTTTACATCATGGAATGACCCTTTCCACTGGACCCCTATACCAAGCGCGACCGGCATAAAGACATTTTATAGCAATCCCTTCGCTACTCTGCAAATTTATCGCTTTACTCGAGTCTTACAGTACTACGTATCATCTCGTCGTATATCAACCAGTGGATAATGTCAATTTAAGCTAATTGAAACAGCCTTCGGGATGTGAACAGCTCCGTGGCCTTAAACCAAGAAAAGACCTATACCTCAAAATCGACACCTAGCATCCGAAAGGCTCGTCCCTCGTTGCGACCCGAACCTCCGCAAAGTTTCTAGGTAGGCGCGAGATCGAAACTAGCTGGAGAGGTTTGGCTTCACTGGGAGGCTTATCGGGCGACATTGGCAGCTTCGGTTATTCCTCGATGGCTGTGGCATCGGGCGGTGTCACGAAAAGTTTTGTGGATGGCGGGACGGGAGCCAGCAATTCGATAGGCACAGGCAGTATATGGTCCTAAACTATTGGAAGACAACTTTGGACTGTCTAGTGTGAATCCAGTCGAGGAAAGGCTCTGCATTCGCACGCAAGCGGAGATGTGTATAGTTGCTCCAGAAAAGCCTTGAAGACGACGCCGTCAATGGTGCCCTGGTAGATGAGGGCACACAAAATTCCGTCAGAGGTGAAGGCCGGCAATATATGATATCGTTGGCCTCGCTGAAACCGGGCGATCTGGACAGGTGTCACTCCCGGGGAGACTAGCCTGTCCAACAAAAGCCCGCTGTGTTATCGCAGCGAGTCTCGTCAGCCTACCAAGCCGTGATCCTTGGCAAATGAGGATATATCGTGGAGATACATATCACGCAGATCTGGACATTTTTCCATCGCTATTCGACGGGCCACCTTTTTGGACCAACCTGCCTTCCTCAGAGTCCGGCGTATGGTAGAGGTGTAGAGGATTTCGCCAAAGTTATCGAACAGAAAGTTGGCCATCTCATCCCGCTGCAGACAGGGCTTCTTCAGATGGCCTTCTATAACCAGTAGTCGGCGTCACTTTCAGATACTATTAAACATTGAAATATTGGGTTGATGTAGCTGTCCATGTTGATGTTTATGCAATCTCTCTCGAGATAATATAGGTAAAAGAGATTGTGCTACTGTTAGGTACATCGCAGAAAGTCTCGCAAGTGAGGTGATTGGGTATGACCTTGCTTCTCATCACATAGGCCTCGACACCTACTCTGCTTCTTGGGCGGCTAGTCAGCAAACACAATTGGCCAAAAAACAGGAGAACCGTCACTGTCGGGAGACGGAATCGCTCCCTCTCAGAGGAGACCCTGGCCCACGAGCTCAATTTTAGTGTTGATGCCTATTTTCGAAAGTTGGATGGAGACGAGGTGTTAATGGTCGCGTTGTGGCTCTTCTACTCGCAGCACTGGCAACAGAACACCACGATTACCGCGTCTCTTAAGAAATGAATTAGCTACGGAAGTTATTCTGCGTATCATGCTTTTGTTTGGAAGGGAAACTTGATGTTGGCGTCGTTATGCTAGAAGTTCTAGTTCTAGGCGGCACTTCGGGCATCGGCTTTGCAGTTGCGGAGGCGGCTCTCGAGCATGGTGCTACGGTCATAATCTCGGCTCGCGACAGGACAAGATAGACCAAAAGACAAAAGGAGCTTGAGAAATCATACCCATACGCGGAAGGTCGAGTCTCGGGCAAGAGTTGCGGCTTATCGAATCCGCAAGAACAAGACAAGCAGGTCGTCGAGTTGCTGGATTTCGCGACCGAGAAGAAAGCAAAGAAGCTCGACCACATTGTCAACACCACGGGTGACAAACTGTACAATCCCCTATTTTCCGACCTCACCATCGACAATATTTACGAGGCAGAAAAGGTTCGTGTCATGGCACCTCTGATGCTTGTCAAACATGCACCAACCTACCTCAACAATGGGCCTTCCTCCATCACCAGCGGCTCCGGCACGTATAAGAGAAACCGGGTGGACACTAATGCCGGTGATTGGGGGTATGCTTGATGCGCTTGTCCGAACTCTCGCTGTCAACTTTGCTCCTATACGCGTCAATGGTGTGGTCCCTGGTCCTGTAATGACAGAGTTATGGGGCGGAGGCCAGAAGCTCCCGGAAGCGAAAGCGAAAGCGATCGCACAAGATTATAGTGGGAAATTGTTGACTGGGGCCATTGGCACCCCCGAGAACCTCGCCGAGGCTTATATCTATCTGATGAAGGATCGATACATCACGGGACAGATGACTCTAAGTGATGGTGGGAGTTTGTTAAAGTAAGGGGTTTCTACTTGGTGAGAAGGAAGCGGTGCACTACAATGATATGTGGAAGACATAGATAGCATTCATGGTGTTTAGACCTGTTGTTATGTGATGTGGCATGAGTGGGCTCTGAAATTATGATACTGATGATGAACTCGCATCCCAGCCCACCCCAATGGATGGTCTGGTAGTTTTCGAGCTTACAATAGGTTAGATTTGAAGGACGAACCCAAGATACATGGTACAACGGGAGCATTTATTGAACCAACAATATTGAAGAATGTACCTCCATCTGCTGGCGTATAAAGAAGAGATATTCGGTCCGGTCGTTCTTGTCAACACGTTCGAGGACGAGGAAGAGGTCATGTCAGAGGCAAACTGTACCAATTATGGGTTGTTCTGTAAGTTTCCTCCTGCCGGCCCCATTTTTGATTCATCTCCCTATGCACTCGTCTGACATTTTGTAGCATCGGTGTACACGAGAGACTTTGAACAAGCAGTCAGGGTGGCCAAGACACTGGAGGCCGGCGCCGTCGGAATCAACTGCTCGGTACCCATACGGACTGTGAACATACCGGTTGGTGGATGGAAACAATCGGGATTGGGAAGAGAATAGTCTCTCCACGGACTGAACATATACACGGAGCTGAAAACAATTTGCATGAGGTTCGCCGATGACCCGACATCGTTAGCATTCTGATGGCGCTCAGGAGACGTGCAAATGGGGCAGAAAGTTGAAGGACAGTCTCAGTAGTAATACTGGTCGCTCATACTTTTCATATTTAGGTTGAAGATAGAGTTGTAGCTCAAGGTAATATGGTACCTCGGTCAGACTTATTTCGGATGGAGACCCGCCCCCGCCCCCTCCCCCGCCGCGTTATATCCACTGTTGATCTCGGTCCTAGGCAGTAACATTGTAGATGGGGCAGATACAATCCATCTCGCGTGTTGCTCAGTATATCTCAGACCATAACTCACCATGATATATATTGAAGCAACTCATCCTAGATTGCTGCGCTATTTGAGACAGAAAACCCTTGTCCGTGTCTGTTCATCCTGAATTTAAACCTATTATCCTCTCTAGAAGAGCACCAACTCAAGATGGCGCAACTATCAGTAGAAACACAGGGAATCTACTGGGGTATACCTACTTACCCCTCGACTGTGAAAGGTTTGAAGGCACTGGTTTTCGGTGCTAACGGCATCTCTGGTAACTACATGGTGCGAGCTCTCTCTCGCTCTCCAGAGAGATGGAGCCAAGTCGTGGCGTTGTCTCGACGTCCTCCATCTGCAAGTCAACGTTCTTCCGAGAACGTTAGGCACGTCCAAGCAGATCTTCTACAAGAGCCAAAGGACCTCGCTCAGATATTGAAAAATGAACATATTCAAGCGTCAGTGGTCAATCTTCAAAAGAAGGCGGATGGATCTGCATCTAACAGGGAGCAGCGACGTTGTGTTCTTTTTCGCATATATGCAACCGACCCCAAAAGAAGGGGCCTCGTTATGGTCCAACGCCGAAGAACTTTGCAAAGTCAATGGTCAGTATATACGGTTCACAGAATGGATAATGAGACATCATCGCTTCGCCGTGCTAATTCGTTACAGGTCAACTACTTCAAAATTGTTTCCAGGCTCTTGACTTGGCATCTATTCGACCAAAACGATTCCTGCTTCAAACTGGTGCAAAATACTACGGTGGTGGCCTTGCTCTGCCTGCAATAGAGTCTGATCCACGAGTTCCAGAACCTAATTTCTACTATGTCCAAGAAGATCTTTTGTCTGAATACTCTCGCAGAACTGGGGTCGAATGGAATGTCGTACGACCTGCATTCATTATAGGTGCAGTGGAAGACGCCGCTATGAACTCGGTCTACCCATTAGCGGTGTACGCAGCCGTGCAAAAACACAAAGGAGAAAAACTTATTTGGCCTGGTGACGTGGCCGCCTGGGAGAGGGAAGTGATCCAGTCGAGTGCATGGCTCAATAGTTACTTGTCCGAATTCTTGACTCTGCACGAAGATGCTAAAAACCAGGCGTTTAACGCTGCAGATGCTTGTTATTTCACCTACGGCAGGCTATGGTTGGAGCTGGCAGGTTGGTATGGCATCGATTATACGTTACCAGAAGTTGGCACCGAAGGATTTCAAGAGGTTCCGATGGGATTTAAGAAAAACTTGAGGTAACTTACTGACAACCCCCAAAGGTCTGGTGCACTGACAAGAGACAGCATTGCTCCGATGCCAATCCTCAGATTCAAATTCAGCTTTGTTCAGTGGGCTGAGAGACCTGAGAACAAAACAGCCTGGAAAGAACTCATGGAGATACACGGCTTGAGAGGCAACCCGTTTGGAGAGAGCCTGCAACGAATTTTCGAATTTTTGGACTTTGCTGTCTTGCCTCCATTCTCTCTTACGTTGAGTGTGACAAAAGCAAGAAAGCTTGGTTGGAATGGATATGTTGATCCGATCTTATCTCATCGGGAGGTCATTGAGGAATTTGCCGCCATGAAAATGATCCCACCATTAAATTAGGCAGAAGAATGTTATCGTGAAGTGCAAGTGCCTACGCATATTACACAATTCTAAATCCAGCGAGTCATGAATGTGCTTAGGCATGCTTAAGAAGTCGTTGGCACGAATATTCTGGAATTAGCATTCTCTCAGGGCGTTAGGAGGAGAATCCTAGTGCGAAAACTGCATCTGCACCTCGGATGGCGCTAAACATGGCAAACTACAGGATTGGTGATACCCATGATCCAACCTCGGGACGCTGCCATCACTAGAGTATCGGTTGTAACTGCTTTTACGAGGGTTCTTTGAAGAATGCGGAAGGATGGCAAGCTGCCTGTCCCATTAATGACCGTCGTCTAACAGGTTTGACTGCCAATATTGGAGTGATTCAGAGGAGTGTAATGCCTCGATAGGTATGCGCTAGACATCATATTGCCTGTACCAGCCTCCGTTAGAGACAGGGACAGGCTCTCCGCACTCCCCATTAACGAGAAAGCACGTTGTGGCTGTGAGATCCTATGAGGAAGCAATGGCGCCGGATGTGTGTTGCTCGAATTGTCGCTCGCATCAACGCATGACCCGAGATTGCTTAATGGCACCGCAATACCTTCAGAGCGTCAATGATGAAACTGTCCTTTTCCCCGGAAATGTGCTCTCATTTACAGGTCGAGGTTCTGTCAAATCCCCTGAGATATTGTTTGAGGTCATTCATACATGGCTGGTCGAATTGAATGGGAGCATTGTTGTTGCTGAATTCCGAATTTTTGTCCACTTTGCTGGGTTTCTTGCTTTCCAACATGATCTGTCCGAGTAGCCAGAATTGCAAGGCCTCTTTCATGAAGCCGGTCTGTCTCCATCTTTCCATTCGCACAGCCTCATTTTCCATGGCTTGAGCAGGGGTTCCAAAAGCTTCTCTAAATCTCAATAATTTGCGTAGCGTCCATATCCTCCTCCAATTCCGGGAGAAGTTTGCTATAGATACTGTGTGATCGAATGGCAGAATAAAATTTCTGATGTAGAAGACCGTCGAGTGGAATGCTGCCTCCATAGTTAGCGGTGCTCACAAAGACATGTCATTGGAGTTCTAGCAACCATACCACATGTGAGAATATATAGATTTAAATCGCCGAATTGTGCGAACATTTGCTGTGTTTGGAAGTCCAGGTCTGTTCCGCTCAGAATTTCGAATGCGCCGGCAATGGACATGCGCCGTCCTTTCCACAATGGGTGTGACATCCAGGCACGAAGATGCTGGAGACATTCGGACTCGGTGGTGGCCTGAAAACAGGCTTCAGGGCAGGCGACGGCCGTCTGCATTTCCGAGACCATGACCCTAGGAATTGTATTGTAGAGGATAACAAAGCTGCTGTCAAGAACAATCATATACACAAGAGTTCTAAAGTCAATACTTAGCCCCCGTCGTCGGTCTGGACGATGACAGCAGGTTTCATACCGAATGAGCTCTTCCTTCAAGATAAACTCCTCCCACCTGAACATGTCTATTGTGACATGTTCGAGATTTTCGTGTCGACCATTCTTGAAACCCAGTTCACGCGCCATCTCACGATATATTAGTGCAGAATAACTTATGGATCCGGAGAACTTACAGCAACAACTTCATTGAATCGGGAACGTCTTGCTCTTCGCCTTGCCATGGTGTTTCCCTCAAATGTCTGATATATGCACATAGCGTGTCCAGCTTGCAGTGCTCGCAGGCGCCTTTCCATGCACGCCGCATTTAAGGCGGAGAAAACAGTGGCACTGCCAAAGTATTCGTCTGCGAACACCATGGCTTCGACAGAGTCGGCCCAATAACGGGCACGTCCCCTCGTAGTGGCATCTGAAGAATAACTGGCACCAAGCAGTACCATGGCAGCGACGAGAGCAGCCGAGGCAGTCGGTATGCGAAATTTTGTTCTATGTATGACCGGCCAGTGGATATGCCATGTGCTCCAGTATTCTTCCGTGAATTTCCTTAGGCTGTTCGGCCCAAACAAAGCAAAGCAATCATTTTGGAGCCAAGAACTCCATTCGCGTGGGTATGGAGACTGCGATAAGCTCTGCTGAGATATTCCATCCCTTAGCCTCGTTATGATCTCGTTGCTGACCCACAAGCAATCGTCAGGCTCTGGGGAAGGTGATGGCTCGCACGGAAGAATCCAGGGCTCGCCAGACTCCATCGAGGTTTCGGTGGGCTGTGGCATTGCGAATTGGGGACTCTCGCAATTCAGGTCATATGTTTGATAGGCGACTGGAGGAGCCTCATCGCCACAAGCAGAGCTCCGAGGTGAGACGGACACGCCCGTGGCACCGCTAAAGTCCATCAAAGTGACGGAGCTGGGGAGACCCCAGGTGGACGTTCGACTTTCCTGTGAGTGATAAAGGCTCGTTTCACGAGACGAAAATGACCCAGGCAGCGTGAAATCTGGATCAAAGATTCCTGTGATGTCAAAGGTTGATATAATCCGGATGAAGATGGCAAGTGACCGAGATGCACCACAGCGAATAGATTCCTGATAGGAGTCGGTTTCCATTTGGCAGATTAAATGGTCCAAGGATGGCGGAGGAGAGAGATTAGCGACGTTAGGGAGAGATTCCTCGAGCTCCTGCGGGCGTTCCTGGCCAGAGACCAGGCCAGGGCTTTTGCGCAACACGTGCTTAGACAAAGCGGTGTCATTATTGGACAGTGTACAAACATCAACGTGACGGCGAAGGATGTCTCTAATGACCGGCAGGCATATCAGTCCTGTGTTCTCATGATGATGACGTCGAATGTCGAGCAGCGCGGAGTGGCCATTACCTTCGATTAAAACTTTTGCTACATCCTTCGCACACAAACTGACGGCGGTTATAATCTTATACTCGTCAGCCCGCATAACGACGATGACTTCTACGAAGAGGGGCCGGTCGGAGTCGATTGAGTCAAACTTACGGATACTTATGTGACGTCTCAGGTGTTCCTTACGGCTGAAAGTGCTCTTGCAGATTGGACAATGGAGGGGTTCCATTGCTGGTGCTTTGCTCAGCCGTTGACAAAACTATTCAAACCAAGATTATTCACTTGTTGTAGGGAATTCGATTATCGCTTCTTGGACGCTAGTATTGACCGAAATCAGTGAGAGTTAACATAAGAGCAGGAAAGCAGAATGCGGAGGAGAATTTCGGACGCGAAAATGGGAAAGATCTAGGCGTCCCAAGTCTTTTGCGCCACTTACTTCCATCCCCTTCATTTAAGTGGTTGATGCCTTGGAGGGGTACAATGTCAACTTAGGGTCAAGTCGGCCGGAGGGAGATTCTGACGAGCTGCTGACGCAGAAACGGCGACCTAGGCTGACAGCAGGACATCAAACCTAACTTGTCCTGATATGATTGGCAACTTTTCCATCTCCATGGGTACTAGGTCTCCACTAGCTGCAATTCTACGCTGCAAGAGCAATGACACCTCCAGAACTCCTCGGCTTCTCGAGGCTTTAACGCCTACCCCCACCCCCGCCCCCGCCCTTCATGCCCCAGAGATTTAGGATTGTAACCGAGATTCCGTATATCTAAATCATGATCTACTACTCTTGGAGCCGTCATAGACCATATCCTCCTTACTCAGCATCCAAAGGAAACACCGGCGGCGTATCATCACCCTGAATCCCACTCCGCTTCTTCAAGTTCGCCACAGCAGATGGCGTTTTCCAGCCGCCCTCCTCAACCGGCACTGGCAGCCATAGCCTCATCAAGTGCCTTCTTGGCCTCGGTCAAGCTATCAAGGACGAGCCTGCTATGTGCAGCTTCCGCACACTGTTGCTGTCTACGGTCTGGGGTGACGTAACAGCTGTTCATTTTCGTGTTGATGTTCGAAACCGGCACAGCTGTTGAGCAGGCAGCCGGGAACCAAGTCGACAATGTGCATCACCCACACGACCTGTCTCGGATGCACGAGCAACGACTTCAGCTGTACTCTCCCGTGGTCGTCCGGGCTAAGGTGCGACAGGCGGAAAATCGAGCAGCACAAGACGGGGAACGTGTGGATCTTTGAACGTAGACGTAAAGTGTCCGAATACCATGACCGCCCACGGTATGACGACGAGTAACATCGCAACAGCATACAAGAACGTGATTTTCAGTGTCATCAGGGGCCCGACTCGCAGCTACTTACGACAGGGGTCTTCAATGAAAACGAGTACACTGGCGAGAGCGTGCGCGTACAGCTGTTCGCGAAGAGGTGGATGTGCATCGACAACCTTATGTACGGGGCGGGGTCAACGACATAGACTAGCATGACACTGAGTACATATGCAAGCAAATAGCTTTGAGGTGCTACTAGATAATGGTTTACAAAAGCACAACCAGCAGTATGTGTTGTACGTGTAGCGGTTTGTATTCCTCATGATCTGACCTTATGAACCCACACGAACATACCATTCTGTGTCTGCTCATGGTGTTGACAATCCCATTCTTGAACCTGTTCTTGTGCATTGCCCTCAGCGACATCGACTTCAGCATCATGGACCGAGACTTCCTCCCGGAGTGTGTGCTCTTCTCAGACGTCATCGTGTCAACATGGCAGGTCACTTCTTCGGGAATCGTGTTGTCTCGGTGCACTGGGAGTCACGATAATGACCACGATCATCGAGCTGCACTCAATCCTGAAGATTGGAGAAGCATGATCGAGATCAACGTGCCGAATATGCAACCCCAGAACATGAAGCGCGTCAAGATATCTATCTGGACCGGGAAGCTTCCAGGCCGGTACACATGCTCTTCAAGGACAACAACCGACGTGCCCTTCTCCCTAGTCATCATTGTGTTGTTTCCGCGGAGTACGTCGCGAGTATGAAGAAGCTCAGTATACTGATCATGGGCGAGTAAGATTCTCTAAACAAGATCAGGGCGGGCTAAGGACGGGCTATTGGCAACGTTAGCCTGCAAACCATAGTAGGCCGCGGGATATATCCGGAAAATCTGAAGTTTGTGCGCCCCGGCACAACTCCAATAGCAGAATGCATGCCCCTATTTAATGGATAGCAATTTGCTCTTTGATTTGAAATATAAATCCAGATTTCTTGGAACTGTCCTTGTATATCCCTTGCAAGACACATCCAGCAAATTATCCAATTGCTGGTCAATCTAAGAACAGGAACCTTGCTTTGAGGAAAACGGTGGTCATAGTACTCGGATTCTATAAGCGCAAGCCTGGGCTTACGCATGAGGAGTTCTCCCGCCACTGGTCCACCGTCCATGGCCCCCTTATTATGTCACTTCCCGATATTGACAAGTACATTGTCCGATATGTGCAGCATCACCTCTCACCCGAAGATACTGGATCGACCGTAACAGCATCTCCGGAGAGTGGAGAAGCTGAAGGTTATGATGGTTTCAGCGAGACATGGTTTGTTGATGAAAAGGCACGAAACCGCCTATTCGAGACCGACGCTGTTAAAGAGACACATAGTGATGAAGAGAAGTTCTTAGACATGAAAGCAACAAGGTGGATTGTGAGAGATTCACAGATATCGTTCTCAGAGGTCGCGGACTGGAATAAAGTCGCCGGGCGATTGAAGGGAAGCCACGTCATTTTAACATGAAAGCTGGGAGATGGGCAGACTCTGTTATCGAAGGACCTCAAATCAGATACAGTACAAAGGAGCTACGAACATTTTCTTAAGCTTCAAGTTGAGCTCAGCATCGGTGGTGCATACATGGCTTCACCCATGGCGGAGATAGCACAGTACACCGATCCTTTCTTCCAGTATTTGAACCGCCTGGACTTGAAACAGTCTTCGCTAGCGTGTGACGAAGAAAAGTACCTTCAATGTTTTTAATACCTCTGGCAACCTCTATCTAGGTTAAGCCCCCTGCCAGTTTCCTTCTTTGTCTACTCCCCTACTCTTTGTTTTCTTGATCTATCAACACTCATCGCCGATGACAGCGGAGTTTGTGCATCTAGACGGAACAAGAGTGGCGGAGAAGATCATCGGAGTAGGAAGAACTGGGATCGTGATTCAGCAGGGGCTGTATGTGCTTAAGATACCCCGACTTTCCAGGAATTCAGAATCGACGGAGTCTTTGTGGTGGACCAAAGTTGAACCTCCAAAGAAGGCGATCACGATATACGGTCTAATCGTATTAGCTTATCAAAGCGTGAGCGGGCTATCTATAAAAGATTAGGCAATTACCCCGAGATCATGCGATATTATAACTTGTTATCGGTTGACCCTTTAATTCAAATGGATCTCAGAGTGAATGGTAATCTTCGACATTACTTGCCTACGTTTAAAATACGACCCGGGAAAAAGACGCAACTATTCTAGCTTATCAACATAGCACAGGCACTGGCGTACATCCATCAGCGACGTATTATAGTCGCCGATATCCGGTGAGATAATCTGTTGCTTAACAATCAGTCAGCCATTAACTTCGCTGATTTCGGAGAATCAACACTGATGCTTCTTGATTGGCATCTCGAAGGCGACGACGAGGATGGTTACTCAATTCTGACCGACATCGGGCAATTTGGTACAGTAACGTTTGAGATTGTAACCGTCAGAGCATAGGGTGTCTCATATTCCCACCCGGCTCGTGGAGGTGCATAACTCTTTGGCGCCCTATAACTCCTCTCTTCTTAACTCGCCGTTCTGTGACCCTACAGCAATGATCCTCCACTGTTCGCCAGGGCCGTCGATGATCCGCAACGGACCCTCCACCCATTTGTCGAACCACTTTTTGCTTAACGCCTTAGCATCTGGACTGAGCTCAGGGGAGCCGCCAAATTCCCAATCTAGATCCCCACCAAAGCGTTTCGGCACGTTCTCAGGACCGAGGTCATGGCGCAAAACCGTTGCACACTCTCGATGACCAAGAACTGCTATTTTTCTTGTGGTTGCAGGTTCGAACCAGAGGGTTATGAATCTCCAGATAGTAGGGAAGAAGTTCGGAGCACCGACGACCTATTTCGGTGTGATCAGCGTTACACAACGTAGTAAGAGTTAAGATTCCTTTATGGAGAGGGGAACATAGAGAAATATCGTACTCACATATATTGTTTTTACGGTCTCTGGATAGTGAGCTGTCGCCATATTGCTAGCAGTACTAAGAAGCTTCCGTAGCCTCCAGAAGGTTGACACCCCCACGTGCGACAAATCGATAATGTTGATCGAGGTATTAATACGTTCGTGCTGTAACTTTCCGCATAATGGCTGCACAAATTGGGTCACGTATTCGGCGGCAAGGAAGATACTTGACAATGTCGGATCCATCTTATGTAATGCAAGGATGTCGTCTGCTTTGACTTGAGACACGACATATACCATGATAGGTACCCCGGTAGCATCTCGGCGGCCAGTCCATTGAGGTTGCTAGATTTATCTGTCTGAGTTGTTGCGTTGCTAAACGGGAGCTCAGCGGTGGTCCGTACCAGTCGTCTAACAGTCTCAAATCTTGTGATGTCGACATCATCATAAGTCTTCTCTAACTGGATATCATGGCGCCACTTTGCTGATGCAGCATATTGCTTGAATGCGGCGTGGACGTCGTGTTTTCGTGCTCGTAAGTAACGCCTATGTCGAAGTCAGGCCCAAGGGACTGAACCGCCACTATGTAGAACCTGGGAAATTGAACACCTCAACTTACAAAAGATTTGACTCCTCAAAGTTGTCATCCGAGGCATCTTCTGGCACCAGTTCGCTCTTTGGCCAGGTTACCGAATTTTTGCGGCATAGTTCTTTGAGTTCTGCAAGTCCTCTTTCCTCGTGCTCGACGACGGATTCAGTGTGGGAAATGGACTTCTGAGAGGTATTGGTCCTCCTCCTGCTTAGAGAGGCAGTTCTGAACATTTCAACTAAATATCAAGGGACGGTTGGGGTTTGGGCTTGACGGTTGGGGTTTGGGCTTTATAAAATTCGTTATGTACGGTGAGATTCCGAAAGGCAATATCAGACTTCCAACCTTGGAGTTGATGGGTCGAATGACGTATTTCTGTCCTCACCACTAGAATGCTTATATGTGCCCACCATCGTGGCGTAAGCGCACCTTTACAAGGTTACGTGTGACGTCGGACCCTGTGGTATTAGCGTCGGGATACTTGCCTAGTCGAGTACACCCCCGCTACTTGCACTCAGTTACGGGTGACTATATATAGCGGCCAGTCTTTCCCTCTTAGATTAGTTAGTTAATCAATCTTTTCCGCGGCCACAACCATAGACCCAGCCCAAATGATTCGAGGATAGGCTCTACCACTTAGAGCTACGCTCGACGTTTGACAGCGGCCGAGGGTTGCATCATCCCCATGAAAATGACTTAGCGTCGCACAGGCGATATAAGAGCCCATGCTCTCCCTGCGAGACCTGACTTCCCTGAAAGAGGCCACGAATGTGTAGAGTCACGAACGGGCCTGACTGCACGGTTTATCAGCCTTGGATGACAAGAAGGCAGACACGAGGTGCAAAACAACGATAGTAAATATCCTTACGAGATTCGTAGCATATCCGAAGAACATCAACCCACCTCGGCAAGCTCCCCGTTTGACGACTCATCAGCACCAGAAAACTACCCCTCCACGCTACGGACGCGATTTGAGAGATTGAGAGGGATATTTAGCCGGGGTGGAATACGTTTCCCGGTCGCCTAGGCCCCTTTCGGGCTAGTGTGCCATTATGTGCGGTTGAAAGGCCAAGACTATAGGAGACTCGCCCGGGAGGAATTTGGATTCCGGGGGCAATCCCTTAGGGGCCCTATCCAAGAGGAAAACCCTATCCAAGAGGACCCTAGAATTATAGTGCACCTCGGTGAGGCGGCCAATCGGGTAGCTAGCATTCTCAGTTTCTAGGTAGTGTACCTAGGTAGTGCACCTTTCGTTTTATTCTCGTCCATCATCGATAATTTCAAAAGTAATTAGTGTACTATACTTAGCTCATTAAGCGCTATCGAATATAGATAATTATATAACTATATAATTTATTGTTATTCTACTCGTATAACTTAGATTAGGGAATAGAAAAATCTCCTTATTTTTCGATCTTTTATTAACTCTAATAGCCTTTATAAAGGCTTAGCTATCTATTAAACTCTTTTATAACCTTATTTAATTAATATTTATTATCGACGTAGTATATTAATTTTATATAATAAAGAAGTTCCTTATATACTAGATATACTAAAGACTTACTTAATATACTAAGTATACTAAAGACTTATTTAATATATTGGGTATACTAAAGATTTATTTAATATATTAAATATACTAAAGACTTTTTTAATAAACTTAGCTAATAGAAAAATTAATTTTATATTATAATATAAAAGACTTCTCGATCGTCTTTCTTTTTCGATATCTTTTCTTTTCTTTTTTTATTTCGATGATTTTTTTTTCTTTTTAGTCTATTATATTAATATAATAGATTTTTTAATATTCCTTCTTTTCTTTTTTTATTCGATAATCTTTCTTTTCTTTTTAATTTATTATATTAATATAATAAATTTTTTAATTGTTTTTTATTTTAATAATTATTTTTTTATTTTTCGTTGCTTTTTTCTTTACTTTACTTTCTATTAAACTTTATTTATATAAATAAATTAATTTAAATATTATCTTTAATATTATTACTTTCTTTTATTAAGAAATATTTATTATAAATAGATTTAATCTATAGACTATATATAAATTTATAACGATAGTTAATAGATATAGAAGGAAAGTAAACTAAATTTATTTAGCCTAACTTAGATATTACGTAACGTAATTAGTAGAGATTAGTCGTAATTAATAGGAATTAGCTTAACTTAAGGTAAAAGGCGTTAAGTAGTACTAATTATTACTAATTAGTATTAATCGGAATAGAATATATATACTTTATTATTTTATAGCTTTACTATATAGTTAACTTCGTTCTTAATTATATCTATATATTTTAGATATTAATTAGCTTTATTCTTATAAGGAACGCCTAATAAGAATAGATAGAGTACAATAATAAAGGGTTTCGTTAATTAGTATTAGATAATCCTAACCTTCGGTCTCTATAGGACTCTAAGTATAAGGAGAGTAAGCTCTCCTAATGCGAGTCGTATACTTATATCTACTGAGTTAGATAGGTGGTCTAACGCTCGGTATTCTATCGAGTCTAAGTGCTGGGTCGCCTAGAACTCGTGTACGAAAGGCCGTTGACTTATCTAGAAGGTCTAGGTGTATTCTTAATATTATCTCTCTTCCCCCTAACTTCTCGTCCTCGAGAAGTTTAGGTAAGTTAACGAAGAACGTTAGAATTAAGATTAATACCTTTTTAGTTTTTATTCCTAAATCGTAAGCGGTCCGCTTACGAGATAGTAATAAGGGTTTTTCTACTACGCTTTTTATACGTACGAAATTTTTGTTCTAGGTAAATACGTTTTATATATAGAGCGCTTAGCTTTATTGCTTTTATATAAGGTTAGTATTATTTCTATATCGTATATAGAAAGGGTATAGTATCTTGATAACTTTATTTATCGTTCTATTATATTACCGTATTGTTTTGCGTGCGCGCCGCTATCTACTTATATCTAGTGATATTATTATACTGTTGTTGTTTTTATTCTTTTGTTTTTTCTTTCCTTAAAATTAATAATAATAAACTATAAGTAGCTCTTCTTATTCGTTTCGCTTATAGAATTCTAGCGCTAATATTAATAGTATTTTATAACTCTTCTATCTAGTTTATTTATTAACAATTAAAACTCGCTTTTCTTAGTTATCCTTTAAGAGTATATTGTATTTTCTATATTCGTAATATATACTAATATCTTTCTTAGTGGCCGACGTTTAAAATATATCTAAATAGGCTACTACTAGAGCGTCTAGTAGTAATTCTTCTCGTCGTCCTCGCTATAAGTATATACTTTTTATATAGTTTGTATACGGTATATAGCTAATATACTCGTAGCTTACTCTATTTCTTCTTAAACCCTACGTAAATATAAAATAGTAGCTAAGCTCTCGTATCGCTATTACTTTCGCCGATTAACTATTAGTAATCGTATAGCTAGTACGCGTTTCGTATATATTAAGCTAACTCCTAAGGGCCGTAAATCTATTAACTACACTTATTGTTAAAAAAGTAAACGTAGAGGCGACGACGATTATATTTCAGTATATCTCCTTTTCGTCTACGATTCGTATACTAATCTATATAGATATCTAATTGTCTTATATCGAATACAATTTATCTTTAGGATATAAATACTACGCTAGTCGACAATACTACTAAGGATAACGAGTCGAATACAGTTCGTAAGCGAGTCGTCAAAGAGGCCGCTACGTACTTCGACCGTACCCTTATCCTTACTAATACCAAGACCACTCGTACTATTCCCAGTGTCTCTTCTTGTAGTGGTTATATTCGTCGCTTCGACGGTTCGGCTACGGCTCGTAATAATAACGCTAGTTTAAGCTAATTATTAAATTATTTTATTAAAGTTATATATAGTAGTATTAAGTTATATAATTGTATCGTAAGTATACTTTCTACTTATATTGCGTATACTAATCGTATTTTTAGAATAGTCTTTTTATTTCTATCTAGGCGGAAGAAGTCTCTTCGAAGGAATAGGACTTCGATTAAGTTTAAGTAAATCCCGCTAGATAGCTAGTTAGGTGTAAAGTAGGTGCTTATCGCTTATAGTGTACTTACGACGTATAAGTATAAAGCTTAGTATTGTTTGGTATTATAGGACCGATTGTACCGTACTTAGATTTATCTTAGGGTACGCTTTTATTGGTCGCTTACTACTTATCTACGGTTCGCTTTAGCGGCCGTAAATAACTGAAGAGTATATACTTTTTATTTACTTTACTACGATAGAATAGCTATAGCTCGCTTATAAGTTATAAGTGTAATAAAAACTTTTTTCTTTATACCTTTACTTACTCTTTTTATCGAAACTTCTTAATCGCTTTACGTATATTTCGTAGATTAAAAACTAACTACTAAGAGTTATAAGCTTTACTAAAGCCTATCTATCGAACGTAGAACTCAGTACTTCTCTAGATCTTTCGTTTACCTAATATTTCTTTTACTTTCTACTTCTCTTTGTCTTTAATATTAATAGATATAAATAGTTTAACTTTATATCGCTAAGTTTATCTTTAGAGTAGCGATATATAGAAAGTTTAGTATAGTCGCTCGTACTTTTTTAGTAATTTTAGTTTATATGTATTACGACTAATTCTTTTTACTACTATAAAAGGCTTAAGAAACTACTCTATAAGCTTTTTACTTACTCTTTATATACGGATATTTTTAGCCGCGAGTCGAACTTTATCGCTAATATTAAACTATATTACTATTCTCTTAATATTATAATACTTAGCTATTTTTTTTATTTCTTTCGCTACGATTATCTATATTTCGCTAGCGACTTATAAGGAATCGATTAAATCCTCTACTCTTTCTTTCGCTAGATAATTTATCTATCGATTTATATTCGCTTTATATATAATATTAATATATATCTATAAAGTAAAGCTATATACTCTTAAGAATAAAGACTACTTCGTCGTTATATTTTATTAAGAGTTTATTGTATACTCTATACTTATAAGTAGTGGTATTTAATCTAATTATTAATAGTTAATATAATAGCGAAGATAATATTTTAGTATTTAATTTATTTGTTTCGTCTATTTATTTATCTAAGAATAAAATACTATAAAGAAAAGTTTATAAGTAGTAAGGTAAGAGTATAGAGTACCCTAATATAACGAGGTAAAGACTATTTCTCTATTACTTACAATACTTTTCGAGGCGCTAAATCTTATAACTATCTTTTCTAAAATTAGCTAGCTTATTTTAAATATATCTATTATACTATTATACGATAATAAGACTATTATCTTCGAGTATTTATTTACGATTACTAGAATCGAATCGTATATCTTTCTATAGTGAAGTAATAGTGGTAACCCTATAATAAAGTCTATCGAGATATCTTACTAAGGTCTCTTAAAGATTAATAAGAGCTTAAGTTTTCTATAGAGTCTATACCTTAATACCTTTATATATTAATAGATATTATAAAAGTCGATATATTAATATATATCTCGTCTTATCTACAGTTACTAGTAGTACTATATAATATTCTTAGTCGTCTAGTGTTCGCTAAAGTACCCGCCTTTCTAGGGATTATTATAATTTACTTAAAAGATTTCTTATTTTATTGTAAAATCTTACGAGATATATACGAATTTATCGCGATATATAACATTATTATCTCTAATACTCTAGGCCCCTTTATACGGACCTCGTATAATTCGATCGTTTAAAGCTGTTATTTACTAAGCTTCCTTACACTACTTATCTAGTGCTTAAAGTTCTCTTAATTAATCCGTAAGCGAAGACCTACGTTCCTATAGTATCTTCGCCTCGAATTTATTTAGTTAAGGCATCGCTATTGACTTAGTCTCTAGCTAGGGTAATATAATAATATTATATACACTATCGATAAAGTTTCGACTTATTTAGACTTATACTCGAGTTATTACTCTTATTACTATTTCTTCGCTATCTTATATATATTTCTTCTAAGGATCGTTATCCTTAGATATATATAGCTTAAGTAATATAGTTAGAATATTTTTTAACGATAGCTCTTTCTTTATTATATAATTAAGATAGCGAGATAATTTATCTATTAGATTATCTTTTCCCTATCTCTATTAAATATAAAAATTATATATAGCTAATATCTTTATCTATTGTATTTATCTTTGATTTAGAATCTTTATAGTTATAAAGCTCTATAAAGCTTTATAATTAGTTAGAATAATTATACTTTTTATAGATACTTTGAGGTAATATCTTTACTTCTTAAATATATATATAATTATAAGTATCTCGCTATCTTCTATATAGTAATTTCTCTTAGCTAGTGTTAGTTTCTATAAGAAAAATACTATAAATTTTTATAGAGTACGACTCCCTTATATCTCGTAAGCTTAAGTTAATATCCCTTCGATAGTTTCTCCTAATATATTCACTTTAACTCTTAACCCTTTTTTAGAATCGAAGTACACGAGAATAATATCGAGCGAAAAATAAGCTTTTAGCGTACGAAACGCTTTATCTACGCTATTAGTCTATTCGAATAGTCCAGTCTTTTTCCTAGCCTTTATATCGATAAGAAAATTCGTAATAGGGGCTACTATATACGAGTATCGGTAGATAAACCCGCGGTAAAAATTAGTAAAACCTAAGAATACTTAGATATCTCTAAACGACGTAGGAACTAGCTATTCCTAAATAGCTTATACTCTACTAAGGTTTATCGAAATATCGTCGACTCCTATACAATATCTAAGGAAGTCGACTTCGCTTTAGAAAAACTTATATTTTAATAATTTCGTATATAAACTATACTTTTTTAGTCTTTCTAAGATAAGTAGTATATATTTCTTATACTTTTCTTTATTTTAATTAAAGATTAGTATATTATCTATATAAGTAATGTAAATATAGTTAAGAAGACTTCGAAGCGCCTTATTAATATATACTTAAAAGGACGTAGAAGTATTTATAAGCCTAAAAAGTATTATTAAATACTTAAAGTGTTCGTATTATATACGAAACACTGTTTTCTAGCGATCTTCTTACGCGACGTAAATCCTATAGTATATATCCCTTAGATTTATTTTTAAGAAAATCTTCGCGTTATTTAGACGATTCAATATTTTAAGGATAAGAGGTAAAGAGTATCGATTCTTTTTCGTTACCTTATTAAGGCCGCGAAAGTTAATGTAGAGTTATAAGCTACTATTATACTTTGGTACGAAGAGAATAGGGGCTTTAGTAGGGCTTTCGCTTAATTAGATCTATTCTTTCCTTAGCGTATTATTAAGATATTCGTATAATACTTATAACTTATTTGTATTAAGAGAGTAAATAGGGCCTTAAGGTACCCTTTCTCTCTTAAGGACGAGAATAATATATCTCGTCTTAATATCTATACTAAATAGATCCTCGCTCGATTCTCTAAATACTCGCTTATACTTACGAAATCTCGGGTTAAGCTCGACCTCCTCGAGATTCGTAAGTATCTCGCCTTCGACTTCTAGAAGGTCGTCCTTTATCGATCGAACTAAAATAATCCTAAGATTCTTTGGCTTTATATCTATAAAAAGTTCTTTTAGGGGTACCCTTATTATCGACGACTCGCTATCTTTTTAGAAGCGCTATATACCTTTATTTTAATCGATATCTAGATTAGTTTTCTATAATTATAGGTAACCTAAAATCGCTTTATAAGTTTAAATATTCGTAGCGATATATTTAATTGTTTATTTCTTATATACGTCTTATTAATTAGTAATTAACGTCTCGAGTCTATATCGCCTATAAACTCGAATACTTTAGCTACTAATAGTATAAACTAAGACTCCTAAATTAAAGGGGTCTACTTTTATTTTCACTATTAGTAGCTAAGAGATAAAGTTCGCTTATACTCTATTATTGAGAAGCGTATATACTAATTAAATCCTCGTAGAGCCTTCGACCTTAATATCTAAGGTAAGAGACTTTTACGTATATCTTTCGCTTTTGGATAGCTTACTTATATCTAACTCTAGCGCTACTACGGTACTTAGTAGACTAGCGATTAGTTTTTTAACTTACTCTTCTTCTTTTTCTTTCCCTTTTCTATGCTTCTAGTAGACGTCTCGCTTATAAAAAGCTTAGGTTTATTAAGATTAGGAGAAAAACGATAATCTCTACCCTTATAGCCTTTTTTACTATAATTCTAGTAGTCTCTATTAAATATAGAACGCTTAACTCTTTTCTCTATAAACTTAGTCTTCTTTAAAGGGACGGAGAAGAAAAACTTAATTTTTTCTTACGATTTAAATACGAGTCGCCTATATAACGAAGTACTTAACGAAGACTTTAATTTATCTTACTTTAGAGTTACTCTTAATATAGCGCTCGATTACTTTTCGTATATAACTATTGTCTTTAGTCGTACTGTAGTAATAAAGACTTAAGCCCTAGAAGTAATAGTCCTTAAATCTTATCTAATAGCGCGATATAATATAGACAATAAAGTATAGAAAAGTATTTAATCCTTACGTTTATCTTTAATAAAAGGGCTAACGTTATCCTTAAGTAATTCGATACAATAAACTAAGTTTCGTACTAACTTATCTCCTTACTTAAGTATCGTAAGCGTCTTTAATACTTCGCCCTTATATATATTAGTATCTTTAATTATATTTTTATATTAAGTAAGATATAGTGCCTACGTTAATAATATAGGCTTTAGTAACTTTCGATCTTTTCTCTAATTATTAAGTATACGATCCGTAAGATAGTTAGCCGCGATATATATATAGTATACTTAATTAAGCTTAATATCTTAAAGAATTATCTTAAAGATATTTTACTAACTATTATTATAACCTCGTAAATCTTTTATTGAAGCTTTACTAAATATCTTAGGCTTCGAGATTTTTAATATTCGCTATAACTTCTCGCGATCTTAAGTATAAGGAGAGTCGCTACGCTATCGCTTATAAGTTAAAAGCGTTATATCTAGAATCGAGAAAAACTATTTTAATTAGTTACTAGCCTTCTTTTCTTTTAGATATTTTATATTTAATTGTACCCGTATAATTTTTATCTATATTACGAGATTATCTCGCTTAATAAGGAGACGACGTAGCTATTCTCTATAAGTGCTTATATCTTTCTCCTCGTTCTCGGACTATAGTGGAGTCGTAGCCCCTCTAGGCTCGATCTCCTTAAAGGTATCCTCGTTTAAGATCTTTGGTTTAATCGTAAAATAAGTAGAGTCCGAGAGACTCGAGAGACCTACCTCGGTAGATATTAGTCGTAAAGCTAAACTCTCGATAGCTTTAATTCGTAGAATTATTATATAGATAGTCGATAAGTATTATCTACTTTAATTAATTCTAAATTAATACTTAAAGAATATAAGAAATATCTAATAAAAATAGATAGAGTACAATAATAAAGGGTTTCGTTAATTAGTATTAGATAATCCTAACCTTCGGTCTCTATAGAACTCTAAGTATAAGGAGAGTAAGCTCTTCTAATACGAGTTGTATATCTATATCTACTAAGTTAGATAGATAGCCTAACGCTTGATATTCTATTGAGTCTAAGTGCTAAGTCGTCTAAGACTTATATATAGAAGACCGTTAACTTATCTAGAAGGCCTAGATATATTCCTAATAATTCTAATATAGTAATTTATTTATATACTATTATAGAGACGATCTTTACTCTTAATAGTTAAAAAAGGGAAGAGGAGCGAAAGCTAAAAAGATAAGTATTAGAAGTATCGAAACAATATATAAAAAGTATATAGATAATTAGATAGTAATAGTTAGTAATGAACAATATATATACGAGAACTTAAAGAGAGCTGTCGTAGAGATTTCTATATCGATATATTTTATTTTATATATCTTTTACTATAGTATAAGGAATTGTAGCGTATTCTTTCGTTCGTAGCCTCGTTATATAGTTTCGATTATCGATTATTAACTTCTAGATATATATAGTACTTTCTTTAATTTTCCTGGCCGAGAGGCGGCGAGGATTATATAGTGTACCTCGATGGGGCGGCTAATCGGGCGAGCCGGTCTTCTCCAATTCCAGGTGGTGCACCTAGGTAGTGCACCTTTCCTATTATCCGCGTCCACCATCGATAATTTCGAAGGGAATGGGTACACCATACTTAGCTCATCCAGCGCTATCGAACGCGGGCAATTATACAATCGTGCGACTTCTCGTCGTTATACTGTCGTTTTGAGGTAGGTTGCTACCTCTTCAATCCTCCCTCCGCCAAGTTTCAAGATAACTCAACACCAACTTTTTTTTTCTTAGCAGCGATTATAGGGGGTTCGGCTTCTTCTTAGGAGCTAAGATCCAATATAGTAACTTAGCCATTTTTCGTTTACGAGCGAGAATAATAGCAAGGTCCACTATCCTCGATAAGAGGGACAATAAAGTTCGAGAACATTAAAGAATATAGCCCTAGGAAATATTCTCTTTAGTTCTAAACTTAGCTATCTCCTCGAGGCGTATTCCTTCCGTAAATTATTCGAGGAGAGTTTCTTTTTTTTTTTTTTTTTGGCAATTTTTTTTTTTGGTCGAACTATTTATCGTTCTATTCTATACTTAATATTTCCATTTTTTTTCCCCGATATTTTCTTTTAATCGAACTTTTCCCCTTTACCCTTCCTTTAAAATCACTAAAGAAACTCTATATCTTAACCTACAGTAAAACTCTAGAAACTCCGTCCCAAAACCGACCCATTCTATCGAGAGACCTATATCCCGTACTTAGTACGGGACATCATTAGTCTACCCCCAACGCTAAGAAAGTATAAGAACTTTTCTATTAATCAGTTATCGTAATTGAGACGATAAGAGTAGATTTATACCCTTCGGATATCTAGCGATCGCGCCGGCCGCTCTTACCTAGTTAACTCGGAGATTATCGTAGTTGGGCTCGTAGTATTCTCGATCCACTTCGTAGTTAATTAGTAATCGTTAAGTCTTATAGACCATTAAGGTCGGTATTGATACGAGGCGCCAAAGAAGGCGATCTCGTTAGGGATAGGCTAGCCAAGATACTGAAAGGCCGATCTTATATCTAACCTCCACGACTTCGGAGTTTCTCCCGTCGCTATCGCTATTACTGAAGTACCTAGGCCCGATCGAGAATATACTATTCTATTTCCAAATAGACGCGAAACTTATCGAGTAGATAAGATCGTAGTACTATTGTAATCGATACAATATTGGTGGGTATATCACCCATCTCCTTAATGAAGCGTCGCGCGTTCTCGATGGCGAAGATCCCACAATCCGCCGTATTAGTCTAGACTTAGTTGGTAAGCTATCCCCGAGTTAGTGCCTAACTCCGAAACTATGGAAGGACTAGAGTTCCTCGGTACTCGTTTAGTAGGCGGCTAAGAAACGTATAGGCTTCTATCGTATTTCTCTAACGAGCCTTCTAACTAGGGTAAGAATCTTAGTATTATATCTAATGGACGATCGGATCGTAGGTCGCGATAACCCAATAGTTTCCCCAATAAATCGATATAACTAAGCGTCTCGATTCATTGGGTAAGATCAATACCGGTCGAGTAGGGTTATATTGTATCGGGCCCGTCTATCCTCGCTATACTAATAGGGATCCGAAGGGAACTATAAAGTTACTCGGCCTAGGTAGATTATTTCTCGACGCTATCTTAAATACTCGATATATCATTATTAGTAGTAAAGCCTAGATTATCGACTTATTTAACTAGCTACGGTAAAGGGGGTTAAGCAATATTGTCTCGAGGTCGTGCTAATCTACGGTTACCCCTTATTAGTGCTAATCCCTACCCTATCCTATCACGATTGGCGCACTATAGTACATTCCTACGATCTCTTAGATAATCTATCGTACCGTTACCGAGTTACTCTAATGTAGCTTATTTAACAACACGAGCTACGTCACAGTCGACGCGCCCTCGAGATAGGCGACTATACTCGCATCTATAGGACGTAGGTAGGTTTAGTTCAACGCGTCTACGATTGTACAGATATCGCGGCTAAGATTTACCGTTACATATCTCTCCGCCAAGAATTAACAATCCTCGTCCGCGATCCGAAACTAAGTGTTCTAGGCGATACTCTACGCCTTAGTATTAAATAGATTTTATAGATGTTTTTGAGCGATAGGCGCGTTTAGAGGTAAGGGATATCGAATCGCTTTAGTATCTAGTCGATCCGCCGTTAGCTTTAGATTTCGAGTTCTTACGATAAGCTCGTCGATATAACTTATAATCTTAGCTAGGTGCGTCGGTGCTACTCGAGGCGACTAGTCCTAACGCTATCGCTTTAGATCCGACGAGCCGCGCGCTAAGGAAGATTACGAAGACTCCGATCGACTATAAACTAACCCCGTAATCTACGAACTAAGTCCCATACCACTAGGCTAAGGTACGAGAGTCGTCTATTAAGAACCGAGTCCGATACTAAGCTAAGTCTCACTAACTGAGGGTCGGGCCGAGCCTTACCGTCTACTAATATTAAAGGGAGCGAGTAATAGCTCTCTCGATATCGGAGGTATATTGCGTAGATCTACGAAAGATCGTGCGCTAGATACAAATACTAATGGACTTAGCGAGTAAAGCACTATAGCTCGTAAACCCGATTTAACCTAAGTTGTAGATACCTATATCCTAGCGTAGTTAGTTAGACCTTAAGATCGAAGATTATAGCCACTTAGCTCGCTAGACTAAGAATCGAATTCGATCGACGATCTTATATCTTCGGAACTCGTGGACCCTATACTAGACGATATAGCATAACGTTTAGTCTAGATAGTCTAGACCTATAGTGTTCCTTAAGGCTCCCCTACCGGCGTTACTCGTATCGCCCGACCCTTATTCGCGGTCGCCAGGTTAATATTACCCGGAATAGCCCTAGCACCGAAACGTAACCCAGCCAATCCAGCGAGTAGATTATTTATTATAGTAGCTTAGGTAAGGGTAGCCTACCACTTAGGATAATTCGGTTAATAAGTGGCTCGATACCTATTACGGATATCACTAGAGATAATCTATCGATTCCGCTAGCCGTATCTAATATAGTTCCCTAGACGAGCGAGACGTTAAAGACATTCTACGTCGACGCGCTATATAGCCTCTAGCGGACTAAACCTAGCATTGCGAGCTCTAATCAATTCGTCTAGAACCCTCGTTAAGTTATTAGTTATAGTTCTAACCACGATATCTATAAAAACATTACTTATCTATAACGCTAGGCGACGACGTAGTTTACCTACGCGATTACGCTCTCGACGATAATTTAGGGCGATAGTACGTAGGTCACTAAACGTATTGTTGAATCTCTATCGTTACCTAGCCGCTACTCTCTAAATAAGGTCGTCGCCTTCGACCTAGGTCCAAATATTATTAATACTTATTATAAAGTTATCGATAGCTTTCTTTGTAGCGTCTTAAAATTCCTCGAGTACCTATAGACGTAGATCGATATCCTAGAATAAGTTAATAAAGTTAATAATAGCCTATAGCCTATAGAAGTTCTAGCTTCGTAGACGAAAGCCGATAATTTAGTTTTAATCGTTATATATTAGCTACGCGCTACGTAGGTTAGACGTATACGGCGGCGGCCCAGATACATTTAGTTCGTTAAATATCGAGAGAGAGGAGTACTATACCGTCATCTCGTTAGTCCTATATCGAAACTATCTAGATAGGGCAGGATTACTTACCAAGACTTCGAAGCAATGAGTACAAATCGAGTCGAGATCAACAATATCGAGGCCTCCCTAATTTACGAAGCAAGAAAAAAGGGCTTTTCCTCTTCTTAAGGATAAGAAAGGAGATCACGGTAGTTAGGGTTAAGTAGTGTAAAGAAGAAAGAGGATATACAAAGGATATACAAAGGATAAAACGGATAAAGAGAGAAAAGATTAGGTTTATAGTAAGAGAGTAGCCTCTCTTTATAGGTAATAGAAAAGACGGCAGTAAATTATATCCACGGTAATGAGATAATGTAGTAATAGTAAGTTAATAAATACCAAAGTAATATATACGCGTAGATAACCGTAGAGTAATACGCGTAAGAGTCCTCCGTATCTCTTCACTAATCTCTTCTTATACTCGACTTATGCGTAACCTAATATTTAACCTAGTTAAATCCTTCTATAGTAATCGATCTAAACGCTTCGAGTTAGACTTCAAGGTTATAAGGGTATATCCTTACCCTTTAACCACCGTAGAAGATAATCACTTTCTTAAGCGCGCTATCCCTAGCCCTTCTTTAACCTAGAAGAGAACGAATTCATCGAGAACTTCGTCCGACCACCGATAGTATAAGATCGATTCATTAAAGATACTGCTTACCTACCTCTAGCGCAATTAAACTAATCGATTCATTAGCGTATATATCCACCACCCTTTTTCTCCTCTATCCTAGACGACTGTCGATTTATCGAAGAAACTATCTTTACCCTCGTAGACAATAACTAACCAATCAAAAACATCGTCTATATATCTCCATTATCGTCTAAGATAATCGACTTACTAAAAGTCTTAGTATATACCTCCATTTAGTTATAGTAAACAATCAATTCCTTAAAAATATCGCCTATATCTCTTTATTATCGCAAGATAATATAAATTCATTAAAGACACGATACGTCTATCTCCTCCCTTTACTAAAGATAACCAATTTATCACCGCTACCGTCCTCTTCCTCCGCCGCGATAGAACAGCGCTCCAACCCTATTAAGAGTATATCCGTCTCGAGCGAAGCAAGAAAAGGGCCAAAGATAGAAGAGAAGAGATACGCAGCAAGAGAGAGATTTAATAGTTATTAGTATCTACGTCTAACTATTGGCGTACGATACGAAAGCTCGCTTTTCTCGTAGTATTGACAATTCATCGTATTTTCCTCGGTGCGACACTATATCGATAAGCCTAGTTTAGGCGTAATAGCCCCTCTTACAAACCATTATATATATATAATATTATATTTAGTTATATAAGAATTAATAAGCTATATCCAATTTAATAAAAAGGGTTAATTAGCTTAAAATAACTAATTCCTAGGCTTAATTGAAGAGAGAGTATCTCAATCTTAAGAAGACTAGTAAGGACGGCGCCAAACACCTCGTAGGCTATTATAGCGAAGGTTTTAACCTTAGGCGCTTATTATATTAAGAAATAGCTATATAACTAAGTTCGACTCGAACTTATTCGAGCAGAATTTTAGTCTACGTAGCGCAAATATACGCACGACCTTATACTATCAGCTTAACCTAAAAGCTCCTCGACTTACACAATAGAAGAGAGAAGAGTTCGATAGAAAGAGAAAGACACCAAGGTTTCAACGCGACCTTACCTCTAATATCTAAGAGGACACTACTATCAAAGTAGGTAAGGTCAAGAGTAATAGCTATACAACTACGAAGAACGACTTTCGTACTTATATAAAAGTTATATTTAATCTCGATACTCTCGAGAATAAATAAATTATATACACTAATATCGAAAACCTTATACTCGTAGAAGATTATACTAGACGAATCTACCTTAAAGGTCTACGAGTTAGTATTTAAAGCTCTAGTATAGCTAACCATTATTTTAGCCCTCCCTCGTTCTTAGCTACGTTCTATACGATATCTCTTCGTAGACACTACTATCGACGCTATTCTAGCTATAATGTAACTAACCCTAGCCTTAGTCTACTATTTAAGATCTAAGACTTAGATAGACTGCTAGCTAGCTACCTATCTTAGTAGCCGTCGCTATAGCTATAGTATAACCTACTATTTAAGATCTAAGACTTAAATAGACCGCTAACTAGCCACCTATCTTAGTAGCCACCACTATATTTATATAATATAATCTCTAAACTCTTAAAACCCTAGGACTACTTATAATATCTTCGACGTCTTCTTATTAAGAAGACTAGTTCGATAATAAGTCTAGTATTACGCCCTTTATTAATACTACGTACACTATTAAGCGAGCGAATAAGAAGAGACTTAATACCTAGACTATAACGACCTTAGAGTATAAGAAGCTAGGGATCGATATTAAGTAGAAGATATCGAAGAAGGAAGATAATAGATAGGGAATATCGGGAGAAGAAAAGGAAGGTATAATATACTCTTGTAGTGGCTAAGGTATAGGTTCTAGATACAATAACCGGTATTACAACGAGTACGCAGTCAAGCCAACTACTTCTAGTTAGGTTAGTGTTAAGGTAAATACCTAAGTACTTATACCAATATAAACCACTGGGCTAGGACTATAAGGATACTAGGGAAATCTAAGAGCTAGATTACTACTAGGACCGTAGGCTAAGAGTAGGTCGATAAGTCGCCCTAACTCTATATAGTATTATTTAATTCCTTAATATCGACCCGTCGCCTTAACCTAGGATACCTTTCTACACCTACAAGCGATTCCGACGAAGAGATGGAGTCTTAGGAACGATGCTACAACCTAAACGCCCGACTACGGTAGTTTCACTGCGTCGAGGTCTATACTAGCCCTCTCTATCGTAGTTCGCTCGGTCGTAGTAGCGTACGAGAAGCAACCATTCTATATAGATAGCAACCTTAGGGCGTAGGGTAGCAAGAGTAAAGATACTATAGAAGCGAGGTCGCCTAGATACTAAGGAGATTACTTAGAGAGGCAATAAACCTATTCCGGGCGAGGGACCGTCTAGACCTTAAGGTAAGTAGTAGAAGAAGTAGCAAAGGTCTTACGAGTTATTATCCGGCCGCGTTTAACACTAGGCGCTTATTATACCGAGGAATAGATATCTAACTAAAGCTAAGTTAATCGAATTCTAATCCGTAGACAATAAAGACGTCTTTAGGACTACGTACCACTTATTTATATCCTATATTATAGTATAGGACTTAAATACTTAATATAGTACTTAGGTATACTTAAGCTACCCTTAGACCTATACTCTATACTATAGTATAAAAGTTAATTATTTAATAGAGTATACTAAAATCTAGGGTCTAAGTCTTAGTAATACGCTAGCTATATATATAGCCTAACCCAAAGTTTATTTCGACCGTTTATTTAAGAATAGGGCTAACCCCTTTTTTCGAGAGCCTAAGATAAGAAGGTCTACTATAGCGATACTATCTAACAATTATCCACTATATATCGACGTCTACTATTCTCTATTATATTAAAGTTCCCCTCCCCCCCCCTTCTTTAAAACCTATCTATTATATAGTCTATAACCTAAGTTTCTTTCAATATATAAGACTTTATTATCTATAATAAAGACTATTAAATCTTTATATATCATTAATATAATTACGCTTTAACTAATCCTACTATATATCTTTACGAAGAGTATAAAGAGCTAAATAAAGTCGAGCGAAAATATATAGCTACTAACCACGTCCATTAAACCACTATTGCTTAGATAGCTATCCTAGTACCCCCTCTATCGTTACTATCTATCGATGGCTTATAGCCGTCTATTATAGACTTTATCTATACTAACTAGTAATATCGATTTATAAGTAATAACCTTAAGCGTATAAAGACTTATATATAATAAGACTATAGCTAAAGAAAGATAGAGTAAACCCCGATATATTGAACTAAGGGTTAGGTATAGACCTAGTTTACCGCTATAGGTTATCGTAAGTACTTCTAGGTCCGCGTAGTAGGTATCGACGTACTGGTTAGCGTCGGTACCGTTGTCCGTACGCCTTCGAGACACCCTATATCTACACTTTTACTCTCTATCGTTATTGTATCTAATACGTTATCGACTCTTAAGGCTAAAGCTAATCTTGTACGACTTAATGCGAACGCTATAGCTATAGATCGTAATTATCTAAAGAAGCAAGAGAAACTCGAACAGAATATACTAAAGTAGGATATTATAGAGTAATGGGGCCGAATACATTAGTAACAATACCTCTAGAGTCGTAGCCTTAAGTGGCTCGCGACCTTAAGTCGACTACTAGATAAGGACGAGTTAGTCTTATATCGCGCCGTCGAAGTATTCGATATCTAGGCCTACGAGGCTTTAGAGGGTATCGACACTCTCGACTAAGAAGCTCGTCGTTAGCTTCGAAGCGAGAAGCGAGACGAGATTTCTCCTCGCCCGTTTTATCGTCTATAGAATAGAGATAGCGAATACCGTTATCTAAACTATATACGATAATTTCTATACTATACCCTATGAGTTTATATCGTAGGACAAGATCTCGACGACTCGATCTTAGCCGACCGAACTATAGCGTCTAGTGGAGAGAGCACGAGTAGAGAGAGTAGTATAAGTAACGATAATAACGAGGACAACTATATCGGCTACGAGTATTATAGGATTTCTACGATCCTTATAGTCGACTAGCTCGAGAAATCTCGGGACGCGTACGAGCTCTTTCTTTAGGTTATTAACTAGTAGGGAGACCAATAGTAGATAACTAAGGAATTATATATAGCCCTAGAGAAGGAATGTCCTATCGATACATTAAAGGCTACTCTTCGAATTCTATTCCGATCCTTTATCTTTTACGTTATTAGAGGGGATAGATTTCGAAGTGCGTTGATCTACTTTACTACGGTCTTAGGTATCGACGAAGAGAATCGACGGCTTAGGGAGGCCATTCACTTCTCGTATATTCTCGCTAGACTAGTCTAGTCTATCCGACTTCTCGGTACTAACCTTCTCCTCTTGGCCGGCGAGCGCGATTACTAGTAGAAGCACCTCGAGGTACGCGAGCAGTTCCTTTAGTCTCGCCGTAACTTTCTATATAATAATATTAGCACCTCGATAAGTAAACTCATTAATCTTCTCGTGTATAGTAAGCACGTTACTCTTAATATAAGCAATAATACCACGGTTACTTAGTCGCGCGATAAGTAGACAATATTCTATAAAGGTATTACTATCCTACTAGTTATATTTCGTACTATAATCCATAAGAATATCTAGCGAATAGAGATACTCCTTTAGAAACAACTTATATAGATTCGATCCTCGGAGGAGCGTTTTATTGTCGACCTCGATCGGATCGAGGATAACTAAACCCTATTGATATATAGGTATTCGTTTACTAGTTAAGCCGCTAATATCTACCTCGATAATAGCCGGGAGTAGATATTTCGACGTATACTAGGGCAACGCGATAAGCATCGACTACGAGATAGCGATAATACCTAGAAACGCAACAATATTCGCTAGTAATTAAGCTCTACTAGGTAATTCCTAGAACGACTCCTCTTCGCGGTCTATTTAATATATAGCTCTCTTGCTCGTAGCACCGAGCTAACCGTCATCTATTTTCGTAACGGGGCGCTTTAGGATCGCAATTACTTCCTTATCGACGATACTAGCACTATTATTATTCGTTACTATAAGTCTTAGTAGCTATTCGACGCCCCTAAGATTATCCCTCAATTTCTTCCGTACGCCGTTAGCTAGCTTCTCGTGGTCTACCTTATCTACGTCTAGCCGTTTCGTAAGTACCTTCTCGTTTAAACCTAAAACTAGACTCTATACGACTATATCTAGTATAGTCTAAAGGGGTCGTAAGAGACCGACCACTTTACGCGCGTTATTTAACGAGAGACCGATATCGGCCTTAGTTATCGATTTTATACACTAGATTTCCGCTATATCGTTATTAGCATTGGTCGCGTCGTAGTGAACGAGAGATTCGCTATAGAGTATAAGGGAGAACTAGAGGAGATAGAAGAGTCGGACGTAGACCTCTAAGACCCTCTCGAGATATAAAGCGGGCGAGGCGATACCGTAGATACCGGGCGATATAGAGTATATACCAATATTCTTAAGTATTTAATACCTAAGTTAATCGATATCTTTTATCCTATTAGTGAAGGGTGGCATCGTTTCCTCGACCTCCCTAGTATAGCTATTAACCTTCGTGCTCGATCCTCTATATCTCGCGCGCCTCGCGCGTCTACGGCTACTACGCCAAGAACTATAGAAGACCTTAGTAAGCGTCCTAGTCGCGACTCCTAGGAGACCTCCCAATCGACGCCGCGCTAGCGAGCATTGTTTACTACGATAGAGAGCCCGAACTAGGACCTAGCTAGCTATCGTACTAGTAATAACCGTCTCCCGACGAATTCGATCGCTATTACTCGTGCTAGGATACTCGTTACCTCTCCCGATAGTTACGGCTATATCAACGATATCCTATACCATAGTACGGAAGATAAAAATATCGATCCTATCGAGCCTCTCGGGCCTAGAGACAACGACGTCGATTCTAACTATATTCTATACTATAGTCTAGGAGATGTAGATATCGCTATAATTCTATCCGAGAGCCCTACGTTTTTATCTACGCCGGTAGCCGAGGAATCATTCCCGCCTAAAGAGATCGAGGGGGCCCTATATCGACTGTTTAGACCTAAGCGCGTTTCGTTTTACTCCCGGGCATAGGAGGAAGGGGTTATAGCGGTGCTTCGCCTAGAAACCCCGGTTACCGTAGTCCTACCTACCGAGAGCGGGAAGATATTACTAGCCCTACTACCTACGCTACTCGAGCCTACGGGCGTATTTATTTTTGTCGCACTATTTCGCGCTCTCGTAGATAACCTCGTAACTCGGTTCACCGACGTCAACGTCGACTGCTACGAATAAACGGTCTAAACCCTACCGAGGGTCGCCCGGGTCATCGTCGTTAGTGCGGATATTGTCGTAGACGATCGTTTCTTTACCTTCGCCTACCTCCTTATATAGGAGGGCCTTCTTCGACGAGTCTTTATAGACGAGTGCTACACTACCTTCACCGATAGCCACTAGCGTAAGAAGCTATCCTAGATCTCGCGTATCCGAAGCCTAGGTTACCCGATTTACTTTCTTACCGCTACCCTACCGCCGATACGCGTATACGAGCTCGAGAATAGTATAGCGGTATAAAACACTCGCATTATTCGAGGTAATACGATTCGTCCCTACCATCGATATCTCGTCTAAGCGTATCCTTCTAATCGACTCGAGGCGTAGGCCGTAGAGATCTACCAACGTTATCTTCACTACCTAGTTAGCCGTAGCGAGAGGAGAGTAGTGTATAGTCTCTCGAAGAACGTCTACGTATCACTCGCGGCCGCTCTTAATTATTACTACTACCACGTCGACAATCAAAACCGCGCGGAGCGACTAAAGAGTTGGGTCCGATATAGCGGGCTTATTATAGCTACCTCAGTACTTAGTATCGACGTCGATATCGCGAATATCGTGTTCATCCTCTACGTCGACCTCCTATACTCGATAATTAACTTTACCTAGTAGAGTAGTCGTACCGAACGCGGGGGCGAGTTCATTGACTTTATTATTCTCGTCCTCCTCGGGAAGGCCGAGGGAAGGCTTCGTCGTATAAGTCTTAAAGATAAAGAGAAGGCCGTAGCAATATTTATAACGAGTACGAGCTATCGCCGTTGTATTATAAGTACGTACCTCGACGGCGAGGCCCTCGCCCGATCCTATCTAGACGAGGGGACTTAGGCTCGTTACGATCGCTATAGCGAAGGCGCCTACAAAGTAATGCGTCGAGTCTAGGAAGAGGAAAACGCTCGTACCCTCGTCGAAAAGTACCTCGGGCGCTAGACAATTAGCTATCTTTAGTGTAATATAGATATTAGGATACCTAACGCTACGGAGATCCTATATTCGACCTCGAGCTACCTAGATCTAAAGAGGTTATAGAGATAAGTCGAAACCTTACGGTCTCGAATTCGATATACGCCGAAAATATACTTGTACTTCTATTATAGGATCAGTCAATATCTCTATACGACGAGGACCGATATTACCAATGCTTATTAATAGCTAGGGGTTATAGCCGTCGTTCTATACCTCCCGCTTATTAACGAAGCATTCTACCTCTCTACTCGATAAGCGGGGTACACTAGCGAGTATAGCGATTATAGCGTTAAAGCTTACCGTTAATAGATCGACCAACGATATAAGCAGCGAATCTAGGGAGAGAATATAAGTAATAGTATAGCGGTCTTAATTCATATCGTTCAACGATATAGTACGTAGGTTTTCTATCGAGATTAGAATACTAAGTTAAGGTATTTTTAAGATAAATATACTTATTGTCCTAGATTAGTAGTTTCTAAAGATTAGTAATTTACTTTAATTTAGTTATTTTAAATATTAAACGATTTATTCTTTTAATTTAAAGTTAAATACTAAACGATTTATTACTTTAAGTAAAAGAATAAATAAAGATATTAAAAGATTTATTTACATTAATTATTAGATAAAGTATTTAAAAGATATTAAATATAGGATTATAATAATAAGGCTAAATTAAAATTAATAAGATTAGTAAATATATTTAATTATTTCTTTACATTATAATAAATTAATAATAAATTAATTATAAATTAATTATAAATTTATAATTAAAAGAATTTAATATAAATAATATAAATTTCGTAATTTATATATATTATATCGTTAATATATAAAGATATATAAATAATTAAATAAAATTTAAAGAATCGAAATATTAAAGTTAAATATAATATAATATATTAAAAGTTTATAAAATATAAAATATAATTAAGATATATTTATAATATTTAAAGTAATATATTTAGAGTTAAAAGGGTTTTATTAATTAATATTATTAAAGTAAAATATAAATAATACTATAAATAATAAAATAATAATTTATATAATTAATAAATTTCGTAAATTATAAATAAGATTACTTATATATTTATAAAAATAAATATTAATAATAAAACTAATTAATATAAAAAAGAGGAAAGAATTAACTTAATAATAATATTACGACTTTAGAAGATTTATATAATAATAAATTTAGTATCGAAGATAATTAAATATAAAAAGTTTTATATATTAATAATTAAAATTAAGAAGATATAATATATTATAATTTAGTTAATAATTTTTAATTTTTAATTTTTATTAATTATATTATATACTATATTATAAATTAAGCTTATTTTTATATATATAGAGTAATCTAAATATCCGCGGTTTAACGATTTTTATAAGGTTAATAATAAAGAATTTAGCGTTAAGAGAACCTATATAGTAAGGGGTCGAAATATCGACGTAACGTCTAAACAACGACGGAACTCGCTATACCGATAACTAAGGTCAAGTGGTAAAGAGTATAACCCTCGAACCTATAGAGACGGTAAAGAAAAGAGATAAAACCCGCCAACCCATAGATATATATAACCCACGAGCGAGAGATCGAGAATAAAGAAGACAGGGTAACCCGCCCAACCCGTGGAACCGCCCAAAGGGTTAGGGTTAGGGTTAGGGTTAGGGTTAGGGTTAGGGTT